>NC_141824.1:12957830-13296580 GCF_982586985.1 Callionymus lyra | reverse complement strand
GTTGATAATTGTTTGATTTTAGTTGAAAATTGTTTGATTATAGTTGAAAATTGTTTGATTATAGTTGAAAATTGTTTGATTAAAGTTGAAAATTGTTTGATTTTAGTTGAAAATTGTTTGATTATAGTTAATAATTGTTTGAATAAAGTTGAATATTGTTTGATTATAGTTGAAAATTGTTTGATTATAGTTGATAATTGTTTGAATAAAGTTGAAAATTGTTTGATTACAGTTGAATTGTGGTTGAAAGTATCGTATTGTATGTTGTAATACAAAAGGAAAATTGCAATTATTTTTAAATACAATTATTAAATAAGTAATAAATTATAGTTCAAGCTTTATAAGCGTCTGTAAAAAATAAATAAAATGATCAGGTATTTTTTTAATGTAATTTGATGTTTTAATACACTTCTTTAATCTCACACAATATCACACATATTTAAATAATACTTTTATGATTACCATAAACTGCAAAGCACTTGTGTCTGTATTTTTTCATACCAGAACTCCATCAGTACATTAACTAAGTATACTATATTTCACATAAGGCTTTTTGTTTAAGTGCTTTTAAATTGCTGTTTCCCGAGGGCAACATTTCCCAGCAAACAATAATCGATACCGTATTGAAGAAATCATTTTCATAAAGCACAGTAGTACCTTGGAACTGCCTTTATTTCACCTTCCAAAGTTAATATTGAAAATACTTCTGAGGAGTTTTTCTTGAATTGTTTGATTTTAGTTGAAAATTGTTTGATTATAGTTGAAAATTGTTTGATTATTGTTGAAAATTGTTGGATTATAGTTGAAAATTGTTTGATTATAGTTGAAATTGTTTGATTATAGTTGAAAATCGTTTGATTATAGTTGAAAATCGTTTGATTACAGTTGAAAATTGTTTGATTTTAGTTGAAAATTGTTTGATTATAGTTGAAAATGGTTTGATTACAGTTGAAAATTGTTTGATTTTAGTTGAAAATTGTTTGATTATAGTTGAAAATGGTTTGATTACAGTTGAAAATTGTTTGATTTTAGTTGAAAATCAATGGATTACAGTTAAACAATGTTGGATTATAGTTGAAGATTGTTGGATTACAGTAAAAAATAGTTGATTATAGTTGAAATTTGTTTGATTATTGTTGAAATGTGTTTGATTATTGTTGAAAATTGTTGGATTATAGTTGAAAATTGTTTGATTATAGTTGAAATTGTTTGATTATAGTTGAAAATCGTTTGATTATAGTTGAAAATCGTTTGATTACAGTTGAAAATTGTTTGATTTTAGTTGAAAATTGTTTGATTATAGTTGAAAATGGTTTGATTACAGTTGAAAATTGTTTGATTTTAGTTGAAAATTGTTTGATTATAGTTGAAAATTGTTTGATTATTGTTGAAAATTGTTGGATTATAGTTGAAAATTGTTTGATTATAGTTGAAATTGTTTGATTATAGTTGAAAATCGTTTGATTATAGTTGAAAATCGTTTGATTACAGTTGAAAATTGTTTGATTTTAGTTGAAAATTGTTTGATTATAGTTGAAAATGGTTTGATTACAGTTGAAAATTGTTTGATTTTAGTTGAAAATTGTTTGATTATAGTTGAAAATGGTTTGATTACAGTTGAAAATTGTTTGATTTTAGTTGAAAATCAATGGATTACAGTTAAACAATGTTGGATTATAGTTGAAGATTGTTGGATTACAGTAAAAAATAGTTGATTATAGTTGAAATTTGTTTGATTATTGTTGAAATTTGTTTGATTATTGTTGAAAATTGTTTGATTATAGTTGAAAAATTGTTTGATTATAGTTGAAAAATTGTTGGAATAAAGTTAAAATTGTTTGAATTTAGTTGAAAATTGTGTTCATTAAATGTTGAAGTGTTCTTAAAGTTCACACTTGTTTGTTTAGCATTACCCCGCCATGTAATTGACATTTGTAATGATTAACTTGTAAAACTTTGGCCGAGTCGGAAACGTGGTGACGTCCCTCTCCCTGCCAGTGAATTATTTTCCCCTTTTTGCAGCCTCCATTGATGATTTCCACAGCCACTCGAGATCCTGCGGTTTTATCCCCTCCTTCAGTTAACATAAAAAGACGCGAGGAGAGTTTCGTTGCCAGAAAGAAAGTGCTCATGGAATAAGCTCAGTATTGATGTGAAAATTTTAATAACAGATGTTGGCGTGTTTCATTGAGAAGGAAGTTTAGACTAGATTGATGGTAATTACACAATAATGAAGCGCACACCATAAGGAACCCTTAATGGCCTTTTAGTCAGAAGTCTAGTGTGTTAAATTAAGACACGGTTGTGAAAGTTTTATGTTGAAAGTTGTTATAAAATAGTCTTTTGAAAGTCATGAACTGGGACGAGAAGTGAACCGAAACACCAGAGTTTATTGTGGGCAAAGGCAACGATGGATTCAGCAGGTGCTGGACCTTCTCTGTTCAACACGTTTTCTTGACTTCTTGAAAAACCTGAAAACAGACTTATTTATTGAGTCTCAGTGGGAAATCTCCACCTGTCTTATTGCCCGGTTATCAGAGACGACAGCTTCAAGTTAAGATGGTATACATGTTTAACACACGTTTTAAACTCTGATCTGGTCCACCGGACGATTGTCTCACGATCAAATTAGATCAATGTTCATGTCGATACTATTACCTAGACGAATATAAAGATGTCACCGTTTAAGTTAAGATAAGGATAATGGATGTTTACAATTATACAAATACTAAGATGATGTTATTCTATGTTATCTTTTGTAACCTTTCTCTTTTGTATCCTTTGCTTTGCGTCATTACTTTTGATCTATGTTCTTCTTATTTGCACTTTGTTCCTGTTCTTGCTTTTTCGATACTATCGTCTTCTGTGAACTGGAAACCCAAATTCCCCAAAGGAGATCTCCACAGGGATTGATAAAGTCCATTTTAACTGGTTGTTGAATAAAAGGAATTTGATGGAGATCTGATACTTATTGATACAGAACTCTGCAGCAAGAATTCTGACCTGCTCTAGTAGAAGAACTCACATTTCTCCGATCATTAAAACTCTTTATTGGCTGCCAGTTTCTTTCAGGATCAACTTTAGAAATTCAGTTTTTTACTTTCAGATCTATTCATGGTCAGACTCCTCCTTATATCAGTGATCTGATCAAGCCTTACACCCCAGCTCGGGGTCTGAGGTTTCAAGAAACATCTTAAGTTGTTTATTCGTGCTTTTTCCTGATTTTCTGGGACTCCTGTGTTTGTCTCGGTGGTGTCTTGACTTTCTAAGCATATATATATATATATTTTTTTTTTATTGTTTAGGTGCTGTGTGACCCTGGTCTAGAAAAGCGCTCTACAAATATTACTTACTTACTTACAAAGTCAGTTGGGTAAACATAAACTTAGTTTGCTTCAAACAAAGAGTGCTAAACAGACGTTAGCTAGATATACCTCGAACTTGGGTATTTTCAGGGTCCCCCGGATGAAAGGCGACTTAATGGAATCCACGGAAAATGCTAAAGATGTGTGGATATAGCGAGTTCTATCCCATTTTATGTTAATATATCATGTCAACATTTTGATAAAAGCATATTTGAAACACATTTCTAATCTTGGATTACATTAGATCAGGTAGACTTTATCAATCCCACTGAAGATTTCCTTCAAGAACTTTCCAGTTCACAGCCGACGATAGTTTCATAAAATATACAATAAATAAAAAGAACAACGTCCAAAGAGATAGCAAAGTGCAAATATAAAGGGCATAGATCAAAGAAAATATCACAAAGAAAAGGGTACAAAGATTTACATAGAATACATCGTCCTTTCACTCTAATCCATCCATTTATTTCCTGGATTTTCAATTAGCGTAACCATTAATGTACATTCATGAAGTACTGTCTGCATAACGAGGGTAAGTTAGCATCAGAAAAGGCAACCTTGGACACTCAAGTACGAGCCAGCGTTGTCGGAACGATACAACCATGACCTACTTTCTCTGACATTGTCTCATGTTGTCGACACATCTCATGGTGAAGGCATTGAAATTCATCACATCGTCGCTTGAAAGTTGAAAAGTTGATAACGACTGAAAATCGATTGATTGTAGTTTGAAAAATACAATTTGTGTTGTACATACAATAAAACATTTTAAAAGTGTACGATTGTGGAAAAACTAACTAATGGGATAATACAATTTATATGAATCCAATAAAGATAGTTAATTTCTGTTGATCTTCGCTGACAAAGCAATACTTTTAAAATACAATTCTTTCTCTAAGTAATACTTGTGAGAATTAAATCATCATGTTATTTTGTGTATTTTCCTTCTAAGTCACGACCTTGTCATCTCAAAATACTTTAAATAAAAGAAAAAATGCCCGGATTATATAATTGTATGATAAAATAATGGACATTTATAACAATAATTACATGTTTAATGGAAGTACATTTTCGATTTTTACTGTTCTTGGTTTAAACCACTGTGATTTAATGCACATATTGCGTTCTGGACATCTTAAAAAACAGGCTGTGTGTCAATACTATGAAGTATTTTACCATTATACTGATGTACTATTGTAGGCCGTAATTATACATATGTATTCTTTAAAATAAAATGACAACTACGACTGTTTGTCTGTAGGTATGTGATTCACTATGTGTGTATAAATATAGAAAAACCCTTTTTTAATTAAAATAATGTTCATATGTTATTTTATTAATGGTGGTTCTATTTCCCTTTTTTCTTTTCAAATGCTAAACTAAAAAAAAGGTTGCTAACAAAACAGGGCAACTCGTCTTAGCCTTAATCCCTGTCATTTTGTGTCGTCTCGTACCCAGGGGCCAGTTTGAGTAATAGTAATTGACACATTGATCTAATGCCGCCATCATCAGAGGGCTGTTACCGAGCCGGGCCGCGGCGCTTGGCGTCACCTTAACATGTGCAGCGATTGACATCCTGCCTCCATCCGTAATGATAATTGTGATTTAGCCTTGCTTTCAACCTACGCCCCGATGTCCTCAGCCTCAGACAATCGTATTAGGCCTGACCCGACGTTGGCTCCATTAGAACTGGGTCATTTGTTAAAATACTGCGAAAGCAAAGCAATTGAACTTTGTGCCGTTTTGATTCTATGACAGCAGGTTATCATTGTCCTCTTGAATCAATTGCAGAGGCTCATTCTTCTAGATAGAGCCCAGAATTCAATTGAACTCAGTCTGATAATGCAGAAATCGATCACGCAGCCGCCTGAAAGTAAATTATTGTCGAGGGACAGAATTCTTGCATTTATCTTCATGCCTGTGCTCTTCAGTGTAATGGTTCGGAGGAGACGGTTTGGGCGCTACACACTGCGGTCGCAAACAAGATTTGTCTGGCTGCTCTTTAAAGCCACTTGAACACTTTGTCCTTAAGGACGATGGTCGTCTTTCCAGCTGTTTTTTTTTTCTCACTAATCCAAGAGTGATGTCTGCGAGAGGCTCCATTTATATTCAATGGAAAGACACAAATAATGCCTTATTTTCTGGTACTGCGTTAATGTAATTCTTAGTTTGAGCAACTGGTACTTTTACTAGCTGGAGTATTTTTAAAAAGATACAAAACTGCTTAAATCTGGAAAATGCCAAAGATGCTGATGGTTAAAAAAGGCCACAAAATGTGGGAGGATTCTTGTCTTTTAAAAGGTTGTAACTTGCTTAATATTTAAGTTTTAAACCTTTTTTTTTTTTAGATAATAAGGGAGTAGTTTTCCTGTATGACTGCGTTTGGACTTTTTGATATTTTCCGATGTTTTCTCTTAGTGACTAAGGAACTATACTTCAAAAGTACAAGTTATCTTATCTTCAAGATTATTGGATAGAACTCTACATCTTATTTAATGTCTTCCTTTTCCTTAATTAATCCAGTTTAATACCTCTCTTGGAATGAGAAGAATAAAATGTGTTATTTAACACCAATGATAACCAAGTAGTTGGCGCACAACTGTTTTTATTTGTAGACAATTAAGGCCAAAAGGGAAAAGACTGGCTTAGTTCAGACACATTTTGACTCCAAGAAGATCCCTGTAGGACCCACGAAAGAGTAACCAAGCTCACTCGGTTGACATTTTTAGATAAAAGATTTGCAGCAGAAGCCTGGACGTAGATATCCAGCAGAGAAAGTGAACATCTCAAGTCTCTGTAATCACACAGCTGTGCAGCAGAAGCTATATGATGGTTTTGTACACAATAACTTCATCAGAAAACCTCAAAGAATACATTTGATTTTACAAGTATTTGTAATTGCGGCATGAGGCTTTCCCAGCATTCAACCTGCTTTTAACCCTTGTGTTTATGGAAGCCAGGGATGTCGTTCACCTTGACCTTACAAGACATCGCAAGGGATACCACAAACACATTTGTTTTTCGGGCCTTTGGGTCACCTTGACCCTGAGGTAGGAAAAGGGTTGAAGTGGCCATTATTCACAACGTTTTTAATATATTTGGAAATACATTTGGATTTGATTGAATAGACCAGGGGTCTCAAACTTTAGCCCGACATGTATTGTTATCGTTAGGTAAGTAAGAAAGTAAATTATATTTATAGAGCGCTTTTCTAGATGAGAGTCACAAAGCGCTTAAACAATAAAAGAAAATACTCATAAAATATATACTAAAAAGATCAAGAGCAAGGTACTATTTTTATTCAACGTCAGATGGTTAAGAATTAAGGTCATTGCATCAAATGTTATCTTTGAGATATCTTTGATTATAAAGTTAAGAGGGAACAGATTCATAACATAATATAGTACAGAAAATTAAACAAAAAATTGGCCAAATTATTACAGTGATACCGCACAAAAAATCCATAAAACATTAAATAAAAAAATATAATGAACTGACTTCTGTTGGCCACCCCGGCTAGTTCAATTTGAGTTTAGAGATTCTATGTTTAAATGTTTTGATGTTTCAGTATTTTGACTGACCAGGCAAGAAACATTATAAAATGTAAAGTGTTTTTATACCAGGTTACATCAACACGACCATTTAAAGACACGGTGATTCAAGTCAATCTTGAGATGAACAAAATCATTTCATGCCTACGATCAGGAACTCTGGTCTTGTCCGTAGTTACTTTGCCTCGTTTACGTTTGTGTGCGACAAAAACTCAAACTGCCCCCCCCCCCCCCCCAACCCTCCAGTTTACTTTGTTCTCGGTCAATTCCGACTTTACATCTCTCGGCACCTACAAGTTAGCCGGTCCTGGGACAGATGAAGTGCGTATCTGCTCTCGCTTCACAGAAGCACACCGACCCTGTTGAAAGCTCTCGGTCCCTGTGGCTGGAGAAACAAAACTCACACCCACTCTCACCCCGGCATCCTCAGCCAGCGGGGCACCGTGAGGGCCCCGCCAAGGGTAAACTGCTATTAGGTTTCATTGGATAAATGGTGGATGCGTCAGACAGGGATTTTCCCTTGATTTAGATTTATGCGTTTCTTACTCTCTTCCACATGTAACCGTCTTCCTATGGATGTGTTCTGGTCAGAGGGTGAATTCACCGTCCTTTTAATTCCTCTTATCCAGGATATGCAACTAAAGTATATACTTTATTGAATACTGTTTTGATTATTTAAGCCCTTTGTGACCCTGGTCTGGAAAAGCACTATATGAATAAAAATTACTTCCTTACTTACTAAAGGAAATACACAAACATAAAAGTAACATAAAACGACAAAAAAGTGGACAATACGTTGAATTGTAAGTGTTGATGAAATTGACTCTGCATTTGGAAAACATTTAAATCCAATTTTCACGTATAAATATGTGTAGTTAATAAATATTTAGGAGATCCAAATAAGACTGTAGGATATTAACTATAATACATGTCCTTGCTTGATCTGTATTGTGTATTAAAACGACAACAAAAAAATAAAATGCATTAACGATGAATTTATTTCATAATTTAAATGAATTATTACAAATATTTAATACTATTATTTGTTTCAGTTTGTTATGTTGCTAATTATAAGAAAATACATATAATTTTAAATTAATTTCATAGCGTTTTCATCCATTTTTTAAGTTTAAAATAAAGAAAAAAAAGTTTTAGATTTGGTTCATACTACGTCGGCAATGATAACGTCACTCTTAAAATATCTACGCTGAAATATTGTCATCAATCTTTAGTACTTTTGAGTCCAACAATCCAACAAGAGCGTTTTCCCAAATACTTAAAATACACATGCAGTAGAGGTCAATGCAGCGGCTTTTGTTAATATTGTATACGAAGTTCAGACTCTGTCAAAACTACAAGTATCTTTCGAAATATACGAGATGAATATCTGAACAACGATACGTTTGTGATTCTTCTTCTCAGGTCCAGCCCCCCGTACTCCTGCGCCGACCTCTACTCTCTCCGGACCGGAGAAATGGTGAAGTCCATCCAGTTCAAGACCCCTATTTATGATCTGCACTGCAACAAACAGTACGTTGTTCTGTCGGGCCTGGATCGCATTTTAAAAAACACTCGAGAATATTCAATGAAATTCAGTTCAACCGGTTTGTATTTATTCAAATGTCTTGTGCGGTTTCTGTTTATGCAGCATTCTTGCCATCAGTTTGCAAGAGAAGATCGCAGCGTTTGACAGCAACACCTTCACAAAGAAATTCTTTGTCACGAGTAAGTATGGAAAAATGGACAATAGCACGTTTTTAAAATATAAGCTTTGTAGTTTTTTGGAAACATAAAGGTTTGTCATTGTATAAAAAAACACAACATGGCATAAATGAAACATTTTAAATAATAATAAATAAATAATTAAATTATAAATTATATTTTTGTTAACATGATGATCTTTACTTTAAAGTCAGAGGCCATGGTTCCTGAAACAAAAGGATTATTTACACTTAGCGAGGAATTAGTTTTTACTTTAAATACACAATTGATCTTCTCTTAAAAATGATTGAATCTAATTCTACAGCTTCATTAGTAGTAATTTGCACCAATATTTAGCTTTAGTTTTAAGTTGCAAATCCAGTTATGGTCGAGTCATTGAGTTGAAACTTTCAGTCGTTGTTTTCAAATGGACAACATGGATAATACTTCATAGATGTATACGTGAAGTTGCGATACATGACTATACACTAGTTTGAGCGTATATTTATTTATTTGCCCTTTAAAGTATATACTTTATTGAATATTGTTTTGATTGTTTAAGCGCTTTGTGACCCTGGTCTGGAAAAGCACTATATGAATAAAAATTACTTTCTTACTTACTTACTTACTAGTTGTATCCAGAGTTGCGCAGTTGTTTTTTTCTATATAAAACTGCAAAAAAACTGGAAAATTACGTAGAATCTGCTTAGGGCTAAAAGAAGGTCAAAAATATTGGTGGAATAGCGACTTTTAAAATGTTGTTACTTGCTTGATATTTTAGTTAAAGAGCGATAATTTAGTTTAAAACATTCATTGGAATGAGATGAACAACATAAAAACCTTTAAATAATATATAATGTCTTATGAAACTGTTATCTTGTATTACACTTGGGATCTTCATACAAGCGTTACCATTTTTCTATATTTTTCAAATATTATTTAAATGTAATACAACTTTTTTATACTATAAGAGTTTTGGAGACACTAAAAATACTAGAAAAAGTAACTAAAGTACCTGTTTAGAATTAAACGAGCTCGCAGCTCAATGGCGACGAAGAAAATATATCGAAAGTGTGATGAAAAATCTTTTAACGCTTTGATAACTGGAGCATTAACCGGAGCGAAAGAAAACCAGCGAGAGAGCCTCGGCCGTTGTGTCCGAGCAGCATTTACATCGAGCCGCGTGAGTGGATCCATTTGCTTAAAACGCAGCTCTTGCATCTTCATCGCCGTACCTGTCATGTCTGCGCGGGAGAAGATGGTCCAAGAAGTCCAGACTGCACATTGAGACCGTCACTGTCTACTTAAGCCATTTGCTGAAGTAAACTGACCTTACTGGCTTCTCTAATGTGTCTCCTCGTTGTCTGTCGGCCTTCTGTATCAGTGTCTGGCTCACAGGAAACCAAACATGCTCAATAGTTATTAATTGCTTCTCAACAAGTCCACCCCCCCCCTCTCACACACACACACACACACACACACACACACAATTCTGTCCTTCCTTTTAGGAGGTAAAAGTGGTAAACAAAGGACGCTGTGATATGTGCAGATCTGCTTTTAATGAGCCATATGTCCAGAATGACGTTAAGTAGATCTGGTAGAATTAGTCAGATTCTGGTCGCGTCGCGTCTCCAAAAAAAGAGTCGCCCACGACAGGAAGTGGAAAGAAGCGAATCGCCCGAAAAGACACATCAGCTTTTTGTGCGACTGAAAAAAATCACAGCTTTATTTTCTCTAATTAAATCTTCTCGGTTAAACTGATTTGCTCAGTAATTGTAAAATGAATTATGAAATTCTTTATTAATTTGTTAATATTGTCCATTATATTAGCACTGAAATGATTATGTTACTCTTCGGTTTAATTGGTGTGTGTATGTGCGACAAAAAACAAGGAGAATAAAACAATTATATTTATTAATGCATTAGTTATATGCTATTTTATTTATATTATGGTAATGAATTTTTATTTTGTTCATTGCACTTTATTCACCTCTTTTTATTTAATTCGTATTATTTCATTTCCATTTTCTATAAAGCTTTTAACATCAAATGTCTGTGTTGTTTAAAACGCTGGTAATAGAAGTTTCTGATTCTCATTCTAAATTTTGAACATTATTGAAACAAAATATTTAAAAAAAAGTCGCACAAATTATAAATCAAGCATTTATTTTTTATTTTTCAATGAATATATGAATTCAATCTTGTAGAGGGATTAAATAAAAACAACGTTTTTTTAGATCTTTTTTTATATCTTATTTTTAACAATAATAAAATAAAATAAATTGTTCTTTTTTAGTGTTTTTATTATTTATTTTTTTTAAATCTTTGAAACATTACCTGGTTAAGGTACTTTAACATATTTTTAGTATATATTTTATTGAGTTTAGGTTTTGATTGTTTAAGCGTGTTGTACTCTACAAATATAATTTAATTACTTACTTACTTACTTACACGGTTAAATTAAGATAACATAACATAAACCTTTATTCGTCCCACAGTGGCGAAATTTGAACAGTAAGAGCAGCAGCTCGGATCAAATAATAATACACTGTCTGACACTTTGTTGTACATGTTGCAATGACAATAAAAAGGACTAATATACACACAAAAACGAGCATGTATTGCATAATAAAATCATGGATAATAACATAAATATATATCAGAAGTCTTTAATTTGTGTATATATATATATATATAAATCTATATACACTATCAAAAGACGATCAAAAGAAGTATGCACAAGAAAGTTCTCTGAAAAAAATAAGGAAGGTACGATTTATATTTTTGAGACGGGAATTATTTGCTATCATTGCACGACTCTGCTTCTTCCGAACTCACATATTTATGTGGTTCTAGGCTGCTACCCATGTCCAGGCCCGAGCCTCAATCCAATAGCACTGGGAAGCCGCTGGCTGGCATACGCTGAGAACAAGGTACACACACACACACACACACACTTATGTATTGCAGAGATGCATTATCTATTGCTCAAGTGCATTATCAGACCATTGACTTATTTACCATCCTTTAAAAAAAAATCTGTTTTCTCTCTCTTTAATCTGTCTGGATAAACAACTCATCCTCTCTGGTGGACTCATCTTGGGAGAACGTTTTAGAACTGGGCCGATGTTTAGAAGTTTTTCCCTCTTTCAATTCTACTTCTGGGATTGATGAGTATTTACAAAACAAAACACACAGCAATACACTTAAAGAAAAGTGGTGTTTGCTACTAAGCCCCACTCAAGTAATTGAGACGGTGCATTTGGACGGCGGTTTCATGGGTTTAAAATTAAATAATTACATTTGAAATAAAAAAAAATAAAAAGGAAGTTCAAAGTAAAAATCTGGATCGAAGCCACCGAGGTCGATCTTACCGAAATGAGTTTCTCTTCAAAGAAAGTGTCTTTTAAATGAAATGGTTTTTGTTTATATTTGTGTTTTCTTTCAGTTGATCAGATGTCATCAGTCTCACGGCGGAGCTTGTGGAGACAATTCTCAGTCGTACACTGCGACGGTGATCAACGCCGCAAAAGTAGGTCACAAATGTGTCGCATTCTTTGACTTATTATACGTTTTTATATCAGCCAGTTGTACCTTCACCTCCCACATTAGCAGTATTCTACTCTGGGATTCTCTGGTAACAATAATCATAGTTTATTTATTTTTATTTAACCAAACTTATGCCACACAAAACAGCACAAACACAAGTAAGTTGGCACATATCTGTTGGCTCTTTGTTCTCCGTGAGCACAAATATTCATATCTGTGCAAGTATTGGATCCACATGGGCCGACCGGGCGGAACCGTGGCACGATTTCTCGCGACACTTCATCAAACTGTCCATCAGTCTCTTCACGCCACGTGGAGGAGATGGCTCAACAACGTCCTCTCTATCTCTGATCCAAGTCACTTCATCGTGTGCCGTCCAGTCCAGCTCATCTCCAGCTCCGACGAGCCACACATGAACTTTAAATGAATCCGATCCTCACCCTTTCATCTCTGTGCTACCATGTGGCTGCTCTCAGTTTTAGCACTTATAGAACTGATTCAATTCGTCACACCTTCTTTCCTTCTTGCTGGTCAAGAAAACACCCGATATACTGTCACAATGCAGGATTCTAAACATGCACGTGATGCTATTTTCCCTTAGGTTTCATTGATTCAGATCAGAGTATGAATGCAGGTTATTTCAAGACATATCGTAGAAGCTAAGAACTTAACTTTAGCCACTTAATCACTAATAAAACACCTTTAATCTGAGGATATTTGTCATTTGAGATGGTAATATTCTGCTATCTTACTTACAGGAAATTGTTTAATTCCTATATTTGTACCTCCATTTATGATAGTGAACTTGTGGTATTGGTTTATAACTCAGATATTTCAAGGGAAAGAAAAAAGGAAAATTTCCCCAATTTTATTTTCCCAATATAGAAATGAAAGAATAATGTGATTTATGTGATGTATTTTTTAAATATTTAAATACACTTTATTGTTCTAATGTAAATATATTATATGTCGGATCTCTGATATATTTTATTCATTTATTTGTGAATTAATTTGCAATACAGGTTAGACTTTATATACATTTCCTGTGGGATTAATAGATACTTTTCTTATCTTATCTTAATGCCATGACAAAGTTTATTATAATATTATATTATTGAAGTATTTTGGGTGCATGAAAAGAAAGAAACACTTTCAGCGTTTTTTATAAATATATATATATATATATATTTATTTTTTTAAGTGAGCGCTATAGATGGATATATAGATAGATGCTAGATAAATTATAGATAGATATATAGATAAACTTTATTAACATGTGTAACTACTGGCCATTTAATTCCTCAATAACCGTCAAGTGATTTAATGAAGAATAAGTAAACACAGAAGAATGTACATCAGAAAACACCGATTGATCCAAATAACGCCGATTTTGCAAATGATATAAAAAAAATAGTTGCACAATAACAATGTAATGGACGACGCTTCATCGATTTAAGATCACATTTCATGAAATTTGCATGTTTTATTTGCTGTAAGAGACTTTTATAAGAGAATTTGATCCGTCCTGTCATGTCCCGGTCATGGTGGACACTGGTTCTACAAACACGACACTTCTATGAACCGGCGGGGCTGGTGTGGTAATGGCCTGGCCATGGTTAAAGGAGTGTGTGTGTGTTGGTGTGTGTGTGTGTGGGGGGGGGGGGGGGGTGGGGGGTATTGATATGCAGACAGGCAGTCTGCTCCCCAGCACTCCCTCATTTAGGACCATATATCTCAATATGGATGACACGGTATCTCCTGGCTTGTGGCGCGACAGGCTGGCTCTAAGTGCTGTCGTCCCGAGACAACAAGAGGGGAAGCGGACGCAAAAAAAAAAAAAGGGCGGTAGAAAGCGGGATATTAAAGTGTCATAACTTGTGTTGCACGAGAGCGTCGGCGCTAATCGTACGCTCCATCGTTGGACATTTTTTCCTTTACATTTTTTTTTTTGTTTGGGTCGGTGTTGTTCATCACGGGTCAGTCGATCGCTGCTGTTCGTAGCGTCCATTAGAAAGTCCACAACTGCAGTGATTAGAAAACACATTAGTGTTGATCAATTAGGAGGCAAACGCCTCGCTTAATAATTAATGCTTCTTCTGACAATTTACACACTTACCAGCACCATCTCAACCACTCCCCCCCCCCCCATCACCACCATCACCATCACCCACCACTCTCTCTCTCCCCCTCAGACACCCTTAGTGAGGTCGACCAATTGGCAACAAGAGACAGTGGTTGATCCTCAGACCCAACAATTGTCAGGCGCCACACTGTATTGACAGCGCTGCCTCGTCTGAATGCCTGATCGGGCTCTCAGGGGCCCCTTTGCCTTTTACATACACAAAGACACACCAGTCACCCACATTGGACTCCATTAGGTGAAAACACTGTAGTAGGTGGAATAGACTCCACTTAAGCTGCGCTATCCATTTCCCTTAATCGAGCCACAGAGGTGTGTTTGAGCCAGACACCCTGGCTAGGCCTTAAACGGCCACAGAGGATCCTCTCACACACACACACGCCCAAACACACACACACACGTAGACACACACACTATTACAAATTATCAGTGAATCCTGATTACACACACACACATCCTGAGACACACATGCACTAAGACATCATCACTTTTGGCTGCCAAATACCACCAACACACACACTTACACAAACACACACACACCTACACTCACACACACACTACTGTACCGTCAAGTGTGTTAATATACTCTATTGTGTTTCCGTCCACAGACTCTCAAGACGGGCCTCACCATGGTCGGCAAAGTGGTAACACAGTTGGCAGGAACTCTGCCGGCGGGCGCCCCGGAGGAAGAGGGGGCTCCCCACAGCACCGGTCGGAGGAACCCCAATAACCCCGGCGTCGTCACCATCATCGACACGCACAGTGTCGGGGAAGGACAAGTAAGTGTGGACGGTCATGAGAGGATTGCTATTTTTTTACACTCATATGGGGGTTTTCTTCAATATTTACTTTATTTTAACTGACTTTTGATGTAGAAGCTGCTGATATATTGTCCGCAGTGGTCGGTACCTGGGCTGAATTTGCAACACAACTCATTAAGAATAGTTTTGTGTATATATATATATATATATATGTATATATATATTCAGTTTTCCAGATCAAAATATAAGCTTAATTTCTTTCAAAATAATCATAAAAGTATAATATTATCCTGCTCTTTAACTCCTTTAAATTCTTTAATGTCATTTATAATCGTAATAATGTCAAAATGACATAGTGTATTGAAATACGTTATTATTCCTCACATTTTGGGGTTAATGAAATTAATAAACACTATTTACTTTTTAAACAAGACTGTGTTTGTGTCCTTTAAAAAAATAAACAAGTGAAAATATTAAAGTGAATTGACATTTGTAACTCCTGTCCATTTAATTGCTGAAAACTAAACCGATTTAAAATGTAAAATAGTTTCTTGGATGGATAATGTATCATAATCAAAATATTTTTCTCTTTTTTTTTCCATATATCAATTCCTTTTAATAAATGATTATCTACTGATAAATAATGTCATATTTTCCTATATTTTATCACGTAGTCGCTTTCCATCTGATTTGAAATGGAAAACTCCATTATCAGCACCACTTGTGTTACCCAGATCAGAAGATTAATCCTACTTTATGGATCGTATAGATAGTAAATGTGTCGTTATCTTGGTTTTCTGTTAATTATAAAGGAGTCTTTGGAGATTTTGCTACGCGGATATTCAAATTCTCCCAAAGAAAACATAAAAATACAATGTTATTGTACTTTTTTTCTCCTGCAAAGTCCTGTAATGTCATTTTTAATCCTAATAATCCCATGACGAAGCCTTGTTAAAAACATTATAATAGTGACATTTTTGAGTGAATGTAAGTAAGTAAGTAATATTTATTTATATAGAGCTTTTCCAGACCAGGGTCACAAAGCGCTTAAACAAACAAAACAATACTCAAAAAAGTATATACTTTAAAGATCAAGATAATACTGAGAACAACACAGGAGTTCCAGAAAATCAAGGAAAAGCCTGAACAAATAGAAACGTCTTAAGATGTTTCTTAAAGAAAGAAACGTAATAATAAATAAATGTAATATCATTTTAATTAAATTCAAGTGATATCAGTGATTAACATCTGATTTCTACACTAAACACATTTAAAAAAAAAAGATTAATTTTATTTCTTAAGGAGTATTTTCTCTTTTTTTTTACAAATATCAATTCCCTGTTTTGCTGCCATGACACTACATCTTTACTCTAATTACCCAGATCAACCTTTTATTTTACCCAGAGTTCCCTCTTCTATTGTCCCTTAAAAAAAAAAAATCCATCTTCGTTTTTTGTCAATTCAACAAGGGTTATTGTTGTCCGATCCATACGTTTCGAGCCTTTCTTTCGCTCCACATCCCAGTCATCAAACTTTAAATGAGGCAGGATCAGAGTACGACTCTCACTGATGTATCTCCTCCACACAAAAACACATTAGCTCCCCCCTTTTTCCCCTTTTTTTTGTTTTCCCCCCTTTTCCTACTTGGCCTGTCGCTGCCCCTGTATGTTGTTTTATAAGCTCGAACTAAGCCTTCAGAAGCCGCCTGCACTCTGTCACCAGTCGACACGTTGTAACCCAACACTCGCCGTAAACGCCGGGCCGGGGAGTCCAGGACTTGTTTCATTATTTTTCTAAGGGTAGCGGGCACGAAAAAAAAGGTTGGAATATGAGAGAGAGAGAGAGAGAGAGAGAGAGAGAGAGAGAGGGCGAGTTCCTGTGCAGCTTATTCTCATCCCTTTTTAACGTTCCCTCGTTTTTTTAGAAGCCGAGGTTGAATATGGCGCGGTCGGCGTGGCATGTGCCAGGCCTTCTGCTCTGGAAGACACCGGGGTTCAAAGAGCTGCCGCGAGATACCCTCACACACACACACACGGCACTGTCTGCGCGCAAATGTAATAAAAGTGATCTGCTTCATGTCAGCCGCCTCTTTCTGTTCTTTCTCCGCTGCCCTCTACTTCCCCTCCGTCCGCCTCGTAACATGACGTTTACTCGGTGTCTTACACATGTACGCCGCCACATATCTGGCACTTTGTTCTAATCGCTCGCCGTTTCTGTCTGGGTTTTAGTCGACCTTTTTATGATCCGTGTCGGGAAGAGAGCGGGACAAACAATGTGATCCGTGATGAAGCATTTATGCTCTTTTCCTTAAGTCTCACACACACACACACTCACACACACACTCCTTAACTTGAAACAATGTCATGATGCGTGTGTTTTATTTCCAGGTCCTGGTGAGCGACGACTCTGACGGCGAAGGCGTTGTGGCTCATTTTCCTGCTCATGATAAACCCATTTCCTGCATGCAATTCAATCACAGCGGTAAGTTTTTTTCTCGTGAGGAAACTTGAGAAATCAATGGATGAAAAGTACATTCATGAATCACTTTTTGAAAATCATTTGATACACACTGATTGTGTGAATGCTGAAGGCACTACTACTTTTACTACTTGTACTTATGATACTAATTCTAATGGTAAGTCTACTCATAATTGTATTACTAATTCTACTACTACTTTTACTACTTATACTTATAAAACTAATTCTACTAGTAATTCTACTTATACTTTTACTATTAATTCTACTATTACTCTTACTACTTATACTTATAAAACTAATTCTACTAGTAATTCTACTTATACTTTTACTATTAATTCTACTATTACTACTTATACTTATAATACTAATTCTACTAGTAATTCCACTCATACTTTTACTACTAATTCTACTACTACTTTTACTACTTAAACTTATAATACAAATTCTACTAGTGATTCTACTTATGCTTTTACTACTAATTCTACTACTACTTTTACTACTCATACTTATAATACTAAGTATACTAGTAATTCTACTCATCCTTTTATCACTAATTCTACTACTACTTTTACTACTTGTACTTATAATACTACTTCTACTAGTAAATCTACTCATACTTTTACTACTAATTCTACTACTACTTTTACTACTTATAATACTAATAGTAATTCTACTCATACTTTTACTAATAATTCTACCACTACTTTTACTACCTATACTTTTAATACTAATTCTACTTATAATGTTACTACTAATTGTACTACTGCTTCTACTACTTATATTACTATTTCTACTAACTTTTCACATCTGTTCTTTTCCTTTATGTGATCATTTCTCATTGATCAATTACTTATACTTCTTCTATTACTACTTCTACTACTATTTCTAATACTGCTACTACTACTACTTCTTCTACTACTTTTACTACTACTTCTACTAACTTTTCACATCTGTTCTTTTCCTTTATGTGATTATTTCAACTTTTTCCCACTTACTTTTACTTTGAATACTAGTAAAATACTTCAAGCATTTACAGATTTAGCAGCTTCAGCATTCACACTGCATTTTCTTCTGGAAATGCAAATTTTCTAGTTTAAAGTTTGTTTTGCCTGTGAGTAGCTGGTTGGTGCGGTGCATATACAAGTATGTAAAAGTGTATTATATGTTAGAATAAACATGTTCTGGGTGTGAAAGGTCAAAAGGATGAAAGGGTAAAGTCATAACACGCAGTGAAAGAATGTCCAAATATGGGACCAAAAGTAAGTATTCACCATTTAAAATACAAAATCGTTCTAATTTATTGCCGAGTGAGACTTTTGTTGCAGCGTTTTATGTTTTTTTCTCTTTACATTGCCCTTCCAGCCGCTTTTTTTTTTTTTTTCTCCTCGGTCGGGTTAATAACTTAAGGTGTTGAAGGACAGCTCTCACCTTGTGACCTCGCTGCCAACAGAATCCATCACTTCCCCTCGATTAAAGTCTCTAAAGCTCTGTCTGTGCAGGAAATGGTTCTCGATCGTGCACTCAGACACATCAGAGTGACATCAACTGATTCCACTGTTACTTTCTACAAGGATGTCTTTATGTCTTGTTTCCAATTTTTATCCGCCTTTCGGTCACTCGTCCGATAAATAATTAAGATCTGATGAATTATCCGATTTTTCACCCGATCATTCCTGTCAAAGCTGTGACTTATGAATCCTCGTTTCATTTTCATAACCTTGCATTTTAAATGCTGTAAAATTACATTAAAGCCTGAATCTTGAATTAACAAAAATAAAAAAATAAAAGCTATGAAAAACTGCAACACTTTTTATTCTAGTTTTATTCATAAACCTCATGCAGTTTGTCGAACTCTCCATTATGACTATCATCGTCAGTTTTGTGTTCTTGTCATAATCAAAAGTATGGTTTGAAACTAATTATACAAACTACTACAAAAGATGACAGAACACCGATATTTTTTCTCCCAATCATCCTATTTACTAATACAAGATTACATAGAATCCACCGTGAAGAACATGGGGTGGTAAAGCAGCCAAGCAGCTCCTCAGCAGGGTATAAGACCTAGGATTTTCTGCTATGTAAGTTCGACAAATTCAACACCATTGTTGGCAAATATCTGTTTGCAAAACAATCCTGATTCTCATTTGCTATTGTGAAATATTAACACCATGTTAACTTTTGGGTTGCATTAAAATTCCAGCCACTAGATGGCAGTAGTCATTACTTTTAAGCTTCGTAGCTAAAGGAAGAATTCAATCTATGGAAGTAAATATATTATGCTATATGCCATAGGACAATTTTTTAACATTTAAGTCTTACATTTAATTTTTTTTATACGTGGAATTCATTTTCATTTACAAATTGAATTTGACACTGAATTTATTTTTCAAACATTTTATGTTTTTTCAAATTAAAATTTCGATTTTGATGCTGTAAAAATTCAGTGTTAGAAATTCATACTCAAAGTCCGATGGCACGCATTTACTCTCTTTAAATCCCGCAACATCCAGGCGATGACTGAGGACGAGAGGATACAGTCGACTCTAGCAGCTTTCAAAAATGAAATGTTTGGACATTTTTTGGTTTTAAAACAAATGAAAGCAGTTACGACTTCGCCAAGAGTCATGTGGTCTGTAAATTCTACAACACCAGAGTCAAGTACCCGACAATACTACAAATATATACTTGTTACTACAGCATCACTATATATTACAATACATCTCATCTTTGCTCACTGTATCGTGATACGCATCGTATTGCCAGTTTCTTGCCAGTACGCAGCCCAAGTAAATATACAACATTTAAATAAATACTTCGTTAAATATCTACACACTTGGTCAGACACTTCTTAGACTTATAACCAACACATAACAATAAAACTGAACAATTATAGTCTGTTACAGTTGAACAGGGATGTCAATGAAGAAAAGGGCAAAGGGTAGCCTTGATATGTACCGTTTACCGTTACATTTGACGTTTTTCAACGTTTTAATCATCTTTCTACGAGTTCTCTGTGAAGTTTTGCAATGTTTTATGCAAGTCATAACCCTGCAGTCTAGTTCTATTGATGGCATCGTGGACTCTGAGGTGTTTGGGAAGTGGCTGAACCATTTTTTTTTTTTTTTTTAGACCAACTCTTAGATGCTCTTCAATGAGCGAGCCTGACACAGTCAAGGCACAAATTATAGGATCAACATAAAACAATGAGCGTGCACGGCCAGAACCGCTCAAAGGTTTTGGCAGGGTTGACTTATGCAAGTAACCCCAGTGGCCTGTGTGTGTTGGAAGCGAAGCAGAGGAAGGGATCGGTGGCTGCCGGCTCTTAGTCTGCCGGGCTGGCACTTTTGCGGTCCTTTCGCTGGATCTGTGGATCTATTTGCAGAATTGTAATTAGAGGGACTCAGATAAAGTACAGTGGCAAAAACGCTCTCTTTAACAGCTGTGATGTGTGTGTGCGCTTGTTTTCTTTCACGTCTCGTCCTCCTCACTCATCTTTAACGATCCCTGACTTGATTATTAGGTATCATGCCAAGGTCAAAATACACTTGTTTTTTTTTTTTCTTGTTTTTTTTATTGCATAGTTTGTTGTCCAACAACTTGTGCATGTCGTAGGCCGTGACCAAACGGAGTGGCCGATACTACAAACGAATAGAATGAGTGGCCACCGCACACACGACATAGTTTCATTTACGACAGGTGAAGAGTTCAACTTTCACTCGAAGTTATTGAGTTTGAGGACATTTTCATTTATTGTTTAAAATGTTTTTTTTTTCAAGTTCAAATTTCGATTTTGATGCCTAAAAATTCATACTCAAAGTCCGATGGCACACATTTACTGCCTATAAATCCCGCAACATCCAGGCGATGACTGAGGACGAGAGGATACAGTCGGCTCAAGCTGCTTTTAAAGCTGCTGTTTGGACGTATTTTGGTTTGAAATGAAATCAGTGACGACTTCGTCAAGAGTCATGTGGTCACGACATAGTTTAATTTACGAGAGGTGAAGAGTTCAATGTTTGCTACATAGCAGATTATATTCTGTCAGACTTTAACTAACTTTTTTTTTCTGTTTTTGCAATTCAAAATGAGTAATTTAAATAAAGTGACTGATTTTGAGGAAATTTTCATTTATTGTTTAAAATTTGATGTTTTTTTCAAGTTCAAATTTCTATTTTGAAGCCTTAAAATTCAGTGATAGAAATTCATACTCAAAGTCCGATGGCACACATTTACGTCCTATAAATCCCACAACATCCAGGCGATGACTGAGGACGAGAGGATACAGTTGGCTCCAGCTGCTTTTAAAGCTGATGTTTGGACATATTTTGGTTTCAAATTAAATCAGTTACGACTTTGTCAAGAGTCATGTGGTCACATCATAGTTTCATTTACAACAGGTGAAGAGTTCAACTTTTGCTACATAGCAGATTATATTCCGTCAGACTTTAACAAACTTTTTTTTTCTGTTTTTGCAAGTAAAAATGAGTAATTTAAATATAGTGATTGATTTTGAGGAAATTGTCATTTATGGTTTAAAATTTAATGTTTTTTTTCAAGTTCAAATTTCCATTTTGAAGCCTAAAAATTCAGTGATAGAAATTCATACTCAAAGTCCGATGGCACACATTTACTTCCTATAAATCCCGCAACATCCAGGCGATGACTGAGGACGAGAGGATACGGTCGGCTCCAGCTGCTTTTATAGCTGCTGTTTGGACATATTTTGGTTTGAAATGAAATCTGTTACGTTAAGAGGTCAACGTTTGCTACATAGCAGATTATATTCCGTCAGTCTTTAACAATTTTTTTTTCTGTTTTTGCAACTAAAAATGAGTGCATCTATTTTAGAAGAACTGTTAAAATTTTAAATGTATTCTTGTAGCTTTATCCATTTATGTGTGTAAATTTATACTTTGAATGATCTAAAAGTTTAATTTTTTTCTTGTTCATCCTTAGATTGCCAAAATGTTGCGCGTTTCAGAGAAAAGTATGATCTTAATTTTCTGATTGGATTTGGAAGGAGTCTTAAGAGAGTTTCCTAAACTCTTGCGAATCCATCCAGACCATCATGAGGTTCACAAAAACAGCCGCCACAACGAGAAGCTAGGCCCCTGTTAGCCGGGCCCAGTGGCACAGCTGTGCCGTCAAAGCGGCTCTTTTGCGGTGTAATAACTTTCCTCATCTCACTGATGTGCAAAGGAAAACCAGACCATTGGAGAAAAGAAAAACATGGACCCACATGCATATGTTTTACATGGGGGGGGATTTCCCGCACACAAGCTTAGCCACAAAATCACCAGGACACACATTTAGCAGGGATTGAGTCATATGCTCACACCAAGATAGCAATTAGCACTCATGCCCCAGTTCTGGGTTCAAGCATCTGCTGTTCGCTGGTTTTCTTTAGGTACTTTTCCGGATTATTATTATTATTTTAAACTGTGGTTTCTGTTTTTATATCATGTAACAAGTTTCTAGAGGTTACTTCCTTTCTTTTAACCCTTGTGTTGAACCTGAAATAACACAATTATTAAAACAAAATATCAATGCAAACACTTGCAACCATTGAGTCCTTACTTTGAAGTTTATTTAATAATAAAAAAATACAAAAAGCGACTTTGCATAGCGTGACGATGTCGGACGCCCAAACACGTCTTTATGTTTTACGGCAAGCAGTTTCTCTTTAATATTCATATGGTTACTGATTCTTTTTATGACTTTCATCCACTTTTCCTTGATGTACCGTTTCCTTTTTCTGTACATCTTTGGAATAAATCTAACAGGAAACTATAGGGATGCTAATATATTGCATTGTTTTGTTGTAAATCTTTGTAAAGGAAAGCATTGATAAGAACAGTTTTTTTTTTTTTATTCTACTCTAGGCCTGTCACTTTTACTTATAATCACTTTTGTCAGTTCAGAAAGGATTTTCAGTTTTCATTATACAAAGGAAATTGTATATCTAGGAATGTTTCCTTGTGGTGGAATTGCGTGTACTCGTATTTCATTCTTTTATTCTGTACTGCACTATTTCGGTCGAATAATAAAGTTATATTTTGATATGCGTCTATCATATTCCCTTAGACTCCATGTACTCATGCGGCAAATTATAAGTCGTCCAACTCACTCGGGGTCCTGTGTAATTGTGTCTGCCAGCAGTTACTAAAACATCAAATATAACACGGCTACCATCGGAACAAGGTGTTATAAATAGGACGTGTCAAACCCAACCTTAGGCAGCCTTTCGTTTCCACTAAAACCTTTCTTTTCGCTCGCCGAACGGCTCAGCTGCTCTCTAATTTGGCCTACCCACGGGTTAACCGACTGACGCCTCTGGGCAAAGGCCCCTGTATTTCAACAAGGCCACAAGAGCCCCAGTCTTGTGGCTATCACGCTCTAGAAGTGCCCCAGCCGTTCTGAGCTGTTACTTTCTGAAGCCAAGACTGAACATATGAGGGAAGGCTGTCTCCAGAGTTTGAACACAACTGCCAAGTTTGATTTAACAGACACCCAGTGGCCAGACATTTCAGCCACCGAGCGAGCATTGCCTGGGGCAAAACACGAATAAGGCGGAAGAAAGAAAGATATCAGGGAGTAAGGGGGGGAAAAAAAGCATTCATGAGTGAGAGGAAGCTCTCAGATAAACAGGCCACAGTGGCTCAACTCCTAATCACCCTGTGTTTCCGCTTCCAGACTCTATAATTAGAAGGGCCCTATCCCTTTTTTCCCTTCTATTCCCAGTTGAGGCAAATGCTTCTTGTGGCTTGGCACTTTGTTTGGGGCGTGTGTTTGAAGAGTTTACAGGCTCAGGGTCCTACATGGCTGGCTAGCTTGTGGCTCTGGTCCATGTGGGTAGAAAAACCGCTGCACTATGATGCTGGGCTCATGCTTATCCCCCCTCTGATTTGTATTGTAATCCTGGGGTTTATCAGTCCAGAACTCTTGACCATGGGTACGTCGAGTAAATCAGCTCGGCTTTCTAGGTGAAACAAGTAAAAGTATATATGAGCCGATTTACTTCTTTACTTCTGCTTTAACAGATTTAATGTGTGTCCAATCTGTACTTCAATAGTTGCCGTTACATCACATTTAGCTACCATTAAACGTCTCATTTATCAGACAGAACATCGGGTTGGTCATAAGTGTGGAGAGTGCTTAGAAATGTGGACATGGTGTTGGCAGCAGGGCTAGAGGATTGGACCGGGACAGGGTGTACAGGCAGAAGATAGTCTAGAATTTGGATTTACTTAGGTTTTTTTTTTGGACAACCGGACCCGGTCATGAATCTGGCTATCCCAGTGAAGCTCTTTACCAAAGACCTTGGTCGCTCAGCAAAGAGGGAACTTGGAGAACATCTAAAGCAGCTGTCTGAAAGCTTTCGATGAGGGCCTTTATACCTTGTGCAATAACCTGGTTCTGAAACCAATTGCAGTAGCCATGAAAACAATGGATCAGCAACTGCAGTCAAAATGTAAAACGCCTGAATCACAATTGTTTGTTGTGAAGACAGAAGTGCCAGGTCACACACTGCGGGAGCAGGAATCCTAGTCAAAAGCCTGGCACTAGCTCTTGGCGGTCTGGAGAAACATCTAACATTCCCAAAGCACATCACCCATTTAAGGCGAGACATACTGCTGCTCTCCAAGGCTATAAAGAACAATCCTCATCATGGAGCTGTAGGTGTGAATGGAAGACCACTTGTGAGTCATTGTCTGCCAATAATAGGGCTGGAAGATGAAGTGCAATTCCATGGAGAGGAGAGGATTCAATCAATCAATAGAGCCCTTTCGGACACTGGTCATCTGAGGAAGAGCAAGGGCCAGTACGAACATCTTTGGTATGATGTTGAGAAACCAGAAACACCCTAAAACATATTACATTATTGAGGTGGATTGGTTAAAAAACTTTATGATCTAAATATCTCCTTCTTTACTTTATTCTGTTCTTATTCTTATGATTTCTTAGTAATTGCTGGGACCACTGCTCTGATCCAAGAGAAAAATACTACTAGGCAATTATACACATATCGGCTTCAGCAGAACTCTTTCTTAAACAAGTGTCCTTCTTCCTTTTTTTTTTCTTGTAGGAATGCTCTTGGTGACTGCTGACACTCTGGGTCATGACTTCCACGTCTTCCAGATCCTGACACACCCATGGACCTCATCGCAAAGCGCCGTCCACCACCTGTACACGTTACACCGTGGGGAGACTGAGGCCAAGGTACAAGAAACTCAACTCTATACAGCAGTTGCTGATGAATCTTCATGAAGCAGTTGATTCTTTACTCTAATAATCCGTTAACTGCTACTCCAATGAAACCTCACCTCTTTTTGAAACCGAGGGCGCCACCTACTGAGCTCTAAGCATTAGAACAATTTTTCATGAAGCATCATCGGTCCATCGTACGCATGGATGCGCACACCCCCACCACACACACACACACTAACACACACACAGTATTCTCCTGTAGATGTTTAACCAAACGGCAGGTCCGCTGATCGCCTGCAGACAGAGACCACTTTGATCGTGTTGGTTGTAAACACAGAACCTCAGCCTCGTCTGTGGCTTGTGCCAGGGGTTATCACCTCGCACTGACACGCATACTCAGACGCACTGCCGAGTGATAAAGTCTCCAGTTAGCTGGGCGGTGAGATGCCTTATCTGTGTCCAAACATGCGGCTGGCTGTCAGTGACCTAGAGCAAGGTAAACAGACCTGCTGCTGATAAGAGTCGCATGGGCCGGTCCAAAGGACAAGAATGTAAGAAAAAAAAAAAAACACAGTACCTTTGGGCACGTTGAAGAGCTCTCGACACGCCGCTGTCCAATCAACCGTGATTTCAACACTGACATGGCGTTCCTATCAGTGTTTGCCTGCACTTGCACAACCTGTCGGATTTTCTACAGTAGCACAGAATCTCAGATTCTCAGATCAGTTTCAGTCAGTTCCACTTGCAGTCAAAATGAATAGTCCAGATCCAGATTATCCTCTAGATGATAACAACAATTATAATGTAGTATACATTCACTGCGGATCTATTGTAGCCCATAATCTTTTCCCATCTCATCGGCCCCTGTTGAGGTCAAGCCCCCCTACTTCATTCATCAACTACACTAACTGCCTGGTATGTCCAGAATACCCACATTAGCTGTCATTGCTGTGGACAATTACCTCATCTGACCTGGCAGGAGATTAGAAAAATCCTGCAGACTCAAAGCTGTCTCCTTCAGACAGGTCTGAAGATGAAGACATTCTTCTCATTCACCTTCTCGTTCACGAGGCCGTGGACTCTCCACACCTTGTTACTTTTTTTCAAAATGAAGAAAGAAGCCACTCCAACCCACCTCATCATCCTCCTCCCAGCAACCCCCCTCCTTTTGTCTTTTTATTGTGTTTTCTCTTTCTTTTTGCGCTTCCATTGTGTCTCACAGCTAATCTGTCTGGTTTCCTGCATGTCTGACATGCTCGGAGAGATCCTATCTCCACGAGTGGCTGCTTTCCAAGTCTGCAAGTGTTTGGGAAGGACAACTAACAAAAAAACACTCCATCAATTCCTTTGTTTTCTTCTTCCCTGACACACCTGTTTTTATCAGAAGGCTTCTTATCAGTGTCACCCATTACACACTTATCAGCCTCACGTTTGAGTCTGTTGTCAAACGACTTCATGATGATCATGTATTGTTTTTTATCCATACAACATATTTGGATTCGGGTCAGTGAGTCTGAACTCTTACATGTTCTGTTGACAGTGCACAAAAAAAACGTACGTTAAGATGTACACATGTTTAAAATAAACCCACAACCAAGTACAGAGAATAAGTGTCAGAACATGCATGTACGATTACTGCAGATATGATTTAAGGTAAGGTAAGGTAAAACTTTATTTAAATTAAGAAGAAAAGGTTCTTTAGGGCCTTTATAAGGGAGGGTAGCTACAAACATTTCCAATGGATAAATCTTCATTTCCAAAAAAAAAGTGCGCCTTATAATCTGTTGCGCCTTATAAATGAACATTACCTGGTGGGTGATTTGTTTACAAACACTTTCATGACTGGGCGCCGACTGAGCGGACACGCCGTGGGCGGGATTACGTCATTGCGGGGTGGGATTTACGACACACGTCACATCATGGCGGACGTCTATGGAGTGATATTACTGCCACCGATTTGAGCGAGTGTGTCTTGGTTGTTGTACATTCAAAATCACTCTGGTACACGCTCAATCAGTCGTACACGTGCGTATAAAATGTCATACACACGCGCTCTAGCCGTCATACACGCGCTCAACTTCACTGCTGCTCGTGCAACATTTGTCGGCTAACAACACCTGTCTCACAAGCTGCTGCTTGAAACCTTTTAAACATCATTTGAACATCGTTACCATGGGAGTGGACGGAGTTGTAAGAACACTTAGTAAGGTTTGACTTTATCCGACTGTTTTGTTGACATTCCCTTTAGCGCAGCTTTATCTAGTGGATGCATAACGCAACCCCAGTCAAACGTTTGACTGTATCTTTTATTCTATGCGCCTCTTAATCTGGTGCGCCCTATTTATGAAAACAGTTCTAAAATAGGCCATTCATTGAAGGTGCGCCTTATAATTCGGTGCGCCTAATAGTGCGGAAAATACGGTATTGAATCATAAAGTATGAGAGGATAACTACTCTTTGTCTTGGGGTTTCTACACATTTTTCAATTGTAAATAACTTCTCCATCTCTTTAGGTCCAAGACATCTGTTTCAGTCCGGACAGTCGCTGGGTGGCCATCAGTACCCTCCGTGGTACCACGCATGTATTCCCCATCAACTCCTACGGCGGCGCGCCGTGCGCCCGCACGCACATGTCGCCCCGCGTCGTCAATCGGATGTCGCGATTCCAAAAAAGTGCCGGCCTGGAGGAGATCGAGCAAGAGCTGAACCGGGCCGCCGCCTTCGGAGGGGCCACGACGGTCGGTGGTGGAGGAGGAGGAGGGATCGGAGGAAGCGGTTGCATCCTGGGCAGCGGCGGAGGCCTCGGCGGACGCAGCAGCCCCATCGCGGGTCTTTCCAGTAGCCCGTCTGGATCGCCACTACACGGTGAGGAGCCCGGGAGGGTGGCTAATGTGGTACTAGATCTGGGATCTTAGACCTTAAACCTCGTTTGGGGCGGCCATTCCAGTTCAAACGAAGAGTTTTGAATGTTTACTGTAATGAGCGCACCTGGAAAGAAGAAGCACCCTCAGTCCTAAATGTGGTGGTAAAAAAAGGCTCTTGATATAGTGGTTGTCTACACTCCTGCTCTCTCTGGTATTGACCAAGTATTTTCAATGCTTGTTTTTTTTTCCCCCCTCTTGTCATTCGGGCGTGTAGACTGAGTAATCACAGCAGTGCAATATTCTTCAGCCTTGGAAAGGTTTGAGTAGCACAGTGCCAAGATGGAAGTATTTGGCTGTTGAACGTATCATGCTGCCTAAGAAGAAGAAGAAGAAGAAGAAGAATCAACACCAGACACTTCTTCACAGAACTAGTGAACCTAAAATACATCGTGGGGTCGTACTCGGACATGTGCAGATCAGATAACAACTGTCGTCACTCCAGGTCTCTGCTCAGCACTGCCAAACTTTATTAAATCCAGATCACATCAGCCGCTACTAACATACATTGTTCTTTTACTTCTTTAAAAATGTCGATACATACTATATGCATATATGTATATGTATATACGGTATACATATATATAATTTTCATACCGGTGGATCACTATAGTTTAGTATAGGTTGCTATTGAGCCTTAAAATAAATTATATTTAAGCAGTTGAATACTTAACTTGATAAACAAAACTGGATCCTCAATTGACTTCCCCAGAAAGTCGTAAATATATCCTGGTTGCTTGTCAAGGCAGATATTCATGGCACTAAACCAGGAGCTGAAGCTTCACTGGAATATAGGCGCAGGAAATTAGGTCCTTCTAATAAAAAGAGGGAACACTTACTAAATTTGATCTAATTGTGTGTGGGTGTGTTTGTGCAAGTGTGTTTCCAGAAATGGGTTATCTCAGTAGTGTCTTTCCAGGGATTGTGTGCTACCTTTTGTTTGTTCAACACAAGCAACGCCACTCGCGCTTTCACCCCTTTTCACAGGACGAACTGATAAACCCCTGCTGTTGCACCGCATGACCCAAGTGTTACTTCTGACTCTTTCATTTTAGGAAGGAGCACTTCTGGTGTTTTTTGACACTTACTTATCAAATAAAACGTTTTCACCCTTGCGATTTCTAGTCTACCATCAATCTAGGATTCTTAAATGGAAACTTTGTTTAAGAAAACCCTTGAAGAAAAAACTTTCCTGACTCACATAATTCAAATGTTTAAGTATTTCATTGTGACTATGTTTTAAAGCTCTCCCTTTTAAAATCTGGGCGAACAAGAGGTTACAAGAGCGGATTCCATTATGACATTAAAATGGCTTATCTCCTCATCCAGCCAGCTGTAATCATGCCCCGCTTTGTTTATACAACGAGTCCTTTGCAGGTGGAGATGAAATTCCTTTCCACTTTCAGTAGGTGGGGCTTAAGAGGATTTTCTGTATATATTTTAATGAAAAGACAGTTTTTTTTACAGACAGACACACACAGATGATACAATAGAGTCCAACCTCTATTTAAGAAACACTTACATCAACATATTAGTTGACGTTTAAGGACATTCAGGCCGTTTTGTCTCTTTCGATTGGTGGGTTTTATCTTCTTGTGACACGTAAGCAGCAGGATACGTACGTTAACAACGAGTTTAACTAGAAAACGTCTTACTTTCAAGAAACACAACTTGCACGTAAGAGGAGGAAAATCATACCAAATAATCCCGGATATGTCCAATAGTGGCTTCCGATTACAGTTTATTTTTCTACCACATGTTTTGACAGTAAAACCAGGATAAAGGACCAAATTATTTAAACCGTTTTAGTCACTTGGGGGGAGCACGTTGTAATATAAGCCACCTGTCTGTAACGGGAAGTGAGAGTCGGATTGTGATTCTTGGACACTCTGACTCTGTCTTCACGAAACCCCCCCACCCCCCCCCACCCCATCCATTTCTGCTTTCTCTTTCAATGGAAGTCCCTGTATCATTATTGACACCTATTATCTATGGTTCTTGTCTTATCTTATCTTAAACACTGACTTCTTCTTCTTTTTGATTTGGAGTGCCACATAAAACCACTTGATGGGTCTTGAGTTTGGACACATGTGATCTTCGAACGAGAGGTGATAAAACAAACAATTTTCCCATCACTGATCCTTCCCCGTGATGAGTCGATATTTTATTCCAAGTCGGATCATAACTGGATTAGCCGTTCCCAGGAAGTGTAAACAACCAAACCATTGTCTCTCAGGTCATGTACGTTTAATAGTTTTTTAGAAAAACTAGTGACATTCAACCTACACCCACACATTCCTGGAGTCTCCGACCTGGGAATTAAAACAAAAAAAAAAAACATCAAACATTAAAAGCACGTCTGAGTGAGCAGAGCCATTGCTACCGCGGCGATGAGAGACGGCCAGAGCCGGACTTCAAAGTCGGCCACTAGGTGAAAGTGAGCAGAAAAATAATGAGGTGCCATTGAGGAAAAATGGGGGCGTGGTCCGGAGAGGCCAGATAAGTTACCAGTCCTGGTGTTGAAAGCCGCGACTCTTGGGAGCGATGGATGTTAATCATACTGTTAATTCACTGAGCGACTTCTTGTCCACCTGTCGACGATTAGTCTCTGTGAGTTCTTGTGTGTTTGATCAAGCTAGAGTGCTCTTGAATAACACCAACCATGTTTGTTTGTTTGTTATCTCTACTGTTTGCTCTTAGCGGTGACCTCATATTTATTTAATCACTCTGAAGGTAGGGTTGGTGAGCATCATCTAGGCCACCTTAAAGTACTGTAAAAGTACTGAAAGGTGTTTTTTTTTAATGATAAACCTTCATTCATTCATTAATTTTCTACCGCTTTATCCCTTATGGGGGTCGCAGGGAGACTGTAGTCTATCCCAGTTTCATTGGGCGAGAGGCAGGGGACACCCTGGACAGGAAGCTAGTCTGACACATTATCAAACAACAATTTTCATATATAACCAAACCATTTTCCACTTTGATCAAACAATTTTCAACTGTAACTAAACAATTTTCAACTGTAATCAAACAATTTTCAACTGTAACTAAACAATTTTCAACTGTAATCAAACAATTTTCAACTGTAACTAAACAATTTTCAACTATAATCAAACAATTTCAACTGTATTCAAACCATTTTTAACTATAATCAAACATTTTTTAACTATAATCAAAACATTTTCAACTATTATAAAACAATTTCCATATATAATCAAAATAAATTCAACGGTTATCAAAAAAGTCGTTTTTAGTTGGTACTATATTGTAACTTAAAGGTTAATTTTTGTGGTTAGCAAAACCGAGTTAGCCAAAATTACTACATTTTAAAAGGATAACAATATTTTTCAGACTATTTTGCACAATTTTTTCAATAAAATGTCCGCTGCACCTTAAAGGGGTGTTTCAACCTTATTTCAAATCACTCATTTTCTACTCACCCTAATATTTCGTCCAAAAAAAACACACTTAAAAACATCGAAATACCTCCTTACTGCTCGTCTGTAATGTCCCTCTTGTATCGAAGCATCAACATAACGAAAAATGTTTGTAAAAAACATTAAACAAGTCTCTATTTTAAGATAGTTTTTTGCAGAAGCTAAAAGGCTACGGTGTTTCCTGTCTGTGTAGCACGTTAGCCTATTAGCTTCTGCAACAAACAATCTGGAGCTATTTGGATGTTGAAGTTTGTCTTTTTGGACGAGGAAAAGTGGGCGCTGTTCGTGACCAAAAATAAGCAACGGACTACTCTGAAAATAATCTCAACTCTTAGTCGACATGAGGGCGAGTAGAAAATGAGTCAAATTTGAATTTTTGAACTTTTGGAAATTTAGTGCCCATTTTATGTCTGTACACAGCGTTCAAAAATATATATCAAAATGTTTTCGTACTTCGGTAAAATACAAAGCCATGCAACGCTTTATCCGTTGCCATTTATAGTCTCAAAAAGAACTGTTTGTGTGAAGATCAATAAAGCAGGTTCTGATCCCTTGTACTGGAGAACAAGTTGTTATAAGACATAATTAGAAGCTAAAAGATTATTTCACCATCTCTGTAAAGACCGAAAAGGACATCTTGGACTTAAAACATGTCTGATCACTTAAGTTCTCTTATTTAAAGTGTCATTTACTCCTGAGAGATTCACTGACTACATGCTCCAGGTCTAAAAAAAAGTTCTAGTAAACAATAAAAAGCTTGTCTCTAATCATCAGTACGGTGAGAACCGTGTCCAGCAGGGGTCACTGAGAGTTCCCTGCGATGACGCCTGGGGTGATAAATTGGTCGTGTTATATCGTCCATGGGCTAAAGATAGAAAAAAAAAAAAACAACCTCCTCCTGCCGCCGGCGTTGATACAAACTCATCATTTCTCGACATTCGTGTCGCCACAAACGCATTGTTTCTGATTTCCGGTTGTTGTTGTGCGTTTAGTTTTTTTCGCGACGGTGTGAATTTAGAGCCACGAAAAAAAAAAAAAAAGGGCTGTCTTCGAAGCTGGCGGCGAAGGGCCAGCCCCGGCGCGGTCCCAACTAGCCACAACAGCTGCGATCTGATTGTCGACAGCGTTGATTTTTGGGAAGGAACTGTTAAAAAAAGAGAGAGGCCGCACATCCTTCTTCACAGCTCCCGGCGGCTAATTTTAGCGTCGTGTCACCAGTAGAGATCTTGAAGATCTACGAGTGTGTACAGCGCAGCCTTTTCCTCTGTTTGATCAATGCATTGTTGTGCGAGGCGAGCGGCTGTAATCTGAACCCGGGACGTTATAAAAAGTGGTTTGTCTGCGGCTCTGAGTACACAAGTCAAGATTGTTATGTACAGGCCAGAGGTTACTGAAGCTATAAGTGGCATGTTGCAGTGATTTTAAAGTTTTATAGGTACACAAAGTGCTCGACAATTTCCCTGAAAACATCGTGACGGGACCGGCAGTGATTCTTCTGGGTTACTTTCTGGACATTTGTTCTTTTTTTTTTTTTTTGTCTACAAATATGCAAGTGATTATCACCTTCACACCATCATGGTCTTTACAACAACAACATGTGGCCCATTGTTTGTTTAAATATGACCACTGACATGAAAGCAAGATGGAATATATTTCAACCTTCAGTATGAGTTCCAGCTGTTATCAAACCATTTTTAACTGTTATCCAACAATTTTTAACTATAATCCAAAAATGTTCAACTATAATCCAACAATTTTCAACTATAATCAAACAATTTTCAACTAAAATCCAACAATTTTCAACTATAATCAAACAATTTTTAACCGTAACCAAACAATTTTCTACTATAACCAAACAATTTTTAACCGTAACCAAACAATTTTCTACTATAACCAAACAATTTTCAACTATAATCAAACAATTTTCTACTATGACCAAACAATTTTCAACTATAACCAAACAATTTTCAACTATAATCAAACAATTTTCTACTATAACCAAACAATTTTCTACTATAATCAAACCATTTTCAACAATAATACAACAATTTTCAACTATAAACCAACAATTTTAAAACAATTCTCAACTATAATCAAACAATTTTAACTATAATCAAACAATTTTAACTATAATCCAACAATTCTCAACTATAATCAACAATTTTAACTATAATCCAACAATTTTCAACTATAAACCAACAATTTTTAAACAATTTTCAACTATAATCAAACAATTTTCAACTATAATCAAACAATTTTCTAATATAATCAAACAATTTTCAACAATAATCCAACAACTTTCAATTATAGACCAACAATTTTTAAACAATTTTCAACTATAATCAAACAATTTTCTATTATAATCAAACAATTTTCAACTATAACCAAACAATTTTTAACTATAATCAAACAATTTTCTAATATAATCAAACCATTTTCAACAATAATCCAACAATTTTCAACTATAGACCAACAATTTTTAAACAATTTTCAACTATAATCAAACAATTTTAACTATAATCAAACAATTTTAACTATAAACCAACAATTTTTAAACAATTTTCAACTATAATCAAACAATTTTCAACAATAATAGAACAATTTTTAACTATAATCCAACGATTTTTAACTGAAATCAAACAATTTTCATCTATAATCAAACAATTTTTGAACTATACTCAAATCATTTTCAAACTAGGTTCAACTATCTTAAACAATTGATAACAATCATCAAATACTTTATAGCTAATCAAGAAAGATAGAAAAAGCAAAGAGAAAAGGATTAAATTTGTCTCATTTACTGAACATAACATTTACTTTATACTTGTATTTACATTATTGTATTCACTTATTCCTAATGTTACAAAAAAAGCAGACTTTCGATCGTTTACGTGTATCATGTATTCTTCTCGCATTTCAATCAAGTTATTATTAATCCGATGCTTCAGCTCATTTAATTTCCCTTTTTCGGTTCAACCTGTAAATGTTCTTTGTCCCTCAAGTTCATTTCCAAAGTCATCTATTCTCCTCCTTTAGTATTCTTGTAGTTCAACACATCGTCTTTGAAGATCTTCAATACTTCCACATTCTTCCCTCCATCCCCCTCACGTCCTGGAGGTGCGACCACACGTTTATTTATTTATTCGCTCTGGAACCGTGTAGCTCATGTATCCAAACGTGTCTTTGGCAGCGCAGACTTCCTTTAAACCGGCAGCGACTCTGGCTCCGACTCAGCTCTGGAAACAAGGTGTGACGGGAAACTGTTAATTCGCCGCTCGACGAAGGGACGCATCCGATTTTTTTTTTGTTGCTATTAGAAGGCTGTCGGCCCGGGCTTATTTGGGGGTTGTTGGACCTTTTTTTTTTTTTGTTTCATCTCACCTCCTGCTTCCACTCTCTCCTCCTCCTCCGCCTCCCCGGCTTGTCAGTCAGCACGCTGCGCCGAAGTAAAAACACTCCTCGGAGGAAACATTACCTCATGGCTGCTGTTGTTGCTACATGTATGTGCGGCGGCCTCTGACTGACCCCCATTTTCACCGTTGAGCTCGCTGTGAATGACAAAGTTCAGACGCGCCGGAGTTCTTTTCGCTCGGGACCCCGGGGGGTGTCCACACGTCCCCCTGGCATGCCAGCTACTTTTTAATAAGACTCTGCTGCTGCTGTGGTGATGTAGTGTCGAAAGCTTTTTTTTTAGTCTTGACCAGGAGAGTCCTTTTTGGGAAGGTTCTGGGATCAAAGCCCGGGGATTGGTTTCAGACGTTTTAAACAGTGTTTTTGTCAGAGGAAGATGATTCATTCACCGTTTAATATACAGAGTTTCTTCCTGCAATATGTTGCATCTTCCATCCACGTCATTCATTCCCTCTGCACGTCACACACACAGAGCTCCATCCACTTTGTTTCCCGAGCTGTGAAGTGATCAGCTCTGATGTCATTCTAATCCGCGGCACAATAGCAATATCAGGATTAGAGTGAACTCTGTCTTACGTCCGCCGCCGCTGCCCCCCCCCGTCCCCCTCCATCGTCCCTGAGAGCAGATTTATTTTTCCTCCACGTATTATGTCTCCAACACACGATCAAATGGTCTCTTTTAACTTCTGACGTTTATATGTAGGAGACGAGGGAGAATTATTCAGTAGTTTTCGTTCGGACAAAAGAGCAGAACAATCCCTCTATTTATTTATATATAGATAAAATATGTATTTATATTTGTTTGTAGAATATACATAAAAAAACACATTTTCATTCAATAATTACTAAATACACTGTAAATTATATATATTTTATATATTACTTTAGAAAAAAGCATTGCCTATTCAGAGTAAATTTACTAATATTCCTAAATCATTTATTACTTTTTAAAGTCTAAATTTCCCCAAAGGATCAGTAAAGTTGTATCTAATAAAATCAATTTACCGTAAAAGTCATATAAACTGTATATAAATCATTTTATTTATTGATTCATTATTAATCTTTGATAATACATTTCCATTTGATGTGTAAATGTTCATCGTCTATTAAGTATATTTACAAACTCATGGTCTTTGAAGTCATTTATTCTTCTCTGGATTAAGTTTTAGTGTCAAATACTTGTCTTTTGAGGATCTTCACAGTAGTTTTTCATGTCCACGTTATACATTTATATGTAAATATTTAGAGGTTTATGGAGTAGAAAATAGCTATCGCATATATAAAGAGTCAATTACAAAATAAAAAAATAAATGCATTTACTTTTTAAATTCATTTACAATAACACCGAGTTTTATTTAACTGTTAATTTTGTTTTATTGTAACAATCTTTTTAATATTTTTCTCTGTTTTGTCTTTTATTAAAGACATGCTTAATATACATATTACGTAAAATATGAATAACTTTTATCCATGTACTAACTCTTTCACTTAATGCGAGCATTTAATATTAACAGTTGTTTATCCATATAAATAAATAAAAGACACAGTAAAATACACAGAAAAGAAAATTCTATTCAAACTTCTCAAGACTCAGTACCGTTGTTTTCCTCTGTGTGGCGCTCTGTGGTCAGAGTTTCAAGCCAGAGCAGAGGGCGGAGCTTTTACACCCTGAGTGTTCACACACACACACACACTCACGCACACACACACTCAAGCACACACACACTAGAGAGAGAGAGTGAGAGAACCTTCGCTCAGATACAAATCTTAACAAGTAGAAAAGAGAGAGAAAAAAAAAAGCAATTTCTTCTTCTGATGGTCACTTCCTCCCATTTTATCATATTTATTTTAAATTATACTTTTATTCCCGTTTTTCCTTTTTTTAATCAAACAAAACAAATATTGCATTATGTCCACGTTTTATAGCAGAAAGTTAATATTGGTTAAAACAAATTAAATCAACTTACAAAGTAAGTAAATTAGCAAATATAACTGGTAGATAATATTTTGACTTTAAATGTCAATTCATTAAGTATTTAAACATGGGAATATTATTAATAAATTAAAACATTTATTATTTAAACATTAAAATGTATTTTCTCTTTAAATCTTTAAGTAAAATTGTGTAGCTTTTTGTCTTTACTACATAATTATTATCAAAAATACAGAACATATGTTAAAGCTCAACTTAAAACTAGCTTAATGAACCACTTTTATTAAACAAAAACATGATCTTAACTCAATATATTTCTCCTAAGTGGACGTAAAACTCTGAACATTGTTTATATTTCCCCTCAACACTTGTGTGTGTGTGTGTGTGTGTGTGTGTGTGAGTGTGTGTGGTTGCAGACAGAGCTGTTGTTAATGCTGATGGATGTTGTGTAGCTCAGAGGATTATACGTTTGTGTGTCCTCGCTCTGCACATTCGATTCTCCCATCAAAGGTAAGCCAGCGTCCGCCGGGCCGCAGCGAGACAAAAGCGGCTTGTTTTACAAGCGTGTATTCCGTCTTAAAAATAAGGCCTCTGCGCTACTTTTGAGAGGCTTTTAAAACTGCAGCAAATACTACACACACCAGATCTTAATAACTCAATCTGCACTGCCACTAAAAACCCTCTTATCGCCGGACGGCCGCTGCAGCTCTCGTCGTTATTTTATTCCTGAAAAATTGTGACCTGAGATAAATGAAGCTCAGGGCGAACACACACACTTGTGGCTTCCATCCTGCTTTACTGTCTGAAAAGTACACGAGATGAAAGCCTCGATTGTCTGCATGAAGGCAGGACTAAATCGTGCATAGAAATAAAAAAAAGAAAACAACAGTTAAGACGGAGTTAAGTTACCTCAAAGCTCTGCAACAAATACAGACTGTTACTGTTGAAATAAACCAAATATAAATAAGGAAAAAACATGATTAAATTAAAAGTGAAACAATTTGATTTAGTCATTTCATTGACTTGGTTAACATTATTTTCTACTTTAAAAAAACACTTAATTAAGAACATAATTGCTATTTTGTTCGTCATGCAAATAGATTTAATATATCATGTGATAAAATCTCTTAATCCAATTTTTCTTTATATGAGACTATTTATTTTAAACTCGTATTAATCATATCCCTAATATATTTCCCAAGGGATCAATACAATTATGTTGATTTTATTTTCGTGTTTCTCCTTTTGTTTTTATAAACCAAATACTTCACTTTAAGATTTAAGTTTCCCGGCAATAATATAGAAAACAGTTGAGCCATTCTCTTTTTTTATTACATTAAACTGACTTTGATTTTATTAGATATAACTTTATTGATCCTTTTTATGAAAAACAAATCCTCTGGGAAATCAGAATTTAAAAAAAAACAACAACTGATGTCATGAACATTAGTAAAATTACTCTTGAGTAGGTAATGCTTAGTTTTAGGTCAATAATTGAATGAAAACATGGTTGTTAATGTCATAAATCACACAGAAGTGCTGATTTAAATCGTCTAAATATACAATTTGAGGTCAAATTAAAATGACCTGTCATTTAGATAAACTTGTGGAAAAGTCGAATGTGAAATAAATGTGGTTCATGGTTTAACATGGTCGGTTCCTATAATGAATCAAGAGAGTTAAATTGAAAATGTATGGAAAATATTTACAATTAATTTGAGGGAGAGTGGTTTATTCTTTTCTTCACATTGTGGTTTTTATTTCTATGTTTGTGACGCCGCTTTTATGGCCACGTTGATCTGGATTAATGTGAATGTTTCCAGCTTGTAACACAATTTTGATGTCCATACATCACTGTGTTTATGTGTGTGTGACAGGTGTGAGCGTGTGTGTGTGTGTGTGACAGATACCGTGTGAGTCTCGGGAAACAATTCAAAACGGTTATTTAAATATGAAATTATTAGTATTCTTATTTTTAATAATCAAATCGTTATTTATTAAACAATAAAACCGATGAAATGTCCGATTTCTTGTGAGGGTTATTGCTGTATATCTGTGGTTAATACAAATATAAAGTAAAATAAACTGTTTTATACTACATAAAATATATTATTATTATATTATAGATATAAGAATATTTTTTCATAACCTTAAAACGTATAAAATTAAAGAATAAATGATGTATTTATTCGTCTGCCTTCATCTAACCGAGTGAGTAGCATCTTCTCTCTGCTGCTCCGACTTGTAAATGCTGCCTTTTAAACTCACGGTCTCGATTCCTTAACCTAAATCACACGCGTGTGCACGTGCACGCTCGCGCACGTGAACACACAATTGGACTGTGTATACACACACACACACACACACACATATATATCTAAAAATATAAATATATTTGTTCTTTTCTCATAAAGCTCTTCAATCTCTTTCAAGGTTCAATTTATCAAAACGTTTTTTTCTTGACTTCTTCTTGTAAAAAAAAAAGAATACTTGTTTTATTGGAGACATGAAACGGTATAAAGTGTAACGACGAGACAAAGACAGTGGACAGATCGCTGCAGCACTTCACTTGTCCGACCGACTCCCCGGCACTTGATTGACTGCAGCTCGTCTTCGTCTTGAGCTTATTTCCTCTTCCTTCTCCTTCTCCTGCTGCAACTTTTACTATCCTTCACATGCAGCTCCTTGTTCTTTGTCTTTGTGTGTGTGTGTGTGTGTGTGTGTGTGTGTGACTGATGTGTGGCTGCTGCCAGTTCTTGACTTTTTTGTTTCAGAACAATTCAAATAAGACGTGTGTGTGTGTGTAGGTGTGTGTGTGTGAGTGTACACAGGGTCCCCAGGGCTCGTACTTTTCCGGCTCCTCAACTGGAAGCCGCCTATGCTTGTATCGGATGCAAATATTTGATATTAAATGCGAGGAGAGGAATATGCGGCGATAGCGTGACTCGGGGGCCACCCGATGCCCAGAGACGCAGCCAAGGAACACGAGAGAGGCTGAATGCAAATGCTGTTGCTACAGGGATGGATGGAGGGATTGATAAAGAGTGAGAAAAAAGACAGGCCAGGTGATTTTTTTTTTTTTTTTTTTCCGCCTCCTTTTGGCAGCACGAGGGTTGTTTTTTTGTTTTTTTTCCGTGAAAGATGACGGCGTCGCTGGATTTGCATCGATGGATCTTCTTTCATGTGTTGTGCTGGGAACACCGTCCTGCCCCGCATTAATCAAATCATGACCTCTGTCCGGATCCGTCCGTCCAACGTCTTGTCAGGCTTGAGAGTTGAGCTGGTGATGAGCTCGAGAAACACTGGCTCTGGACCTTCACCTGCAGACGGTGTCAGTCGTGGGAATCCTGGAAACTGTGTTTGACTTCATCCTAAGATTGTCCAGATGTTATTGAAAGTATTTTGGTGTTTCTGTGTCGTATTATCTTGTTTTTGATCATTCTTTTGTTGATTATTTCATCTTTTCTTTTTTACTTTCTGTTTTCTTTACCGTATTATGAGGCATTTAAAATATGTAAATGTTTGTGTGAGTCACTGTAGTATTACTCCACGAGGCTCCATAGTATTACCTTGTGAGGCTATGTAGTATTATTCCACAAGGTAATGTAGTATTACTCAAGATGGCTATGTATTATTACTATTTTAGGTTACGTATTATTACTCTGCAAGGCTACACATAAATACTCTGCTGGGCTTCATTAGGCTTTGTAGTATTACTCCATGAGGATAAGTAGCATTACATCGCAAGGCTTTGTAGTATTACTCTGCCAGGCAACATAGTATTACTCTGTGAAGCTACAAGGTATTGCTCTGTAAAGTTATGTACTATTCCTTTGTTAGGCCATGTAGTATTAGTCCCTGAGTCTACGTAGTATTACTCCACGAGGCTCCGTAGTATTATTCAATTAGGCTAAATAGTATTACTCCATGAGGATACTCTGTATAATTCCGCAAGGCTCCGTAGTATTACTCCGCAAGCGTTTGTACCATTCTTCTTTTAGGCCACAGAGAATTACTCTGTGAGGCTTTGTGGTATTACTCTGTTAGGCTTAGTATTATTACTATCTGGAACTCCTGTGTTTGTTTTATGTTTATTGGCCTTTTATAGTAAATATTTTAACTGTGTATTGTTTTTGATTGTTCAAGCGCTTTTTGACCCTGGTCTAAAAAAGGCACTTTACAAATAACTATCACTTACTTTCTGCATTAGCCTATGTAGTATTACTCCGGTAGGCTACGTAGGAATAATCTTCTAGGCTATGTAGTATGACTCCATCAGCCTACATAGTATTACTCCATTAGATACGTGGTATTACTCCATGATGCTTCCTCAGTTTTGCACCGCAAGGCTGCATAGTACTACTCAGAAAGGCTTTGTAGTACTACCACGTTAGGCCAAGTGGTATTACTCCATCAGGCTACATAGTATTTACCGCTAGACTAGGTAGTATTACTCCTTCAGGCTACATAGTATTACTCCCCGAAGCTCGCTTAATGCGCCTTATAATCTAATGCGCTTTATTTATGGTAAACGACGGAAACGTTCTTTACAAGGTACTTAAACGTGCATCTGAACATCTGACGGAACTGAGTGTCCTGGGGAATAATGGAGCAGCCGGGGCCACAAACTCTTCTTTGACTTTCCTTCTCAAGTCTTCAGGGAGTCACTCTCTCGCTGCCAAGAAGAACAAACAGATATTCAGATCCATTTATCCCTTCAGCTGTAAAGTGAAACTGACGTTGGGCTCCAGTCCAATCTGGAGTTACAGAGTGTCTTACTTGTCACAGCATTTTTATTTTTTTTTTCCGCGGCAGATACTGCTGATGTCGTAGGGAGCTCTATGTGAGTGAACATGTCTCCTTAAACGTTGAAGGGCAGCAACAAAGGTCCAAAGAATGGCCCATCGGGGACCAATAAAGTTGATCTGGACCAGTGTGTTCCGTAGCTCCATCGTTGAGGCTGGAGCTGCTGGGCTCGTTCGTGATCCGGTGAACCCTTGACGGATTGAGACGGTTCGAGGTACCTGTTGGGTGTCACCGGGTCAGATGGTCTCAGGCTGTCAACAAGGTAAAAACTCTGGACCTTTTGATGAGACCAGGGACCCTGTGGGCAGCCTTATCGATATTCTGGACCAGCAGGAGGTACAACTAAGCCAAGTTTAGATGAGTCATGGTTGATCTCCATCAGGTCAAATCGAAGAAAAAATGTAAAGGGCAAAAAAAAAAGAAGATCTATAGCAATATTATTTTCACCATTCTATATTAGTACTCACTGTATAAATGTATTATAACTTATTTACTGTATATTCAAGTAAGATAGGATACAGTCGACTCCAGATTATTTAAAGTTAATGTTTGGGCAGAAGAGGAACGAGGAACGATCACAATACGTCACTAAAATTCACTGTTTCCTGTTTGTATCGTGAGCGGATTATATCGTATGAATTTGTATCGTGAGCGGATTATATCGTATCAATTTTTGTCGTGAGCGGATTATATCGTATTATTTTTTATCGTGAGCAGATTATATCATATCAATTTGTATCTTGAATGGATTATATCGTATCAATTTGCATCTTGAGAAGATAATATCGTATCGATTTATATCGTGAGCGGATTATATCGTATCATTTTGTATCGTGAGCAGATTATATCGTATTAATTTGTATCGTGATCGGATTATATCGTATCGTGAGCATATTTTATCGTATCGATTTGTATTGTGATCGGATTATATCGTATTAATTTGTATCGTGATCGGATTATATCGTATCAATTTTTGTCATGAGCGGATTATATCGTATCATTTTTTATCGTGAGCAGATTATATCATATCAATTCGTATCTTGAATGGATTATATCGTATCAATTTGCATCTTGAGAAGATAATATCGTATCGATTTATATCGTGAGCGGATTATATCGTATCATTTCGTATCGTGAGCAGATTATATCGTATTAATTTGTATCGTGAGCGGATTATATCGTATCGTGAGCAGATTATATCGTATCGATTTGTATTGTGATCGGATTATATCGTATCGTGAGCAGATTATATCGTATTAATTTGTATCGTGATCGGATTATATCGTATCGTGAGCAGATTATATCGTATTAATTTGTATCATGATCGGATTATATCGTATCGTGAGCAGATTATATCGTATCAATCTGTATCGTGAGTGGATTATATCGAATCAATTTGTATCGTGAGCGGATTATATCGTATCATTTCGTATCGTGAGCAGATTATATCGTATTAATATGTATCGTGATCGGATTATATCGTATCGTGAGCAGATTATATGGAATCAATTTGTATCGTGAGTGGATTATATCATATCAATTCTTATTGTGAGCATATTATATTTTATCAATTTGTATCATGAGCAGATTATAGCATATCAATTTGTATCGTGAGTGGATTACATCGAATCAATTTGTATCATGAACGGATTATATCGTATCAATTTGTATTGTGAGCCATTTATATCGTATTTTGAGTGAAATATATCGTATCAATTGGTCCCGTGAGCGGATTATATTGTATATATTTGTATCGTGAGCAGATTATATCGTATCAATTTGTATCGTGAGCAATTTACATCGTATCGTGAGTATATTATATCGTATCAGGTCGTATCATGAGCGGATTATATCGTATATATATTTGTATCGTGAACAGATTTTATCGTATCAATTCATATCGTGAGCGGATTTTATCATATCAATTTGTATTTTGAGAAGATTATATCGTATCAATTTGTATCATGAGCAGATTATATCGTATCGATTTGTATCGTGAGCGGATTATGTCGTATCAATTTGTATCTTGGGAAGATTATATCGTATCGATTTGTATCATGAGCAGATTATATCGTATCAATTTGTATCATGAGCGGATTATATCGTATCAATTTGTATCGTGAGCAGATTATATCGTATCAATTTGTATCGTGAGCAGATTATATCGTATCGATTTGTATCGTGAGCAGATTATATCGTATTGATTTGTATCGTGAGCAGATTATATCGTATCGATTTGTATCGTGAGCAGATTATATCGTATCAATTTGTATCGTGAGCAGATTATATCGTATCAATTTGTATCGTGAGCAGATTATATCGTATCAATTTGTATCGTGAGCAGATTATATCGTATCGATTTGTATCATGAGCGGATTATATCGTATCAATTTATATCGTGAACGGATTATATCGTATCAATTTATATCGTGAGCGGATTATATTGTATCAATTTATATCGTGAGTGGATTATATCGTATCAATTTATATCGTGAGCAAATTATATCGTATTGTGAGCGAATTATATCGTATCAATTTTTATCGTGAGCAGATTATATCGTATCGATTTATATCGTGAGCGGATTATATCGTATCAATTTGTATCTTGAGAAGATTTTATCGTATCAATTTATATCGTGAGCGGATTTTATCGTATCGATTTATATCGTGAGCGGATTATATCGTATCAATTTGTATCGTGAGCAGATTATATCATATCGATTTATATCGTGAGCAGATTATATCATATCGATTTATATCGTGAGCAGATTATATCATATTGATTTATATCGTGAGCAGATTATATCATATCGATTTATATCGTGAGCAGATTATATCATATTGATTTATATCGTGAGCAGATTATATCATATCGATTTATATCGTGAGCAGATTATATCATATCAATTTATATCGTGAGCAGTTTATTGTATCGATTTGTATCGTGAGCAGATTATATCATATTGATTTATATCGTGAGCAGTTTATTGTATCGATTTGTATCATGAGCGGATTATATTTTATCAATTCGTATCGTGAGCGGATTATATTGTACCCTGCTCACATGTAAGACCGTGGTTGTTCCTAATAACCATTATATAGATGGATTGATGCATTTATGGATAGATTAACCTTCATTGATCCTTTCAGAAAATATGTTATTATAAACTTTTTACCCAAATAGTGGCTTCTCGTGTCATGTTGAATCAGTCAGATATTTGTCTCGTAAGCGAGAGTTATAAGAAATTGTGATAATCCTTATTTTATGTTAATGACTAAGAATATTTTATTTCAATTAATTTATTACAAATTCTAAATGGAGATATTTCTGAGTTTGGTTCTGGCGTTGCATCTCATAAGGAAATCAAGGATGTTTATCAACATTGATATGATGATTATTTCTTTATATATATAATTCCTGACGTACATATTGACATAACGTACACATCACCAAGAAGCTAAAGTGACACGCTAGCTAATTTCATTAGCCCCACCCCGGACCCCCGCCTCGCCTGGCTCCTAACCTCAAGCCTCCAGTTCTCGTCTTCCCCTGGCTGCGGATTTATGTTTTTTTTTTTCTTCCCCTTTTGTTTTCCTTTCTTTCCTGAACATTTCCTCCACACAAAAGGTGCTGGCCTAGCTCTAGGGTTCCCGCACTTCCGACGTATGAAGGAGCCCTGAGAGCCGCGGCCCCTCTGTTAGTTGAAATCACTGCACAAGTGGAGCCAAATGAAGGACAGGTTTGTGCGCCCCCTCGCCGCCCCCCCGCCCGCCCCCCTGTCTTCAGAAGGTCACGTAGTATTGTTGGCTCTATGAGACAGACCCTTCCGAGAGCCACAAAGCAGAGGTTTGGCAGGACTAATGAAACTCAGAGCTACACGTTAATGATCTAAAAGACTGGGGCAAAACACTCAGCCTTCCCTTTCCGCCAGCATTCAGACGCCTCTCGATCGGGCCCTTCCGAATAATGACGAGGCACTCGGCCCGTCCACCTTTCTCCTAACCTTTGATGTCTCTTTGTCCTGCCGTCCCCCTTCCCGCTTTTCATTGCTTTATGTTTCGCAGCTGTCACTCATCTATTAAGGCAAACAGTGGGGACGGGGGACGGGGGGCGGCGGGGGGGGCGGAGAGAGTTATTGTGGTGGAGCCACAGTTTTGCTCTTTATTTCTGTTGAAAGCTCTTGAACTTGGAATTTTCTTTGGGCTGCCCATTCACCCGGCAGGATACACTTTTTTCTCTCCCTCTTCTTGCCAGCTATTGTGTCCGGATTAAAAACAAATATTTGTTCAAGAATCCACATTCTCTCCCTCCCTCCCGGAAGCTCTCCATGTCATATTTTCAGATGCGACAGTTTCTATTGGAACCTTGAGTACACAGTACAGTACTGTATGCGTCCTTTGCCGCGTCACTGTTGCTATCTGCGATTTTTTTTTTCCTTTTCTTTTGCGAGTATTACGTGTTTAAATAAATTGTGTAAAGATGACGTCAGGAATGACGGCTCTCGTTTTCATTGTTCAAACATACGATTGAACTAAACAACAGATAAAACACAACCGTATAACATGTACCCATGAACCCAAGTACTTATAGTAAGTAAGTAAGTAAGTAATATTTATTTATATAGCGCTTTTCGAGACCAGGGTCACAAAGCACCAACAAAACGGTGAACTCCCATGATTCCTTTCTACACGCTGTTCTATTTAGTGATGATTGATTGGTCGCTACAATACTGTATTCAAAATATATGTTTATGTCGCCATTGAATCGAATCCCGTTTCTTCACTCCGACCACATCCGTGACCTCAATGTGGTCGGAAACGGGAGTCGCAGTACAACAGGACTTTATTTATCTCACTTCGGAAAACCAACTGTATAAAGTTTTATCAAACACAAAACCCTGATGGGTGAGAGGTCACCTCAGTTCCTAGTGCCCCGCCCACTGTCAGAATTGATCGACAGCTGGGCGGCAAAGCGTTACGAGGACCCTTCAGGTCACCGTTACTGAGAGGGTTGTTAAGAGGGATGACCCTATGTTTGCAAATGTTGAGTTTTCAAGTTCGTAATTATAAATATATCTATTATGTAGTTTTTGTTTAAGATGCATAATACTGTGAGAATGTGGAAAAATTCCAGTTCTGGAAAGGTTTATGAAGTTAAATCAGATCTGAGGCCTCAACATGTAGTGAAAAATGTAACAATCACTCCTGCAATAAACAATGTATAATTTTTTTAAATTATAAATCTACAGTAGTGAGATGTGTTTCTATGGATCATCATGATGGTCTGTGGCTTTGCTTCTCCATGACTGGTCTTCCTGCCGTTCCGCCGCGCGGCCGTTAATTCGAAGCGAAGTCCAGAAGATGCAGAAGCAAAACCGAGAATTAAAATGATTTAAAAAGTCACTGAGCTGCAAAAAAAAAAAGAAGGAATCAGTGAACATTGAGGATGAATCATGCATCGACGATTACACCAGAGTTCTTGATGTTCACTCCAGATTGTGACGTTCTTGCACTTGCCTAAAATATCTGCTACAAAATGTAAAACGTGATTTATATAAAGAGACTTCCAATAAGAGTAAGACTTATGTTTAAGGAGAGGAATTTGGTGAAGGAAATGAAACCAAAGGTATTTAAGATGTATTTAAACCGAATTAACGGAATAAAATCCATACTACAAGTGAAGACTTGTGCGAGATCCCGGCGATAACTGAGGACGAGAGGATACAGTCGACTCCAGCAGCTAATGGTTGGACATATTTTGGTTTCAAATCAAATTAAACAGTTACTTATTCTGCAATACTGGAGGAAAGTACTTGACATGTATCCTGCAGTATCACATACGATCTTTTACAGTATATTGTGTCATTTTCTCTATATTGTAATTCGTAGTAGTTTTAGTTCTACTATAAGTTATGAATTTTTTTATTCATTCGGCAGTGGGTAAGTTGTCCCAGCAGCAAGTTGACAGTAGAAAAATAAATAGAAATGGATTAATACGAGTTAATATGAGATAAAAAAAAACTGAATAAAAAAAAAAATGATATTAATATAAAAGTAATATAATAAAACCAAATAATATGAGAGTAAATAATAAAACAAATGTTATAATAAGACATTAGACTTCAGAAGAGATTACAATGAGACTAAATGTTAAATATAGTTTGATAGATATACGTTTTGTCGCCCACAACCTTGAATATTTTGGGCTCTTTCATGATTGATGATTGCGTTTTAAACCTCAGATACACACCATGAGTATTTTATAAGTACATGCAGCACGATGAAGAAGTGGATTGTGCTGTAGTAAGTGTGTTTATGTTCTTCTTTTATGTTTTTTTTTCCAGCTAAACTCGGCAACCAGGACTACAACAACTTCAGCAACAACACCATGGGAAACCCTCGCCTGTCGCCTCTTCCCAGCCTCACCATCCTGCTGCCCCTCGCCCAGATCAAGCAGCCCATGACCCTGGGCACCATCACCAAACGCACCGGGTGAGTCCCGCACATTGTCTTTTTTTTCTTTCCATTTTCGAGTCTGAGGTCCGGACCTTTTAACCCTCCCGTGAAAACCTTTGCAACGAACTTTCCTATAGAATCTCAAAGACACCCTTCATTGAAATCATGTAGTTTTAAGACCTTGGGATCCACTCGACCATTTCCATACTGGAACAGGTGGCTCCACGAATAAAGGTGGATTTTAATATTTAAATCCAAATGTCATTTTCATGCTCGGTTTGAATGGGAAATGCTTGAGCGACTCACAGACGTGTGGGGAAGGATTCGTCCTTGCGTGATATTCGATAAGTCAACTTGGAGACGAGAACGCCGAGCTGTTGATGGAAAAAACAGCGTCGGGACTTTTGTCGCGTCAATTAAACGACCGGCGAAGTTCATTTGATTTGTAAAGCAGATCGCGCTGGACGGAGGGTTCTTGTGTTTCTCAGGAGGACCTGCAGGTCCAACGTCACACCGGAGTACGCGTTTTAGACGATCCTAATCCTCCGCAGGCAAATGTTTGTGTTGAGGTTTTGAAATGGAGTTTAACTAAAGATTACAAATGTGTGTCTTTTTCCATATATATAAAATAATAAATTATAAAACAAATGAAGCAATTGTGATGTTCCTAATCAATAAAATGCATTTAACATGTAATATTAATGAATATATAAAAAAAATATATATGTCAAAATTCCAATACGATTTTTGTAACTTCCCACAAGTGTTTTGAAGTAGTATTTCTTCCCGAGGCCTTATAATAATACTACGAAGCCTCACAGAGAAATACTACGAAGACTCACAGAATAATACTTAAAAGCCTCACAGTGTAATACTATGAAGTCTCACAAAGTAATACTATGAAGGCTCACAAGAGTAATACTGCTAAGGTTCAAAGAGTAATACTGCCAAGTGTCACAGAGTAATACTTCAAAGCCTCACAGAGTAATACTACGAAGCTTCACATAGTAATACTACGAAGTCTCACAGAGTAATACTACGAAGGCTCATAGAGTAATACTACGAAGCCTCACATAGTTATACTATGAAAGCTCATAGAGTAATACTACGAAGCTTCACAGAGTAATACTACGAAGCCTCACAGAGTTATACTACGAAGCCTCCAAGAGTAATACTATGTGTAACATTATGAACTATAAAGAAGATGCTAACATGAAACACTATTTATTTAACATCCTTCTCAAGATTCATTATTCAGTGAAACATTTAATTAAATTAAACTTTCTATGATGAGAACAAACTCTAATCACACTCCTATGCAATATTGGATTATTTTTTTAATGGTCTAAGAGTCGAACAGAAGACACAGTAAAGATGCAACTTGTAGCTAAAAATATGTTTCTTGATTATTTTTTGTAAGTAAGGTAAGGTAAAACTTTATTGATCCCTCAGGAGGTCTCCTTCGGAAAATTATTTCAAAGAAGGAACAAGTTACATGTGTCTGTGTGTCACTGGGTTCTGAAGACCCTCAGGACCATGTAGTTGATACAGTCATGAGCTGTGTCTCACATCGCATACTAGCGTACTAAAAGTTAGTATTTTTAGTGCGTGAGTGCGTTTCAATTCTTAGTATGCGAAATTTAGTGCGCCATGCACACTAAATTGGCGTACTAACACGCCCACAAAACTGAGTATGGTTCGATGGACACTAACCACACTAAACAGCCGCCATCTTAGTGACGTTTTAAACGGAAGTTACGTCATATATAAATGCATATATATGCATATACTTACAGGTGCATTTTCCGCAGCAGTAGGAGGATAAACACGTCTTCGCTGCTGATACCAGCTTAAATATCGCGATTATTTAGATTCTCATATTTTTTCTTTATTTCTTTTTCCAAACTTGCAAAACGTGCTGCCAGCAGGTGTCGATAGCGTTCAAACAGCTGGTTGAAACATCGTTAAATAGAAGTAGAAGAAGAAGCTGTCATGTGATTTCCGGTTAGTGTGTAGCAGCAGTGTTTGATTTGAGACATACTATCTGTGGAGAATTTGCGTACTAGTTAGTACGTACACTAAACTGATGCATACTAACTTCTAGTATACTAAGAGTAGTATGCGATTTGAGACACAGCAATGCACCGAGCTGATCTCATGTATCTTCCCTGATGTATGGACTTTAGAAACTTGTTTTATTTGACCCCCCTCTCTCGACCTTGCAGAGACTACTTGACCCCCTCATATCCACCCATTGATTTGTAGCCCCCCGAACACTGATGCATGCTGACGTACAGCTGTGCAGTCTGATCCTGCATCACTTCCTCGACACAGACATTCAGGAAAGGTAGCAGGTTTACCCCCCCAGAGTTGGAGGTGATATCATATGTTTTCACGCTATTCCTCCAGTGTTGTACCAAAGCACCATCTGTCTGACTCTGTGTTGCTTTTTTTTTTCCTCTTCATGGCTGTGTGTGTGAACGAGACAAAGAGAGAGTGCAGCGTCCAGCAGCTGTATTTACACCTGTATGAGCAGATCCCTGTTGGCAGGGCGGCTGCGGAACACACCAGCTGCTTAACCTACATTCACCAGCAGCAGCCTGTGTGTGTGAAACATGTCGTCACACACACTCCTGCGCTCACTTCATCCTGAGATTTTTCACTTGTTACCCCAAAGTCTGAGCGGGAGGAAGGGGTTCGACTCGGAGTCTAGATCAGCCTCTGCTACTAATATTGATAATAATATGAATACAATTTACATCTACTGATGTCAAAGGGCAACACGGTAAAAACAAGTATTATCACAATACACAAAACCGAAAAGGAAATTCTTGGCTGAAAATTGGAAACCAAAAACCACGTTACCAAGAGAACCGAAACAAGCGGTGCAGCGAAAGTTGACAGACATCATGTTTCCTTTCCTGGAGTCTTTCCATTAAGTGAACCGTGTTCATTTATTTATCGTGTTGACAGATATGTAGGCCACATTTTGTGTCATCAAAAATCTTGTTTTTGGTCTTTTGGCCAAAATCAGAAAATGCGCTTTCAGTGGCAAAAAAGTTTGCTGCATCACCATTTAAAACAATAAAACATCACATTTAAAACAATTGGTTTTAAGACAATATATAAAAAGTCTAAAAGGTAGAAGTAAAAGTTTTACTCAATAGAAATTTCCTCAGAATCCATCGGGCTCCAGAATATGAATTTTTAAGTTCTGATTTGACACCATTAAGATCCTGGTACTTTTTACCTGGTGCTTAAAGAAAATCTCTTCATTATTTTGCAGTTTTTCTGCAAAAGATAACCATGTTAGCCTCTTGGCTAATGTGAATGGAGTCACTGATTTTAAATACTACTTGATCTGCTTGATCTTGATCGATGTATAAGGTCTGCATATTGACAAGAATCTGGCAACAAGTATCACGATACAGGGGCAACAATACAATATATTGCAACACTGTAGTAACAAGGATATATTTGCAGTATTGTCGAGTACTTGAATCTGGTGTTGCAGAATTTACAGACCACATGACTCTTGACGAAGTCGTAACTGTCGTTTGTTTTGAAACCAAAATATGTCCAAGCTTTAAAAAGCTGCTGGAGTCGACGGTATCCTCTCGTCCTCAGTAATCACAGAGATCTCGTGGGAATGTATTCCTCCTTCACTAATCCACACAGTCTTTTCAGATCATGATATGATTTGATACAATATAATAAGCTCACTATACGATTTGATACGATATAAATCGATACACTTGCATTATTTTCATAACAATTAGAGGAAACTGAATTTTAGTGACATCTTGTAATTGTTTCCTCTTGTTTAAATCGGTAGAACTGAAAGCTAAAACATGTCCGAACATTAGCTTTAACGCTACTGGAGGCGATTGTATCCTCTCGTCCTCAGTTATCGCCAGCATCTCGCACGATTTCTCTGTTCCTTTGGCTGAAGAGGACACAATGACTGCTGCCATCTAGTGCCCCAGAAGTTTAATTGCAACACAAAAATTAACAAACACTTTTTACACACTTTTTTGAATTATAAATGACTAATTAAGTATAATAAAAATAAAACATGATTTAAAAGACAGAAAAAAAAGAAGCCAAGTCAAGTTTAATCCCACTTTGGCAAACTTTGTCGTGGCTGGGATTCGGATGAACTGAACTCCAAGAACATTTCTCCCAAGTTAATTCTAAAGGGGGCTCCCTTGGCCTCCGCAACTGTCAGGACTTAATCTTTGATAAAGATGATGGGAAAGGACGGCCGGCTCCCGGGACCGACGACGTGTTCCCGCCGTGGCCAAAGTTCAACGAGGACAGCTTTAACATGTCAAAAAGCCTGTCAGTGTCAAATTGGGGATTAAAGGAGCAGACAAACATTCGTGCACTCATCCCAGCGACACACTTCAGCAGAGAGACAAATGAAAATCCAAATGCAAAAAAAGACCTGCCACACACACACACACACAAACACACACAAACACTGCTAAGAAATAAATTCTACTGATGGCATTTGGAGGGAAAGAACGGAGAGAGTGTAGGAGAGGTCATGAGAGACAAGAGAAAGGATGAATCTGACCTCGTGACCTCTCGCAGATGTGCCGTCAGATTACTGTAATACGTGTGCAAGAGGGGAAAATATTGTCTTAGAGCACCGGGCTTTTGAAGGGGTTTATAGTTGCATCACGGACACAAACGTGATCTGATAACTTTTTGCTAATAATGTGTCAAATAATGATGTTTTTCTTTGGCTTGGTTTGAGTCGTACCATATTTTCTCAAATATATCCCTTTTTTTTATTACTGTGTAATGCATGTTTCCATTCTTAATTTAAATTAATGCATTAAACAATTAGCTTTAATCCAAAGATACTTATATCAAGTACAATAAGTAATCCATCCAACCATTCACACTGATGGGAGTAGGCCGCGACGTAGTATTAGATTGAAGTCGTAGGAGAATACCCTACGAGATTAAAGTCGTATAAAAGGCTTTATTACGAAATGAAAGTCGTAGAGAATACTTTATTACGATAATAAAGTCGTAGAAAAATAATTTATTACGAGATACAAGTGGTACAAAATACTTTATTATGAGATTAAAGTCTTACAAAATACTTTATTACCATATTAAAGTCATAGGAAAATACTTTATCACAAGATTGAAATCGTAGGGAAATACTTTATTACGAGATTAAAGTCATAAGAAAATACTTTATGAGATTAAAGTTGTACAAAATACTTTATCAGATTAAAGTCATACAAAATACATTATTACGATATCAATGTCTTAGGAAAATACTTTGTTACGAGATTAAAGTCTTGGATGAAATACACTATTACGAGATTAAAATCGTATCAAATGCTTTGTTACGACTTTATTACAAGATTAAAGTCTTTGGGAAATACTTTATTACGAGATCAAAGTCATTGGAAAATACTTAATTTTATTATGAGATTAAAGTAATCGGAAAATACTTTATTTTATTATGAGATTAAAGTCATAGGAAAATACTTTAGTATATATACTTAAGATTAAAGTCTATTTTTTACGACTTTAATTTCTACAACTTTAATCTCGTAGTAAAATTTTTAAAAAAAATACTGGGACTATTACTACCCATACTGTGTAATACACATTTAAATTAGTAATTTACATTGATGGCATTTCTTTTAAACTCTTTTTGTTGACTATACAAGAAGATAAAAAAGATATGCAAAATTAAAGTAGAATAACTTCAAAAAACACTGTAGTTTGAAAAAAGTGCTTCCACTTTAGTTGTTGTTTTATTTTCACTTTGTTTTCCCTGGTATTCAGTCCTGAGGTTGACAACCTGCCACTCTGGAGCTGCTTGAAGGTCTGTCAGCATCTTGATTCGGCTCCTGTTGTTCAGAGAAAAGTGAATAAATATTATTTCATTCATCTTCAATCAATGTTATTTTTACTCACTTGATGAATGGAGATGCACATCACATGTAGCCAACAGACATATCTCAGTTTGATGTTAAACTAGCAAAAGATAAATCTGAGAAGAGAGAAGCCTGAACTGGAAAAGCACAAATCCAGATAGTCGCCTGCACATTACGGCAAGAGAGGGAGTTCCTGGAATGATTAAATGTCCGTCCGCGGAACATCTAATCCTTCCTGGAGAGTAAAGGTTTAACCCCTCTGTAGCTGTTCTGAAAAAAAGAAGAAAAAAGGATGCTGAACATTTTCTCTCGGTTTAAGCGAGGTTGTAAAATCACACACATTAATCATCAAATGTATTGCTTTTTATTGTGTCATGGTCACAATACAAATAAAGTTTATATGAAGGGAAATAATACAAATCTTGTCAATTCCACTGAATGTTGATCCATTAGTGTTTTATATGATTGCATCTAGATTTACAGACCGAACCAGATCTCTGATATATCATGTCCTTTATTTACCACTCGTTTGACAAATCCAGCATCATCTGTTCATTTTGAGAGAATCTGGCAAAATACAAGGATCGTTAAACCTTTCAAAGCATCATATTCCTGCCATATTGGTCTCTCTGGGTGTGATTTCACAACAGTCTTTATTACATTTTTTAAATTGAGTTTGATATATACGTACATACAAAGCTAATTTAAGCTAAGGTGCACTTAAAATCCCTCAATTTTCTCCAAAATTGTCTCCTCATTTTAATCTGGTGCGCCTTATGTATGAATCCTGATGTACTTGCTGACTTCGAACCAACCTTATGAGGTACATGCTGTCACTTTCTGTGGCCAAAATGTTTGTCTCAAAACACATAAATGTTCATGTTGATATGATAACCTTTCAAGTGTTTAGGGTTAAAGTAAGGAACAGATCATGGATGTCAAGGAAAGAAAGCTGATAACAAACGAAAAGAGATTGAATATAGACTCATAAAATACTCATAATTCCTGTAATGGACAGTTTATAATACAGGTATGACGGGTAACATACCCATCAGTGCTTGTGTCGGATCAGGGAAATGTGAGTTCTTCTACTAGAGCAGGTCAGAATTCTGGCTTCAGAGTTTTGTATTAACTGCAGGCGAGACAGATCCTTCTTGTTTAGACATTAAATTTAACTGTTACAATAGTCTAAACGTTAAAACACAAATACATGGACTATAAGCTCAAAATCGTGATATGACAAGTTTAGAGATTTTTCTCAGTTGAAGGTAAACTTTCGTAGAACCTCCTGATTCCAGATTGATTTGTGGTGGTTTTGAATTGGATCAAATATTCAATCCCACTCCTGGGATTAAGAGTACTCTCTGTTGTTGTTATTTTTATCAGTATTATTATTGTTGTTGTTTTTGTTGAACTTCAGATAGTTTGTGACCCGAACTTTCTTCTATGTGCGACTCAATGTCTCTTATATAATTTTAAATAAAACACAGTCACTGGCCTGAGCGAGTCGCTTTGGGAATTCACCGCTTTTCACCCATCACTCTCCCACTGGTGTCCATCCATTTACTCAGCTGGACGTACATATGTGGCCTCGGTAGGTTCAATAGGCCTCGCAAAAACCCCCCCCCTCAACCACCCAACCCGACCCCCAGTTGCTTTACATTAAGTGGGAGGTTGTTTTTTTTTCCTCCCTCTCTCTCTTTCCTCACCATTACACCGACCGTGAAGATGATTTGTCAATGTACGCTCCACAAGTAAGACATCCCTGGGCCAATTGTTGCTCCCCCGTCTCCTGGCGGACCATTACTCCACACGGCCGTGAACCGAGACTAATTGGAGACAGCGTGCAATCATCGGGAGGGCTCGCGTGGATGCAGAGGACCTGATGGAGGCCGGGGCCTCGGATGGGCTTCTTCTTTGGCCGCTGATCATGTTTACCCCGATGAGGCGAGTCCGAAACGTTACCAATCTGACCTTTTAGGATGAACCCGGTGTGTTGTCAATTATTGATGAAGCGTGAACGGAGGTACTGACAAGTATCTTTGCATTGAGAAAAAACACTTTATTTTAAGATTCAGTGATGAGTACGGGATGTACGAAAATATCGATTCGGAGATATATCGCAATATTCCACGATACTGTATCAATATTCTTACTTTACGGTTTATACTTCAATAATTTGTGTGTAAATGTAAATAATTACTTTGTTTTTCAATTAACATGCTAAAATGAATGCCGTTGGTTAATTTTTCTGTTGCAATTATACTTCCGGCCGCTAGATGGCAGCAGTCATTACGTCCCCCGCAGCTAAACTAACTTTGCAATCTTTCGACGACTGTGGACGAGAGGATACAGTCGACTCCATTATCTTTTTTAAGATGATGTTTTGAGATATTTTGTTTCCAAATCAAATAAAAGCAGTTACTTCACCAAGAGTCATGCAAACTGTATATTCTGCAATATCGGAAGGAAGTACTCAGGCAATACTACAGTATAACAATATATATATATTTATATATATACACGTATATATTGCTATATTTTGTGTCGTTGTCCATATATTGTGATTCGTAATTTATAGCCAGATTCTTGCCAATGCATAATTTTGACTTTGTTGCCTTTAATAAATGTCAGTGAAAACAATAAAGAAAATTCCCCAAAAAATGCGAGAAAAAAAAAACCTACTGCTAAGGAAATATATAAACTATAACAGAAAGAAACAGGCAAGTCTAAGTACAACAAGTAGTGCCAGCCCATGTACAGTGTAGTACAAAAGTAAAAGTAGACCTTTTGTGCAAATTCAAGTACATCTGGTTATTTGTATCTTCACTATACTGTTTTAAAAGAAAATCCTTTTGTGTTAGGACTCATGTATGTATTATGTCTACTCTATTCTGCCACTTAAAGTACAGTTGAACCTTGTTTATTACAGAGATTGTTTTCTGTTGCTTTAAAGAAAATCAATAAATTACTGACTGTTTTTTTTTTTGTTTAAACATTTGTATTTATTAGCATTTACTTGAGAATACAAACTAAACATGGCACATTAAGTACCATACAATTCAACAACCCTCTCTGTAACGGTGACCGGAAAAGCTCCTTTGCCGCCCAGCCAAATAAAAAGGACAGCTGTCAATCACTTTGGACATAGCAACACAGACGTATAATTTATATATCGCTTTTTGAGGGACCAATCAGAAATGTGTAGAGAGGCATCATGGGATTCCACTGTTTTGTCGGCACCTTAAGAAAGGTGGGTATTTCCAGTACAAACATTTATCCCCAGAGTATTTGTTACTGTATTTGAAAACATTTTGACATTTTTTTTAAGTAATACACTTGACTCAAGTTTCTTGTCGTCCCTCCGAATGAAAAGGAGAAGTTGTGATAAGACATATGTCCACGTGGGAAGAGAGGAAAAAAAAAAAGAAAGTGCATCTGTCAAATATATGAAATCTCAGCTCGGACAGATGAATCAATGAGCCGTCCAGCAGGTTTTCAAATCCATCTCGGCGCCGAGACATTCTGTTTCCTGCAGTGTGTGTGTGTGTGTGTGTGTGTGTGTGTGTGTGTGTGTGTGTGTGTGTGTGTGTGTGTGTGTGTGTGTGTGTGTGTGTGTGTGTGTGTGTGTGTGTGTGTGTGTGTGTGTGTGTGTGTGTGTGTGTGTGTGTGTGTGTGTGTGTGTGTGTGTGTTGTACACTTAAGCAGACACGTCAAAGAGCATGTAATGTGGCGTGTGTTTGCTCAAGTGTTCTACTTTAATAATGCCTTTTCCGTCTATCTCTGTACCCCCTACCCCCCCCCCCCCCACACCCACCACCCTCGCCCCCCCCATCCTCTTACCCTAATGCCGACCGCCCCCTCCTCGTGAAGACCTTACCTCTTTGGGGCGGGATGTTTTGCCATTAAAACTCCATGGTGAGTTTCCTTCTCTTGGCAGCATGCGATTGTATCGTCGCCCACCCCTCCATCCCTCCCTCACCCCCCAGTCTGTCTTGTGTCTCTTCATTCCAGTGCGTACAGGATTATCCCTTCTTTTTTTTTGCACTTTTTTTTTTTACTTGTTCCGAGGCGACATAGCTGCTTGTCAACAGCGTCCTGTGAAATAAGACGCTCACTTGCAGGCTTAATTACGACGGTAACTCTCGAAGAGATGATTGAGCCGCTCAATTAAGACGACTCGTCTCCGGCCCGAGCTTCGGCTGACTTTAGTAAAATGAATCGCATGTGGTGCTCCTGGGTCTCTGGTTTCCTCGTCTCTTCTAGGCATTCTCTTCTTTCCCCCCCGCCTTAATCTTAATCTGGATGGCATGATGACTTCAGAGCATAAACTTTTCGAAAGTATACTTCATTAGCATCAGAATTCTGACCCTTGACAACTCTTTACTGAAGGATGCAAAAAAGCAGTGACTTTCCATTTAATTCCTATGTAGTAGTTTAGACACGAATATAAATAAAAACATCCTAAAGAGCAATTTATACGTCTTTCAATTATTGAAGTCTTCCTCTCCAAGATGCAGTAAGTCCCTCATCATGACCATGTTTCCAACTTATTACTTTATTAAGTTCTTCCACGTCTGAAATCCCGGCAAACAAGAGGTTACAAGAGCGGAGTCTGTTACAACGTAATAATGGCTTCACTCCTCCTCCAGCCAGCTGTTATCCAGCACTGCTTTGTTTATACAACGAGTCTCTTGGAGGTGGATACTTCTGGGATTGATGACGCGCAGTGACAAACATTGATGCTTTACCGATCACAGCAGAGTTGTTGTGGTTATGGCAAACAAGATGTAATCTCCAGAAAAACAAAGTGTTTTCAGTCGGTGGGGCTTAAGATCATTTTCTAATGTCAGTATTTGAATGAAAAGAGAGTTTTGTACAGAAACTGATTATACAATAGAGTCACACATCTATTTAAGACACTAAAATCAACACATTAGTTAGTTCCTTACCTCTCAGCAACCGTTTTAGTAACGGTGACCTAAATAGTAAGTAAGTAAGTAATATTTATTTATATAGCGCTTTTCCAGACCAGGGTCACAAAGCGCTTTAACAATCAAAACAATACTCAAAAAAGTATATACTTTAAAGATCAAGATAATACTGAGAACAACACAGGCTCCTATACACACAAATAGCTCCTATAATGCTTTGCCGCCCAGCCATAATCAAGACGTTAGTTGCCCTTTAAATAAGAATGACATATAAATGACTAATTTATCAATATCAGCAATATTAAATGTTTATATAATATTACATAATATTTATATATAGATATGTACACAATATAGATTTTGTTCAAATTTGACATATTTACATTTTGATATAAATTAAGAAACTGAAATTCTGGAAATATTTCTAAACATTATGTAATGAAAATTGTTTAAATTTCATCAAAATTGGACTCGAATCGAATGTTTAAATATGTTTCCCTTCATCTCCATCTGATGAAGCTTCAATAATTACAGTAAATATGAGAAGCACGTTAAAGTTAAAACATCAAATATTTTACAAGAAGTGTTTTTGTTGTTTGTAATACAATTTTCTAACTGGTATTTTAAAGTATTTTATTTAACTTGTTCCTATATTGTTTTTAAACGTTGTATTTTTTTATTTGAAGATTCCATGCCTTGACTTGAATCAACATGCAGTATTTAATTCAGTCCATCAAAAAATAAAAATATTTATACGGACATAACGGCCTCAAAGCTTTGTTTTGAAAGAATAAATGGTTGTTTATTTGCGTTGATTTCATCCGGCCTTCCTCTCCGGCCATGAATGAAGATCATGAGCGAGTCCTCGGCAGAAACGACGTCCACATGCTTCTTTTTAGCTCCATGTCCAGCTTAAGTGAGCTCATCTTGTTTACTGGCGGAACCCTGAAGACTAACTGGATAAGCAGCTGGACTTCCACCCCTTCAGAGGCGCCTCACGTTAGCTCTGGACGCAATAACGCAAGAGGACTTTGATGGTTGATGTCGCAGATTGAATTATGCCCTTGAGGAAAAGCTATTAGCTCTGTCAAAAGTCTTCATTTGTTAAATTAAAAGTGGAAATGACATGTGAGTACTCTATTGAGGGAATTAAGTTTCAAACAAAATGGATTTCTGTCGCTGTTCAAAGGCAACATCCCCCCCCCCCACGAATAAAGAGGTTTATAGAGGCACGAGAACATAGTGTATCAGATATAGCGTATCGACGTCTTTATTTTATTCTTAATATTATCTTTATTTGAATCGTCTGAGAAAAAAAGCTCAGTTTCGCTTGTTATTTATTATCAGTTTGCTCATGATTTTACCATCAGTTCTGGTGAAAGATGGGTTGTGAAGTGAGACTCTGACTGATTGTGTGTGTGTGTGTGTGTGTGTGATCAAGATTGTGTTCTTTTTTTCCATGCTTTATTGAGAAGCAAGACTGTGTCAACTTTTTCTATAGTTTTTGCAGACGGTCAGAGACTGTATGGGTTTAGATAGAAGGGCCGAAAATGTTGTGTTGTTTTATTTATGGACACCTCTATAGCAGAGCTATAGGGAAATGAATCCGACGATGTCGATGACGTTTTTTTGAAACATCTCCTGCTCTGGCATACGTTCATGTAAAAACACAGTTTAAACTTTAAAATGTAGATAAAAGTCCAAATTATCAACGTGGGATTTGACTCTTTTGTAGCTTTTGTAGTTTTTTCGTCACGAGGCAAAGCACACAGCACGCTCTCGCGATTTCCCGACAGGAAATTGTTTAGTATTTGTTTATTGATATGATAATAACTAAATATTTTATTTACTGAACCGACACGAAATTTGACTTATTTCCATTTGAACTCTTAGTAGTTTCTGTGTAATTATTTACACTGATAGTGTCTTTTTTTCTTATCTTAAAAGATAACATCTTTATAAATCCCAATATCAATAATTTTAATTTACTTAGATTTTGACACACCTTGTTACGATTTGTTTTTAAAATAAAAAGTGGCAGTTGGAGCACAAATGTCGACTTGAGTGTTTCAAAGTTCGTAAAGATGATGACGTACGTGATGCTTTTTATTCTCCGATCAGTCCTGCATGCTAGCGGCTGTTTTTGTTTTCCTTCCACCTGCTGAATTGTCTTGTGACCTGAATCGATACTTCATGACAAGAACAGAGCGACAGTGATGCTGTGTTTCTGTCTATTACACATTTTTTATTTGTTTTCTCCTCTTTTTTTTTTTTCGCAGCAAAACGAAACCACCTCCTCAGATTTCCCCGAGTAAGTCAAGCGGAGGAGAATTCTGCGTGGCGGCCATCTTTGCCGCGTCTCGGTCCTGGTTCATCACGAACCCCAACTTGAAAAGAGACAAAGGTGAGACGACTTCTGGTTTCACAGCTCACTCTGTCAATCCACTCACTTTATTACAGCGAATATAGAAATATGACGTCTTGCAGTTTTACTTCAGTTTTTAGCCATTTTTTCAACTAGTTTTTCTGAATAGGAACAATATGTTTGATCTTAAATGTGGTTCTTGTGTGATCGATGATGTACATCAACCATTTTTCCTTCAACAATCAGTTTAATTTTGATATGGTTTCACAAACTGGCGTATTTACGTTCAAGATCTGGGAAATTATCAGCCATACATTTCCATGCATGTGTTTTACATTAAAATAAACATTTTATTGATATTGCAAAGAATGTATTCTCTCTTCAAGTATCAAATCATCGTTTTATTTTTAAAGATAAAGAGGAAAACTAACTTTTTTTCTCTTGTGCAACAAACATAATTTAATTAAGCTTTAATAAATCATTTAAATAACAAACATTATCCTCCAATAAGGTTCGTTAAATCATTAAATAAGGGTCGATAATGACAAAATATAAAAATTAGTGACACAAATGATCGTCTGAAACATACAGGAAGTTGATATTTCTAGTAGAAGTTGCGTCAGCAGTTATGCAGACGATGCATTTATCTCGTATTAAGATCATCGACACAAACTCACACTTGTGTAAAGTTGTGTCTTTTGAATGCATCTCACACGCAGAAGTAGACTTTGATTTCCCAGATCGTGTTCCATGCTCCGTTTTTTGTTGTTCCGAATCCGGTTGCCGTTAAAAACATGGAGTATCGAAATATTGCTATATAAGATTTCCAAGATACTGACGGCGTTAAATATGTGAAAAAAGCAAAATTACAAAATAAAATAGCAGGTTAATCAAAATGAAACTACATTTACACGTGTTCATGATAATTATTATCCTCCATAAGGTTCCCCCGGAATTTAACTCTATATATATATATATATAAATATAGATATTAAATAATATTAAACTCTCTCTATATATATATATATATATATATATATATATAAATATAGATATTAAATATATATAGAGTTAAATTCCGGGGGAACCTTATGGAGGATAATAATTATCATGAACACGTGTAAATGTAGTTTCATTTTGAGGCTCTTACTTTATTCATTCATTTCTTTACCACTTATTCCCTTATGGGGGGGGCAGGGCTGGAGCCTCTCCCAGTTTCTTCGGACAAGAGGCTGAGGACACCCTGGACAGGACGCCAGTCTGTCGCAGTACACAAAAAGACAGACAACCATTTACACACAAACATATCATATCTACGGACAATTCCCTCAAGTTCCCAATCAACCTCTGTATGTTTTTGGACTGTGGGAGGAAACCGGAGTTCTCGGAGTAGACCAACACAACACGGGGAAAACCTACAAACTCAACACAACCGGCAACGTTCCTGCTGTGTCGTGTTCTCGTAACACATGTTTTGAACTGAGCAATTACGTCTTTTTATTTCGAGTCCAGAACGCTCAAAAACAGGTTCTGTTTGACTCACTGCCGCACAGATCAGTCCAGACACACGGTGGTGGACTCCCTCTACATCCTGAGCTGCTACGGTAACTTGGTGGAGCACGTCCTGGAGCCCCGGCCCCTCAGCACGGCTCAGAAAACCAGCGACGACACGCCGCTGGAGCTGAGCACGTCTCCGCGGGCCTGCTGGACCCTGGCCAGGTAACTCGGAGCCGTCAAGACGTTCCGCTTCCCTTTTCCAGGGAGAATCTGTTGCTGATTGTGCGTCTCCTGTTCAAACGCAGAACCCCTCAGTGGAACGAGCTGCAGCCGCCCTTCAACTCCAATCACCCCCTGATCCAGGCCTCGGACCTGGTCCAGTACTGTCAGTGTCTTCTGGCAGGTATGTGGGACTCATGTGGGATTACATAAAATTTGTTAGAACTGTAAAATATATTTTTTATGAAACGTCAACTTTAAAGACTTTTTGATGGTTTTAAACCTTTGATCCTCGTTCAGAATATCACGAACCGTTTAGACGTGAATATATATTTCTAATAAAGTCAAAGAAGGGAACGTCAACCGTTCATCAGAAACTGACACATCCTGTCTCTTTTGAGAAACTTTAGAAACATTTCCAAGAGATAAAAGAAGGTATTTCTATTGGTCTAATATTTCATCATAAGATTTACTTGAAATAATTAATTTGTGAATATAATGTTGTCTCAAAAAAGAACACAACATTTTTATTATAGTGATTCATCAATGTTAATTTTGTGACCCATAAAGATGGTTAAGTGTATAAGACAAGGAACAGATATTATTGATGTCTACAGTTATACAGAGTACGTAGAGGACAGATGGTTTATCGTCCTGTTAAGATGGTTAAGATAAAGGGAGCCTCCAAGTATGACAAGAACAAGTCATACTTCCTTTTGGTAAATAAACTATTTGTTATGCTTGAAAAGATAATGTTGATCCCTTGTGTGATGATCATTTAAATGCTTCAGATTGGTAAGCTTTTAAAACTAAATAAACACATCTTTACTAGCCTTTTATTTAGTATTAAAATAAACTTAAAAATGGCATTATATTCATTTTTGTCTGTTTTTATCTTCTTATACATGTATAGTTATGGTTGTTCTTCATATTTTAGTGCAATACTGCCACCGGCTCATTATCTCACAACCTATGTGAAAAAATGTGCAACTTTTATCCAGATATTACTGTAATAATAAAAACAACTCTAATAATAATAAATAGGGAACACGTTAGCGACACAAATCTATCAACGATATGGATTGTTTTATCGCAATAGCACTATATTATTTTTATAGTTTGTCAAAGAATAACTCAAAAACATACTAAAAGAACTGCTCGCTTTTACTCTGCCATTATTTATTTACATTTTTACTTGAATTACTAAAATATATTGATAAACGAGTTACGTTAAAGGCTGGGTATTGATTGTAGACTTTTGATTTCCAGTACTGATACTGATGCATTTACTTAGATACCAGTTCTGAAACAATACATCTTTCGATACCTATTGTATAAGATCAATTCTAAGAAAAAGAAAATGACATTACACATTGTACAGTCATTTCTTATCAGCTTTGGTCAATTTCCACACATTTTCTTACTGAAAAAAAAACCCTTAACAAAAGAAATTCCAGATGCAAAGAACACTTGCTAAAAAGTGACAAATTAGTCTGATGTTCCACGGCTTCATCATCAGTTTTTCATAAGAAAAATCCACAAATATCATGTTTTGTACGTTGAATACGAAGCGTGTTTCGATACTCAGGGTCGTTGCTGCAAAAGATCCAAAGTTTGATACCCAACCCTATGTACGATAGACATTTTTTCTATCATACCTTCAAAATATATCGTCCTTTTTTGCCCACCACAGCTGTAGCAGATCCATTATGACCCCCCCGGGCGCTCGGGTATCATAATTGATCATACTTTGCCTCCCTTGACGAGCACATGTATGTGTCGTGTGCATCCTTTTTGTCACGGTACCACATATTCCCCTGTTGGATTTGTTGAAAGCTGCTCTTAACAGGGCCTCACGCAGAGACCGTTGGCGAGAAAAGACCCTAACGTTTCTCCATCTCTGTTTATAAATAACTTTTTATTTTTATTTTTTATAGTGTTTCTGCCTGCGATGTTAGTGCTAAACCAAGATACCATGCTGTGGCCAATTAGCCCGCACCCTACAGTCCCCTCTGATTTAATAACCACGGAGCAGCCAGTCATTTAGGTTCCATCTAGGCCAATTCACCAATGTTAGAGAGTGCTCATGGATGGCCAAACACCGAGTCAAAACCCCCCCCACCGCTGGAACCGTCTCCGTAATTATAAACACACAAAATCTGTAATTAGCTCTAACAGGTGCTCCGGGGCAAGCAGTCGCCGTGTTTACCCTTTTTTTTTCACTCGTCTCTGCCCCGACTCCTGCGCCGCTCCAGGTCTAACTGGTAGGATATTTCCTCAAATTAGCGCTAATGGTCTCTGTAGTGTCAGAACAATGAGGACGCGTCGGAGTGACAGGCTCAGGCGTCGGCTTCGTCCGCCGTCCTCCCTGCCAGAGACTGGAAATGGCAGCATAATGAGAGCAGAGAGATTCATTGCATTAGCATTTTACATCCAATTAGCCCGAGATAACACACCCACGAAAAAACCGGATCCTCTGGTTTCCGGGGGCCCCCCCCCCCCCCACGCGTGTGAAGCGTCACGGAGAGGGTTTAGAATTCAATAAGCGGTAATTCCTCTCAAAATTCCGCTTCCTCACACTCTCCCGCCCCGAAGGGTCCCGGGATGCCACCCCGGCTTCGCCCCTCAGAGCGCCACCTCCCCGCGTCCGCACCTCGCTCCCACGTTGCCAAGTCGCCTCCGTTGGACCGCCCCCGGGGGGCTTCTGGCAGTCGAGCAGGGAGAAACGATCCAGGAGAAAGGAGTCGATTTGACCTTAGGAGGAATTATTGCACAGCCATATGCCCCTTGTCCGGCCGCCGTGTGCAGAGCGCAAACCATCAGCCGGCCGAGGAGGAAACTGAAACCGAAGTGACACAGTTTCACATGCAAAACACTTGTTTGTCGCTTGCACTTCGTCGTCATCAGGGCGAGCGGATGAAGAGGAGATGAAGACCCTCGGGTCGCGACTTTTAATTCTGGAGTTTTTGTTTAAATAGATGTATACGTCGATACCATTTAGAAGTCATGATACAGTTCATTATGATATATTGTGCTAGTCTAGACCAAGGGGTGTCCAACTATATTTACATAATAGTCAGTAACGGGAAGTAAGAGTCTGATTATTATATTATTTCTGCGTTTCCTGCTTTACTGTTATTGGTTGTCATCCATAATCTCTGTTCTCATCTTATCTTAAACAATCATTATTATAAGTCACAATATCAACATAAACATTCTTCCGCTCTGATTTTAAGAAAACCATCTGGCGGGCCACATGAAATACGTTGGCAGCCCTGATTTGGCCCCCAACCCATGAGTTTGGAACCTGTTGTTATTACACACAAATATATCCAACACTATTTGAGTGAAAAAAAAAATGTTAAGAGGTCAAACTAAAACGATATATTGATGTAGTGTCAGTATCCTTTCATCCTGAGTCATATACAATATGTAGTGATACTGTAGGAACAAAGATATATGTGTAGTATTATCGAGTACTTGATTGTGGTGTTGTGATAGTGTAGTAACAAGGATATATTTGTAGTATTGTCGAGTACTAGATTGTGGTGTTGTGATAGTGTAGTAACAAGGATACATGTGTAGTATTGTCGAGTACTTGACTCTGGTGTTGTGATAGTGTAGTAACAAGGATATATTTGTAGTATTGTCGAGTACTAGATTGTGGTGTTGTGATAGTGTAGTAACAAGGATATATTTGTAGTATTGTCGAGTACTTGATTGTGGTGTTGTGATAGTGTAGTAACAAGGAAACATGTGTAGTATTGTCGAGTACTTGACTCTGGTGTTGTGATAGTGTAGTAACAAGGATATATTTGTAGTATTGTTGAGTACTTGATTGTGGTGTTGTGATAGTGTAGTAACAAGGATACATGTGTAGTATTGTCGAGTACTTGACTCTGGTGTTGTGATAGTGTAGTAACAAGGATATATTTGTAGTATTGTTGAGACTTGACTTTGGTGTTGTGATAGTTTAGTAACAAGGATATATTTGTAGTATTGTTGAGACTTGACTTTGGTGTTGTGATAGTGTAGTAACAAGGATATATTTGTAGTATTGTTGAGACTTGACTTTGGTGTTGTGATAGTGTAGTAACAAGGATATATTTGTAGTATTGTTGAGACTTGACTTTGGTGTTGTGATAGTGTAGTAACAAGGATATATTTGTAGTATTGCCGAGTACTTGACTCTGGTGTTGCAGAATTTACAGACCACATGACTCTGTCATTTGTTTTGAAACTGAAAATATGTCCAAGTATCAGCTTTTAAAGCCGCTGGAGTCCACCGTATCCTCTCGTCCTCAGTCATTACCAGGATCTCGCAAAATCGAATCGCTCCTCTTGCTTTGGAGGACGTAATGACTGCTGCTATCTAGTGGCTGGAAGTTTAATTGCGCCACAAATATGAACAACTGCCTTGAATATTTTTTAAATTGAAAATACAAAAATATATAATTTCATTTTATGAACAATTTATTGAAATATAAACCGTAACAGTAGAACTATGATAGAAAATAAAATTAAAATAAACACAATAATACATCGTAAATAAAGCTAATGTTATAAGCTAATATCTACCAGGAAAGGTCACAGCTAGCAGCTCAAGGTCAAAGAGTTTTTTCAAATGCGTTCATACCAGAACCTCGTCCCTCCGAGTTTTGGGCGGAAGGTACGGAGTCGGCAGCTCCTGACTGACAGGCCGTGCTCTCCGATCTCAAGGCTCTATATTGGGTGACCCGGGCCGATTAAATATGCAGGGGATGGAATAGTCCGGGGCCAGGGTCAGGCCAGACCGGAGCCACCGGGGCAAGATGATAAAAGGTAGCGGTGGCGCCACTTCATGGTCACTATCTCCACCTGTCCATCTTTGGCAGCCCGGCGCACCCGTCGGGTCGACAGAGAGGCAGTGAGTACCGAGATAAGAGGACAGAGAGCCGGGTCGTATGTGTGTCGCACTCACAGCCACACATCACAGCGTTGTTTCATAAATACTGGGACAGGCAGAAGTGTTCCGAGGATCCCTATCATCAGTGAAAGTCATGGGTTTTATCACGACTGTGTTTCTCCTTTGTAGCGTATGGAGTCCTGAATTAAACCGACACAACATATCTGCTCAGATGTGTCCAGTAATGCAATTTACACATAGTTATTATCAATAATAATTGATTTAACGTCCTGAAAATATATCTAATTATGAATACAATTGAAACTAGTTAACAAAAAATACTGTCATAAGTAAAGTAGATGATGTAGCTGTTTTTTTCTTCCTTTATTAACATGTTTGTTAAGTATTATTTGATATACATCTCTGAAGTGGTTAGATGTGCTGTGATAGTATTCTGTCCCAGTCTGACACTACTATGAGCGTGGATAATGTCATGTACACACCACATACAAGTTGTCAAAAAATGACATTAAACTGTATATAAATGTATTTAAAAGAAAACATTATATCTATCCAAATATATTTATATACAAAACTGATGATAAAAAAGATAATAATAAAAAACTATAAAATATTAATGATTGTAATGACTCAAACCAAAGGTAAAAGGTAGGTTTTTAAAAAAATATATATATAATAAATCATTATAATTGTATAAACCACAATAAACATGTATAACAAGAGTATACATTACAGTACTACAGATTTTCTCAAGATTCAAAACAGTATATTTCTTTTATATTATAAGACCTGTAAGGGATCTTTCTTCAATAAAAAAAAAAATATTTATACACATTTAACATACAGTTTATTCACATGTTAATCCAAAATATTATACCTTATGTATCATACCGCGAGGATTATGGAGATGTATACTTATGACTGTTTCTTTTCCAAATGACATGTTTTTAGAGAGTACTTCAAAGTAATGAACTTAAATCTTGGGAAGATGATGAAGAGAAATACCTATGTACTTTAGAAATATGCTACTAAGATATAATTCCATTTTAGTGTAAGATCGAAACAACACATTTGTTTGAAAAGAAACAAGGTAGTTTTACAAAAATAATAAAGTGTAATATTTACTAAAAATAATTGTTGAAGCTACACTATGTTTCTAGTATGACTAGTAGTAGTAGTTGCTAGTATGTTATTTCTCTTTATTTCTCTTTGTTCTTATTTTATTTTGATTATTTTTTATGAAAAATTGCTGTATTTGCTATAGATAATTTGGAAGAAAAAAAACAATTGACAACAATAAAGTTCTACCTACCTAGTAATACTTCATCAACTTTCATCCTCTAGACTACCTTTAGTGGCCGTCGACAAAATAAGGAAGTGAATACAACTGCATTATTGCAAATTAATATTTATACTAACCATTCATATTATTACTGTTTTTTAATCAGATGTTCATTTACATTTAAAAAATAATATTTGTGAATTATTCAATACAGGAAATCAGTCTATCCTATGATTCTATGCAACAATATTCCTAAGAAGAAAACATTTACGTCCATGATTTTTCACTTTCTGCACCAACACTGGCTGTTTTTTTTTCTTTTCTTTTTCTGTCCGTCCTCCTCCCTCTCTACCTGTCTTATAATATGCTAATTGTGGAGACTGACTGACTGGCTGGCTCGGCATCTCTTTCAGGAATTCCAGGCTCATGACAAACCAGCCACAGTTGCCTTGTCAATAGATCTAATTGCTCCGAGAGAAGGGGCCGCGGCGGAGGCTTTTTTTCGGAGCGTCGGGCTCTGGTAAAGAGAGACCGTGGCGCCATGACTGGGTCACTAATCAAAGGGAGCTAGAGAATGGGACGGGGGTAAGTGTAGCGTTGGCTCAATGAAGGAGCTGCCAGTCAAATCCTGCATGAAGGATATCATGGCTAAGTTATCACAGGCTGTCAGTGTGCCAGCACCTATCTCGGGGAGGAGGACGAAGAAGAAGAAGAAGCGAAAGTGAGAAGCGGGACAGAGGCCATCTTAAGTCAAATGTCAGATCCCTGGAGAGAAAAAAAAAAGAAAAAGTAATAAGGCTGAACATAGCTGGGACAAGATGGCTGTCTTCATCGCAACAAGCAGCCAGACCTTCAGATCCATCAGATATTCCTTTTCCCTTATCTCTCCTCGGAGATCGGCCCGTCCGGCCCCTGGAGGGCGGTCTGCATCAATGCTGAGTCAGCCTTTGTTCTGGTTCCGACTCCCTGCTCCGCTGCCCCGGTTAATAGGGTGCTGGCTCCTCGCGCTGGACGGGCCATCCTGAGAGGACGCAACAGCCGAGACCCAGAAGTAGAAATGTGTTTGGAACTCACTATTTTACTAGTGGAACTATGATTTTATGTGAATTTAAGGACACTGTCGGCATCACTGGAGACTAAGGGGCTGAAATTTCGATAATCTGGCAATACTATACATATCACGATACAAACTTAATGATATGACACGTTCCGATGTATTCGACACTGTAGTAACACGGGTATATTTGTAGTATTGTGGAGTATTTGACTCTGGTGTTGCAGAATTTACAGACCACATGACTTTTGACGAAGTCGTAACTGCTTTTATTTGTTTTCAAATCAAAATATGTCCAAACATCAGCTTTAAAAGCTGCCGGAGTCCACTGTATCCTCTCGTCCTCAGTCATTGCGGGATTATAATTGTGTTGTTCTATAGCTCTGGAGGATGTCGTAAGTCCTAAGTTTAATTGCAACCATAAAATTAAATTAAAATGAATTGGCGTGAATATCTGTTAATTTTTCTCACATTTTATTGAACTACAAACCATAAAATTACTATGTATACACGTAACCTATGAAATGAAAAAAAAAGTATTTAAAAGATTCAGTGCTGTCAGAATTCGATCAGATGTTCTTACGTGACTCTTGACGAAGTTAAACCAAAAAATGTCCAAAGATCAGCTTTAAAAGCTGCTGTAGTCCACTGTATCCTCTCGTCCTCAGTCATCTCCGGGATCTTACAGCATTTTAATTGTTCCTTTTGCTTCGGAGTACGTAATGACTGTCGCCATCTAGCGTTCGGAAGTTTAATTGCAACACAAAAATGTATCAACATTATATATAAATTGTATATTTAAAAACTAAAATCAAGTTATTTTCCTTTATTAACAATTTATTGAAATACAAACAATGAAACTGTGATAGAAATTGTAATATTGTTATACACTAAGAAAAAATTATACAGTGAAGTAGAACACCGATACGGTATTGCTAGAAAAAGTATTGCGATATTTAAGTGTATCAATATTTTCACCTCTACAGGAAACGACTGTAAAATACATGTAATAACACTGCCTTTAACGTAATAACACTAACGTTTTGCTCATGTTTGTTTCTTAATGTTATCCTTTGGAAGAAACTGTCCCAGTCGTCCTAGTTTTTAACTTATTTCCTTTTGATTCCGGAGTCGCGACCTCGCTTTATAGCCGTCGATAGCGCATCACTGCCGGTCGGTGCGTTACCATAGAGGCGCGCTCTTTCCTTAAGTGTGCTGCAATAAGTTAGCACTTAAAAAGTCGTCGGTAAACATTGATGTTCGATCTCCTGAGAGCCTGTAATGAGCGTTTTAAAAGCAGGAAGGTGAGTGGGCGGCTAGCCGACACTCAGATGAGCAGATATGACTGTAACTGCCGAGGTCAGTCTGGCTCCTGACTCACGCTCCGTGACCCGCCCACACTAGAGGACCTTTTCTTTTTTTCCTTGACCACCGCTCTCTCCCACTCCCGGAGCCTAACTCTGGCCCTTCTGAAAGTCCCCCCCCCTCCACCTCCCCCCTCACCCTTGAACACACAGAGGAAACCCGATCCAGCCGTTGGAGAGACTGCTTCAGAACATCAATAATTAATTAGGGGACTAGCTATTGGCCCCAAGGGTCAGAGAGCATGAGTTGAAGGAAGGGAGACACACTGGCAGGAGCAGCTCGGAAGTGTGGGTGTAGACGAGCAGTCATTTTGTTTAATAGGGAGCACGGCTCGGGCTTAGTGGCTCCACTTGAAGAAGGATCGTCTCGGCCGACTGTAGCGGCTGAAATCGTTTCACGTCCCACCAGAGGAGCCCCTTGAACGCAACATCCTGCAGTTGCGTGGATTCGGTCATTTATAGGAGTGTGTAATGTCAGGAATCTAGCGTTACAATAGTGTATATAAAAGGATATGTTTGTTCATGACCACATGACTCTTGACAAAGTCGTAACCGTTTACAATAAATCCCTGTGATGACTGAGGACGAGAGGATACGGTCGACTCCAGCGACTTTTAAAGATGTTTTTTTGGGCATATTTTGGTTTAAAAACAAATGCTTTGTGACCGTGGTCTGGAAAAGCGTTCTACGCATATAATTTACTTACTTACTTTACTTATTTTCATATATTTTTAAACCAAAATATGCCCCAAAAACCATCTTTAAAAGTCGACCGTATCCTCTCGTCCTCAGTAATCACAGGGATTGCATTGTTCCTTAGACTAAGGAGGATGTAATGACTGCCTTCGTTTAGCGGCATTTTATAACACAAAAATGAAAAAAATCTTTTTAACACACCTAATTGAAATTTAAAACATAATAGAACTATGGTAGAAATTAAAAGAGGTTAGGCATTTTAAAAAATAAAAATAAAAGACTAATAAAAATGGATACAGTTTTTTTGAAACCGATCAAGTATTCAATACTTCAATACTTAAGTCTATCAATATTTTCTTCAACACATAATCTTTTCAAATTGTGACTCGTCATCTTTCTCAGTAGAGATATTGACGATCTTGCATATTATCGCTGATACGTAGGATTCTGCACTCAAACTAGAGAAAATATGATGTGGGTTCTGATCCAGCTTTAATGTTGACCTGATGAAAATGTAAGTGATCAGACGAGACCAATTGACTTTGTACTTTGTACTTCATCCAAGTTAATATTTTTGGAATTCTGTTTATGTAAAACATATATGTAAATGTGTTTGTATGTTGTCTTTTCAAAACATGTCATACATCATAAGTGATATGATTCATGTCTACATGTAACTAAGCTGCGCAGTGATGTGTATTTTGTAAGAATATCGAGTGTCATATGGAGGTTTCAAAACATTTGAATAGTCATTCAATAGCTTTCGTTACAACGTTGTTTTCTGTGGTTAAAAAAACAACAAAAAACCTTCGAGTCATCCTTTGATTGGCAGCTCTCGTATTCCCTTTCCTGCTGATCCACGGCGACACAAAGCGTTGCTATCAGTTCAACAATAACGTTGTTGCTGTGTGTACATGTGTCAGGTGTTACTGTCTGTGTGTTTGTATTTGTGTTTAAAAGCGGCGTGTTTGTGTGTCTCAGGAATGCCTCCAGGAAGCCCGAGCCAGATCACACGTCACGAGTCGTTAGACAGCCTGGCGTCTGATCACAGCGGACAAGAGGACCAAGAGTGGCTCTCACAGGTCAGACATCCACGCAAACCTGCATCAGTGGGATTGAGTTGAAGGAGCCGAACCTCTTAGTCGCCCCACACCACTCATTATAAATGTATATATATATAATGTATACATATGCATAAAGTAATAATAATAACAATTAAATACAACATTGAAACACCTTCATATGTATATATATATTGTTTTGTAACCAAAATGTGTCCACACATGCTTACGGAGTTGACTGTATCCTCTCGTCCTCAGTCATCACAGGGATGTATTATTTCTTAAGCTACAGAGTATGCAATGACGGCGTTATTTAGCAGCTAGAAGTTTATTTGCAACACAAAAATTGGAACTATGATAGAAATTGAAATAATTTTAAATAAATGATAAAATAGTCGTGTATATAACTACTAGTATATAATACACTAGAGTGACTGCTATATTTGCACCGAAGACTTAACATATACATTTTAAATTGTATGTTTTACTTTGTAAAGTTTATTTATTTAAAATAGTGGTATATATAAGTACTAGTATATAATACACTAGAGTGACTGCTATATGTGCACCGAAGACTTAACATATACATTTTAAATTGTATGTTTTACTTTGTAAAGTTTATTTATTTAAAATAGTGGTATATATAAGTACAAGTATATAATACACTAGAGTGACTGCTATATGTGCACCAAAGACTAAACATATATACATTTTAAATTGTATATTTTACTTGGTAAAGTTTATTTATTCCTTGCAGTGAAAAAGAAAAAGAAATATATAATAACATGTTACAGATAAACAGACATTCAGTGCTTTCATTTTATATTACTTGGGGTTTTGGTTATACTTCCATTTTTAATCATTTTATTTCAAAGTCTATTTATTATGTTTTTCTTTTTCGTGATTTTTTTTTTTTGTGTGAATTGATCTGATGTGTGATTTTCTAACGTTTACAAATCGACATTATTTAAGAATTTATTTTGTGAAAAAAATATTTGATTGAGAGAGGCTTTTCTTTTTCGGAACCTAAATATAAAAGTTGAAAATTCTTGTTTCGTATTCAAAGCCATGCTTTGTCTCATCCAACTCTGGAGACACGGACAAATACCTGGAAACTAAATTAGCTTTTGTTAAAAACAAGTTCACATGTTTGTACCGAGCAGATCCACTTATCTTGGCTCGTCCAGACACTTGGATTAAACTCCCGCTACTTTAAGTTGCGTCGGTGGATCTTCAGGTGATTTCGTGCTCCAAGAGGACAGGACTTTGAATGTTTCCAAAAACTTAGGAAGCATTTTGTAATTGCGTTGTGTATCCCGGGACACGAGTCCTGACGTTGGAAGGCTGGTTAACCCCCACAGCACTCATCTCAGACGTTGGCAGGTGAGCCAGTGCATTTTTACCATCAATAATTCTACGACATCCATAATTGATCGGCTCAAATGTGGACCACTTAGCCTGCTGGATCTGTGGTTCAGATGCTCCATGATAGCTTTGCAAAGATCACATCCATCCTTCGCTCTGATTTATATGTTGTTTATAACTCATATTTGGTTTCCTACCATAGTCTTCTAAAGGTTTATATTTAATTGAAGTGTGTTTGAAATAAAACAATTCAACGTATTATTTACAAATAACCTGCAACTATTCACTGCATTTTTTCATTTTTGTGCTGCAATTAAACCTTCGGACACTAGATGGCAGCAGTCATTACGTCCTCTGCAGCTAAAGGAACAAAATAATACTGACTGAGGATGAGAGGATACAGTGGACTCCAGCAGATTTTAAAGTGGTAGTTTGGACATATTTTAGTTTAAAAACAAACGAAAGCAGTTACGACTTCGTCAAGAGTCATGTGGTCTGTAAATTCTGCAACACCACAGTCAAGTACTCAACAATACTACAAATATATCCTTGTTACTACAGTGTCATATATATCGCAACATGTCGTATCATTGCGCTTGTATAGTGATATCATAACACCAGATTATTGAAATTCCACACTCCTAGTCTCCACTTGTGCCGACATTGTCCCTGGAATCAAAAGGCATTATGGGCAATTATGGTTACACTAGTAAAATAGTGTGTTCCAAATAAATTTCCACTTCTGAGTCTCTGGTGTTGCGTTTTCTCAGTACTCGGCAATACTACAAATACATCCTTGATCCTACAGAATTACAATATATTGTAACGTTGTATTGTATTTTATTACCATATTCTTGACGATACACATATTCATGAACGCCTTTCTAACTGAATTGTATTAGTTTATAAACATACAATGTATCAAATCCCAACGTTTTGGAATGTATTATTGGTCATTAATGGTTCCATGACCTATTTTACACACATCAGTGTCAAAGGTAAGATAAGGAAAATGGATTATGGATGTCTGCAATTATACATAGAGATTTCTAATAAGAGTAAAACTGGTGATGCTTTTGATAAAGGAGAAAAAGACACAGAGATAATTGAAATAAAATGAACCTCTAAGAATGAAAAGAAGGTACACAAATTGGACTCAAAGTTCCTGTTACAGAAGGTTTGGTTTAATATAAATTTTCTTTGACCCATGATAGTTCAGTGATCCCTAAGGAAATTATTTCCGAAAATAGATTTGTGCCCATCCTATGATTAAGTGTGACACCCCCTGCAACTTACAGTAGTCTATGGAATCAAAACATATTGAATCATAGCTCTACCGACATCTCTGGCGCTGAAATGCATCATGGTACATCTAGTCATGGTGTCCGGTCAGACTCGTGCCAAGCGTTCTGAGGCTGTGAGACTGCGAGACACCAGGAGGTGAGTAAAGTGCGATTTGGAAAATGAGAACTGTGGCGAGTAGGTGTGGAAGAGCAGCAATAAGTGGCGGAATCAGCTGGTAGAAATTAAGCAAGTGTAGAAGCGGCGGCGCCTTGTTTATGAGTCACAAGATCCAGAGCTGGGTCTTCCTTTCAGCCAGCATTAGTGCCACTTTGCTCATGCGCCCACAGAGCTCCTGCCACACCAGTGACAGCTTCTTCTCCCTCCAGGCCTCACGTCAAGCACACTGCCACGTCGCGGTTGGTGTCACACTTTTATGAACCCTGCAGGAAGTCGTACCATCGGCGCTGCCAGGACTCCTAACTCGCATTACTCTGACGGGTTCTGACATCGGACTCTGAGTGTCGCAGTCGTGCTGAGAAGCTTTAAGTGCGGCGTATTAGCACATGCATAGATGCCAAGGCGACCCAACGTTGGAGTGGAGACGCTTCAGACGACCGGAGTAGTGTGTCCCATCTTGTTAGCGGAGACACCGAGGCAAAAGGGGGTCGATCTAAACTTCTTAAGAAGACACACCTGGAACAAAGTCAAGTTGAGTTCTCGCTCCAGAGTTTTGCTTCATGTCGATTATTCTGCTTGAAAGCATCCAAATTATGCTGCTCTGGTATTACAGTAGTCCCTCGTTTTTAATGTAGGGTTTAAATCCTGAGAACCCACGAGGTGACCAGCTCCCAGAATGCTTTGCCGCCCAGCAAACCAATCATAGCCGACAATCGCTTTTGACACAGCAATATAGACGTATATTTAAAAAAAAAGTGTTATAATGATAGATCAGCTGGTGCTAAATGGAGCAAGGATGTAGAAATGCATCATGGGAGTTCACTTTTGTTGGCACCATAAGTAGGTTGGTGAGGTTATATGGGCCTCCTACTTAGTTCTTTAATTGTATCATAGTTTGTTGTATCACAGTGTCCTTAAAGTATTATTCCGGACTCATACAAAAAAGGGCGGTACGGCGATTGGTAACCGATAGCAACACATGCCAATGGTGTTTTATCTTGGAAACTGACAAGGTACTTTTTTACTTTTATAACTGATTTCATGCCCAAACAATCCTTTTTTTTTAGCGAGGAAAATAGGATTAAAACCCTGCCAGTTTTAGTGGCACGTGTCAGCGCTGCAGAAAACTGATCAGAACTTCAACTGAGAAAAATCTCTAAACTTGGGAAAATGTTGTCAACATGATCTGGATCTTGTAATCCATGCGTTTGTGTCTTCTTGTCTGGACTATTGTAACGGTTTGTATTCATGTCTTAACAAGAAGGAACTGTCTCGCCTGCAGTTGATACAAAACTGCAGCGAGAATTCTGACCTGCTGCAGTAGAAGAACTTACATTTCTCCAATCCTTAAATCTCTTAACTGGCTGCAAGTTTCTTTTACGATCAACTTTAAAATTATGGTTCTTGCTTTCCTGGTCTAGAAAAGAGCTCTACAAATATAACTTACTTACTTACTTACTTACTTACTTACAGCCACTATTGCTCCACACTTGGTGTGAGTCTATAAAGAGTCGTCTCATATTGTCTTTGGATTCACTCCGGTAGGTTCCGTAGTATTAAACTTTTGTTAGTTAGTAGTGCTGTGCTCTTACATAATAGTATGGTGTGTGTATATAGTGACTCTTTGTTTGTATAAACTCAACCGCATCAATCACACAGTAGAACAAAATGTGCCTAAGAATACAGTGCACCCTATGGTCTGAAAATGTTAATTCATTGGAAGAGAAAACAACATACATCCACAAAATCTACATTTTTCAACCCAGTTGCTACTAAACACGTGTGTAATTGAACGTTTGTCAATCCTCAGGTGGAGATCGTCACCTACACCGGACCACATCGCCGTCTGTGGATGGGACCTCAGTTCCAGTTCAAGACAATTCACGCCTCCGGCCAGACGACCGTCATCTCCTCGTCCTCCTCGGTGCTGCAGTCCCAGGGGCCCTCTGACGTCCAGCAGCCCCTCTTGGACTTTGACACCGATGACTTGGACTTGCACAGCCTCGGGTAAGACCTCAGACGGATCGGTGCGGTTAATAAATATAATAATAATCTGAAGAGTTTTACATATGTCATGATCTTTTCAAACTTGCACCTTAGCCGGTCTATAGTAAAAACTTCATGAATTACTGTGGATTACTGTATATTAACTATAAATTAAGGTATTTGCTGTGATGTTAACATGATCATCATGATTCTACTTTGCTTATCTGGAGTGGTGTTCACATATTTTCCAAAAAGACCATCTCATTTAGAGGATCCCAAGACAGTCCCTCGCCAGATTGGAGAGATTAGTTCTCCTTTCTTGGACCTGGGACTCCTGAGGAAAGACATTTAAGACCCGTTGTTTCCTGGATCACCTTCTTTGGGTCATGATGACCCGGAGTTCGTGATCAAAGATGTGGATTGACACGAAATTCAATCAGAAAATGAAGAACTTTTGCTCTCTGGCTCAGCTCTACCTGACCGCCACCATAGTTAAGATCCACCTGTACCTCTCACTCATGAACAAGACCCTTAGACATCGAAATTTAGAATCTTTATTGTCGAAATGATGTACCACGGAATTCAGTTTAGCCGCCTTAGTCCGCCTGCAGCACATAGTACAAAGTATGACATGTAAATAAATAGTATTAAATAATAAAATAAGATACACCAATAACATGATTAAAAATAAATAGAATAGAATATGAATAAAAGCCGAATCGGGATTAAATAAAATAGAGAGCACCATGGCCTCAAATTTAAGAGGAGATAGTTTTAGTCTGAGACGAAAAAGCATCAAAAGACAATAATTAAGAAGCATGTCCATAACATATTATTTAAGTTCATCCAATCACCAGTTGTTTATGCTCTTATACCTTTGGTCAGAGATTATTTCAGTGCAAAATCACATTTTCTTGAATATTGCATTTCATCCTATTCATGGGAAAAATTAAATATAAAAGGAATTTTAAGTTTCCTGCTTTAAAAAATACACGTATTTCATTGTTTTCTTGTAGGATCCAACCCATGCGTTCGGAGCCGGTCAGCATGCCGGGGTCGTCGCGGCTGGTGGCGGAGAGAAGAGGACAGTCCAACATCATGGAGGGAGGATCAGGTAGGAACAAAATATTTTAGTTTTTGTCTGTCGGCATCTTTCATTCTTTCCATCGTACGCCATTGTGTCTTCTTGAGTTTTTTGGTTTTTTTTATAACGTTTGTATTTTGTGAAAATTCAATTTCAACTGGGACTTTTCCGTGGAACATTGGAGGGATGGTTGAGGTTTTCGCTCAAAGTGCAGTCGGACTGATGCTGGTTTTGTCGTCTTTTGTATATGTTGTGTAGGAGAACATGTTCGATACACACCAAAAATGGCTTTAAAATACAGTTTCTAATACAAACTTTTCTACTTTGATTTCAGTCTGGTTCACAGGGGCCACATATGACCCTTTGACTATATTTAAGTGGCCCTCATGAGGTCAAAGGGAAAGTAAAGTAGATTATAAAGGAACAAAAAAAATATGTATTTTACATTTTTTTATATTATTCATTACTAGCCCAACTTCAAACATGAGTAAATGTTGTTTTTTTTTTGTTTTTTTTTTATTTGGCTGCCTTGATATGACAGGAAAAATCATGTAGATTATATAGAAAATAACGCTTTTATACGTATGTATTTGTCAATTTTTAAATACTAGTTAAACTTTAAATATGTATAAAAGTTTTTGTCTCCTGTCCTCTGTTTTTTTTAAATATTTTTTTATAATTAATACTTGGAGAACAGTGGTTCTAGTGTCATTTTTATTTAATAAAAGTTGATTTAATAGAATAAAATACGTTTTTTTTAATCATAATTAGCTTTATTATATTGTTTTTTTTTTAAGTAACTACTTTATTTTCCAGATTATATTTAAGCTTCTCACTCCTTTCCTTTTTGCCGTCACAAGCATCACTGTATAAAATGTGGCCCCTGAGGAAAATAACTTCAGGCATCTCCACACTCCGCACATATTTAACCGTTCGTGATCGAAATAATGATTTTTTTTCCTCGCGCCTCGTTGTCATGTGTCGGCATGCGAGTGGCGGCGGCGTGTGAAAGAGCGCTCACTTATTGCGTGACGTTTTATCTGGTCGTCCGTGGTGATAAACGCGATAGAGAAGTGACGGTGGGGTCTGCAGCATTATCTGCTGTGTCTTGTGACAGAGAAGTCACTCATCTGATGGGTGGCTCGGCTCCTCTCTGCGCTGGTGTCAGGAGGTATTTGCAGCTCAGTGTCGCAGATAGTTGTGCAGCGATGAGTGTTCGGTGCTCGCTCTGCCACGTTTCCACTCCAATCCCAAAACCTGTGTCCGCCGGCACCTGTTCGTTTGGCAAATAATGGGCCGATGGGTAAAACTGAGTCTTTTCTTCGTCCAAAAAGACACTTGAAAATATCCAAATTCCTCCATGGTGCTCGTCTTTAAAGTCCATCTTATATTGAAACCTCGCAAGGTATTGTTCCAACTTAAGCTTGTTCTAAAACCGCTTAAACCATCTTAAAATATAGACTTATTTAATATTTCCAGGCGAGCAGTATGGAGTGTTTTCTTTTGGACAAAGATGAAGATTAGTTAGCATCAGTCGCTATGTTAGCATGGACCTCCATTTTTGCCTATGTCTTTAACTAAAACTTTAACTATAACTACTATTGTAAAAAGGAACATATTACGCTGATAATAATCTCAACCCTTAGTGGATTTGAGAGTTACAAAATTAGTGGAGTTTGAATTTTTGGTGAACTACACCTTTAAGATAATTTGAAGAATTGAATACAATATTGTAGTCAGAATTATACTTCCTGTTACAGACGGTTTGGTTAATATACTTTTTGTTTGACGCGGGACCTTGTCCGTCAAAGATACTGACTCCTTCAAGAAAAATCTTGAGACATTTTTATCCGTGTAGTCTTTTCCTTCATTTTCTGGGACTCCTGTGTTTGTCTTATGTGTCTTGGCCTTTTAAAGTATATATTTTAACTGTATTTTTTATTTTTTATTGTTGAAGTGTGACCCTGGTCTAGAAAGGCTCTTTACAAATAACCTTTACTTACTTACTTTTTCACTTATAATATCTCATGTAATTTGGTATCAAATAACGCAGAATATACTGTATTTTACTATGCGATTGTTGCTTGCATTAAACATGTAAAACTTTAGCAGACGCAGAAGTATCATGATACAGTGACAGCAAAACGCTATATTGCAATATATTGTGATACTGTAGCTACAAGGATATATTTGTAGTATTGTCGAGTACTTGACATTGATGTAGCAGAATTTACAGACCACATGACTCTGTCTTTTTTTGTTGTTTTTCAATCAAAATATATGTCCAAGCATCAGCTATAAAAGCTGCTGGAGTCAATGTATCCTCTCATCCTCAGTTATCGCTGCGATCTCACAGTTGTTTCTTTGACTGCGGAGGACCTAAAGACTGTGTCCACCTTGTGGCCGGAGGTTTAATTGCAACACAAAAAGAACAATATTTTACGATGAAACGATGAAAAATTAAAATAAAACATAAAAAATAATTAATTAAACAAACGTATATAAAAAATATAGTATTCTGTCCAATATCGATACAGTACCATGAAAAAGAAATCGCAATACAACGTTGCATCGATAACAACCCTAGTATTTTTGTTTTGAAACCAAAATATGTCCAAAAATCAGCTTTAAAAGCTGCCGGAGTCCACTGTATCCTCTCATCCTCAGTCATTGCGGAATTTTGCTGTTCTTATAGCTTTGGAAGACGCAACCAGAAAATTAACTTGAAGTGAATATCTGTTAATTTGACTCAGATTTTATTGAACTACAAACCGTAAAATAACTACATATACACATAACATATGCAATGCAATGCAAAAAAAAAACATTTAAAATGTTCAGTGCGGTCAAATTTTGATACACTATTTTGGAAAATAATATCGCAATGTATGACTGTAACAATATTTTCCTGCACCATTAGATCTACATGTTGTTTTTTTTTCCAACAAGACCATGTTTTATTTGTTTTTCTCTTGTATTTGTCTTGCATATGTAGATGCATCTCCCTGTCAACTACAGTACTAGTCTGTAGCTCAGAAAAGTATTTATCAAAGAACACGTCGTTTATGAAGTCCCGATAATTGATCAGATAATCACGATCTCTCCTTCCATCCTCACTTCTGACAACTTCTCTCTCTCTCTCTCTACGCCATCCTTTGTTTTTTATCCATCCTTGTGTCTTTACTCCGAGCGAATCCAGATCCGCGGGGACGTACACGATCCTTATCAGGCCCCAGTGTTGTGTCCCACCGCTGCCATGGCGCCGCCTCTTATCGCCGCCAGCATCACTTCTGTGCCACTCTCAAGATCATAACACCGGCTTTTTTACAGGCGAGGCCCGAGACCGATGGAAGTCGGGGATTGAAGCGAGTGAAACCTGAGGATTATCTACCATTCAAGATATCCCTCGATAACGCCCCGCGACCAATGACGGCTGCCCTTTAATGAAGCCTCTTTTACGACCGTCGCCGCTGTTTACACAAGAAGGTTTAACTCCTTTTTTAGTATCGACAATAAAAATCTTTGGTTTTCGAAAATCCCTGGATTTGAGCCCAGAGTCCATCGTGGACATCTATTCCCACGTCAGTGTCCGGCTCTTGAGGGCGATCGTCCTCCTCGTCCCACGTCCGACACAAGATCGTCGGAGTGTTTTTTTTTCTTTTTTTTCTTTCTCCTGCTCCGTCCTCAGGCCCCCCGACGAGGCCATAAAGTTCCTCCTCACACTGACTCATTTACAGTCAGTCAGTCTCCCCAGAGTCTGCTACCATCTTATCTCAGCACATACTCTCTTCTTATCTGTGTCTTCCCCGAGGTGATGGGGCGCCATCTGCAGTCGCCCGCACACACACACACACACACACACACACACACACACACACACACACACACACACACGATTGTACAGTGTTTCCAGTAGTGCCAACTTGACTCAGCATATCTCTCGTCTGAAGAGACAGCGGTGCCGACCGTCTCACTTCCATTTAGCTGAAATATACACAATCAATGTGGCCGTTATCAGTGTCCCCTACCTGCCTGGTGTGTGAGTGCGGACCCCGGGGGGGCCTGGAGGTCACGTCGAGAAAGAAAATGAGACAAACCTCTGAGACTAATGAGGCACTCGGTCGTTAAGGTGTGTTTAATTGCAGCGGCTAGACGCACACAAGTGGCTCTTTTGTGTTGTTGTTTGTGTGTTTTTATCTGCGGGTTTTGAGTCGATAGCGTTCGCTGTTAATGGGCGAAGATTAGCTGGAACTCGTGTTAAATTGAGCGACTAGACTTATTAGTCTTTCTTCACATTCGTTCTTCTGAAAATCTAAGAATAAAAAGTGTTGACGTCTCCAGGCGATGACCTCACACCGAGATTTCTCTCCGTCGATCAAACTTCACGACATGCACGGATACGCCAATATATTTCTATAATAAAAACCCATCAAAATGCTATAGATACAGATCAGATCCTGACCAACTTTTTTAGTTCCCAGATCATAAAAGTCAATCATTCATGAGGAAGTGAATTCTCCCATGATGCATCTCAAAGCTTCGTCCAAGGTTTGTTCTTCAGGCTCAATTTTATCATCACAAAAATGTTTACATTCACATCCTTTACTGTTACGTTACTTTATAGACATTATTTATTTGTACTTTAAATTACTGGAGGGAATGTATTGAAATAGAATATATATATTATGCAAATCCAGGGAAACTCAAGTGAAAGTATAATACATATATCTGATTTAAATATTATTTAAAAATACAGTGTTTCCTTCGCCATATTCCAGTTGACGCGCGGTACTACACTTATATATATTGTACTAAGTTGAAGTCTTTCTTCACATGTTTTTAATCTTTTTGAACAGTGGATACATTTTTTCACAACTACAAAACTTTGTGGGACTCACTAAGTACCCCACCCACCTTACTTACGGTGCCAAACAAAAACAGTGAACTCCCATCATGCCCTTCTGCACACTGCTCTTTTAAGTTACGGCTGATTAGTTGCTACACTAATATATATTTTTGTTATCGGTATTATGTTGCCGTATTAATCGATATCTGTGATCGCTTGGCTGGGCGGCCAAGCATTACGAGGGCTATCCAGGTCAGTGTTACTGAGAGGTTTGTCGGGTAGGTTTGGTGGCATTGAGTCTGTAAGTTTAAACTTAAGTTAGTAGAATAAGTAAAACATTAGAAAGTCGCTACTTCGAAGGTTTTGTTCAGACAGTATTAAACCGACAGAAGTTTTTTTTTTATCTTTATAAGCTACGATAAATATTTCTACAGACTTGGCGATGCTGATCCACACACTTCCCTTCAGTCCAAGGAGTAGACACATTCATAAAAAATATATATATTGAGTCAAATAATGTCCCCGTTGCACATGCTGACCCTCCGGATATCCTATTGATTTGAGTCGTAAAACTGCCGAGTCAGCGACCACATTGATTTCATATTCATTCATGGCCTCTTTTTTTTTTCTTTCGCACACGTACAGATCTACGCTTTTCCCCTCCGTCCATCTTTAGATGATACAGAAATCATGATTTCACAAGAAGATAAAGTCTTTAAAGTACATATTGTATTTGATTGTTAAAGCGCTTTGTGACCCTGGTCTAGAAAAGGCACTTTACAAATAAAATACTTTAGTTACTTTCCCACCGACGTTGTTCGTCGTGGAAGCCTCCGACACCGAGCCTCATTGACCAGCAGGTGTGCGACCGTGGCCCGACACAGAGGTCCATTGTCCCGACCACTGGTCAGCACCACCATAAGGCGAGAAGGTGCTTTTCCAGCAGGTTATTGTCGTGACTGTGGGGGGGTTGGGGGGTGGGATTAGGTTGGCGTGGGCTTCACTTCCCCGACATACTTGAGCTGCCCTCTCCTCTTCTTTAAGAGAACAAGCACCTGCGCTGTGGTATTTTGTCTCCCGCCCGGTAATCCATACCCCTAAATTACCCCCATCCTCATAAAAGGTCCTTCTGTTTTGTTTTTTTTTCTAATGCCATAGTCGTCACACTCATGAGTGACAGAGCGGGCCAAAAAAAGATGCCCCCCGTCACCTGATCTCTTCCTTTAAGACAAATACTCTCATTTCCTGAGACTCCCCTTCAAATGCCTCCTCTGCACATTGTAGGGCGCATCAATAGGCACCTTTGTCACCTTTTCGCTCGTCCACCTCCACCTCCTCCCGGGTTCCGAGGGCCCTCGGGCGGTATTTTTTTTCCCCCCTGACCCCTGTGTTCGGCGACGGAACTAAAACAATCCATATCTGCGATCATCGTCCCCTTTCTTCCGTCGTTTTTCATCACCCGGCGATCGGGTGAAGCGCATGAGCCGAGCTCTTAACCACCAGGAAGTGGAAGTTGATCCGGCGAGTCGAGACAAAAGTGCAAATGTGCTCCAAAAATGTCCAAACTTTTCATACCTATAGAGGAGGAAGGAGATAAGTGGAGCTGGATTATTAAGTCCTAGAATTGCCTTTAAGGAGCTTCAGTAATGGATATCGTACTTATTGAGTATGTTTTAAATATGAAGGAACTGAATTGGCATATTCTATAATTCAAGGGGGTATTTTGTCCCTGTTTTTTGCCCCCTTGAAATATACAGGAGGAGCTTAAATATGTTCTTCAAGATATAACTTATATATATAGTATATATATAAAAAACGTTTAATCGATACAATATATAAAAAACGTTTAATCGATACAATGTTATATTGCAATATTTAATAATCATATTTTAATATAATATCATACTGTATCGATATTGGACAGAATACTATATTTTTTGTATATGTTTTTGTAATTTAATTGTTTATCTCAGTTATTTTAAGGCTTAGAGTTTAATTAAGTGTGTGTGTGTGTGTGTATATATATATATATATATATATATATATATATAAATATATATATATAGATATAGATATAGATTATATATATATATATATACTGTATATATAGATATAAATACAATTTACATGCAAATATTCACAGGGTTTGTTCTTTTTGCGTTGCAATTAAACCTCCGGCCACAAGGGGGACACAGTCGTTATGTCCTCCGCAGTCAAAGAAACAATGAAACACTGCGAAATCCCTGCGATAACTGAGGACGAGCGGATACATTGACTCCAGCAGCTTTTAAAGCGGATGTTTGGACATATTTTGGTTTCTAAACAAATGAAAGCAGTTACGACTTCGTCAAGAGTCAAGTGGTCTGTAAATTCTGCAACACCAGAGTCAAGTACTCGACAATACTACAAATATGTCCTTCTTCCTATTGTATTAAAAAATTGTTGTAAAACATGTATTTTTGAACCTGTATCTTGATTCGCATCATATCAACAGATTCTTGCCAAAACACACTCATTTACACATAGTTTCAATGTAGCAACAATTGGACGTATCTTAATATTCATCTGTGTTTTCTGCACCCAAAATTAACAGCTAAAATACAGGAAATCTCACTTACTTATTATATTCATATGGTCTGAATTGAATCAAAATTGGACTACAAATATGTCCCCCTTCCTAGAGTATCATAACATTGTTGCAATACGTTGTATTTTTGACCCTGTATATGTATCATATCAACAGATTCTCACCAATACAAACTCCTATATGTATACATAGTTTCAATGTAGCAACACTTGGACATATTTTAATTTTAATGGGGGTCTTCTGCCCCCCTACCTCCCCCTTTCTCATGACGCGTTTGAGGTGACCTTCCCTATGAAACCTTCATCGAGAGGTTACTTGTCTACATAATCGTATTGGTCAGTTTGGTAGTCTATAAGACATGAGGACACACGATCAGGCAGACACACACACTCACAAACACACTCTCACACACACACACACACAAACGGACAGCCAGATATATTCCCTGATATATCTTCTCCAGGTGGACAGGAATTCCTTCAAGGAAAAGTTGAGAACAGGCTCTTTTTCTCACTTACAAGTCTGTGGAATTATGTTCGGGCTTTGGGGACTTCATGATGGCGATGGTTTAGCCACATGTGTGGGATTTATGGCGAGTAGGTTTACGGCCGCAAAACATCATTGATACAGTCCAGTTGTCACCAGGATTTTGTGCCATTTTTTTTTTTTTTTCGCTCTTTTTTTTTTCTGGTTTTTGGCAAAAAGGATGTGTGTCCTACACAATCACTGTGTGTGTGTGTGTACGTGTGTTGCTGGGGGGCAATGAAGGCCGAGCAGCTGCTCTTTATACTTACTGAACAGACACCACTGTGTCAGGCATCTGCCATGCGTTCACCCCATCACCTACTCAGTGAAGTGTGTGTGTGTAACAGTGTGTGTGGACTTTTCTTAGCAACCTCACAAGTCGAGCATTAAAACAGAAAAAAATCATTTTCACTAATAAATAATAATATATAATAGTTTCCTTTAAAATGTTGTGCGTCTAAGTGTGTGTCCGTGCGTGCATACACACTTGTGTGTGTGTGTACCGGCTGCCCCCCCGGACACTGTTGTGTTCCTTGTGTGAGAATGTCAACACACACGGTGTTGCACAGCAGTGTGTTGTGCACTGTGGTGGATGTTGGCTCAAGAGTGTGGGCATGGAGTCGGGGGGGACGATGGGAGGGGCGCTCATATTTGTGCCACCCCTCCATTCCCATGACCTCAATCTGAGGCAGGCGTCCTGCCAGGCCAGCGAGGGCGCCGTCTGTCAGTGCTGTCACTGCTTCCTGGATGCGGAGGGGGAAGTATTAAAGCATCTGATCTCACACTTCTTTTTTTTTTCAACTCATGAGTTGTGTAATTCGACCGATTGTGTCGCTTTTTTTATAAATGATGCCGGCTTGAGTTACCCTCCAGCTACGACACAAAGAAGCAAATTCTTGTTCTGGTCTCTTTGTTTTTTGCAACTTGTTGGTAAAATACAGGACGATTGACGCGTGTCATATGTTGCCGTGTTGATCGTCATATTCTTAACAGACATTAGCTCGATGTCGTCAACATCTACAGCTGCACTTTTATAATCTATCTATGACTTCACAACCAAACAACAATATGCATGAAATATTTAAGTACCAAAGATTTCCAAAAGTTCAGGTGGTCCAAGGTTGGCAGGAGACCCACATGATAACTTAAATAGCTATAATTTCAGTGAAATTATAATATCATTTTGTTTTGTTTGTGTTTTTATGTTTTTTTTTAGTTATTTTTTATCTTTTCTTTTAATTATACAATATGTATCTTTACATATTTTCATATGTGTTTATGAATACACTGTATATGTTTGAGTTTGTGTAGATATATATATATATACTTATATTTTTACAGCTGCAAAAATGTTATTTCCCTTCTTCTGATGGACATTTCCTTCTTTCATATTTTTTATTTTCTCTCTGTATCATACCATTTACACTGTTGAGCTGTACTGGTTGTTTTATGTAAAAAATCAGTAAACAAATATCTTAAAAATATATATATATATTATTTCATAAATAAATCAGAATTATACCGGAGTATTTCTGCAAGTCTATAGTCTATTTTTAATCAAGTTTGTCTCAACATCTTTTAAAATTGTAATACTCGTTTAAGTACATTAATTAGAAAAATAAAAATTAATTAAAGTTAATTAATACATTAAAATGATTACATTAAGTACCAAAAACTGTTTCCATACAATCTTTAAATTTAGGAAAATTATGTCACAACACAATCAGGAGATTATAATCCATGCGTTTGTATCTTCTCTTCTGGACTATTGTAACAGTTTATTTTCATGTCTAAACAAAACTGTCTCAGTTGATACAAAACTCTGCATCAAGAATTCTGACCTGCTCTAGTAGAAGAACTCACATTTCCAAGATCCTTAAAACTCTTCACTGGCTGCCAGTTTCTTTCAGAATCCTTTTTAAATTTCAGATCTATTCATAGTCAGACTCCTCCTTCCATCAGTGATCTGATCCAGACTTACACCCCAGCTCGGGCTCTGAGGTCTGTGGATCAGAATCTACTGATGGTTCCTGAACACGGTTCCGGACCAGAGGAGAGAAATCCTTCCAGACTGTTGCTCCTAAGCTTTGGAACAATCTTCCTCTGTGTTTGATGATCTACTGAAGCATCTTAACACCTTTTTTATTTGTTCATACTTCCATTATTTTGGAATATTCACTGCAACATCCTTTGACTTTTATAAATGTGTGTAATATTTTCATCTAAAAACACAACATAAAGCTAGCGAGCGACTCGTGAATGTCGTCAAAAGACAAACAAAGACAACATTGTGGTTTAAAAAACGAGACACAATTTCGAGCACTTGGCACCTTCGCCACTTGACTGCCTTTTATTTTGAAATCTACTTTGATCCTTCCCCGTACCTGCAGATCAATTGAGTGCACTATCGCTTCTCGTATCAGTGCTGCTGAAACACAGGAAGTCATTTCGAGTCTGATACGTAGAGATGGAAACAATACAAGTAGCCTAAGGTTAAAATCCTACTATTGTTTTTTTTTTTTAATGGTCCATCTTGCTTCCTTTGCACATGCTCACATGCTACCTCTGTGATTTACCAGTGGACGACATTTGATACTTTCTCTCTCATGAACTGTATTGTCAGAATAATAAATGTACTGCACAAAAAAAACTCCATAAAGTGAGGTACTGTTTAAACACCGGGGGGTTCAATCACGCATTGAAACGTTGATGAATTAGTAAAAATGAATGTGTGTTTATAACATGAAAAGATTGAAACGCATCATCATCTGGACATTTGTAAACATACACTTTTAAAACATTTGCTTTTATTCCTTTTTTTTTGCATTGGATAATACATTTAAATCATGTGATATCATTCATTCGTTCATTGACAACCGCTTTATCCCGGGGTCGGGGGTCACAGGGAGACTGGACCATATCCCAGAGTCACAGGGTGAGAGGCAGGGGACACCCTGGACAGGAGGCCAGTCTCTCGCAGGGCACACAAAGACAGACAACCATTCATGAAAAAGGATATTCAAGACCTGCACACAAAGGTCAAAACAGACGGAAAATGACCCAAAAAATAACAAAAAAATCAATTCTGACCCGCTCTAGTAGAAGAACTTACATTTCTCCGATCCTTAAAACTCTTCACTGGCTGCCAGTTTCTTTCAGGATCTATTTTAAAATTCTGGTTCTTACTTTCAGATCCATTCATGGTCAAACTCCTCCTTACATCAGTGATCTGATCCAGACTTACACCCCAGCTCGGGCTCTGAGGTCATAGGGCGAGAGGCAGGGGACACCCTGGACAGGACGCCAGTATGTCGCAGGGCACATAAAGACAGACAACCATTTGTGAAAAGGATATTCAAGACCTGCACACAAGGATAAAACAGACGGAGAATTACCAAAAAAATAACTAAAAAATAAATTCTGACCTGCTCTAGTAGAAGAACTTACATTTCTCTGATCCTTAAAACTCTTCACTGGCTGCTAGTTTCTTTCAGGATCAACTTTAAAATTCTGGATCTTTCAGATCTATTCATGGTCAGACCTTCCATCAGTGACCTGATCCAGACTTACACCCCATCTCGGGCTCTGAGGTCATAGGGCGAGAGGCAGGGGACACCCTGGACAGGACGCCAGTCTGTCGCAGGGCACACAAAGACAGACAACCATTCATGAAAAAGGATATTCAAGACCTGCACACAAAGGTCAAAACAGACGGAAAATGACCCAAAAAATAACAAAAAAATCAATTCTGACCCGCTCTAGTAGAAGAACTCACATTTCTCCGATCCTTAAAACTCTTCACTGGCTGCCAGTTTCATTCAGGATCTATTTTAAAATTCTGGTTCTTACTTTCAGATCTATTTATGGTCAGACTCCTCCTTACATCAGTGATCTGATCCAGACTTACACCCCAGCTCGGGCTCTGAGGTCATAGGGCGAGAGGCAGGGGACACCCTGGACAGGACGCCAGTATGTCGCAGGGCACATAAAGACAGACAACCATTTGTGAAAAGGATATTCAAGACCTGCACACAAAGGTCAAAACAGATGGAAAATGACCCAAAAAATAACAAAAAAATCAATTCTGACCTGCTCTAGTAGAAGAACTCACATTTCCCAGATCCTTAAAACTCTTCACTGGCTGCCAGTTTCTTTCAGGATCTATATTAAAATTCTGGTTCTTACTTTCAGATCTATTCATGGTCAGACCTTCCATCAGTGATCTGATCCAGACTTACACCCCAGCTCGGGCTCTGAGGTCATAGGGCGAGAGGCAGTGGACACCCACACAAAGACAGACAACCATTCATGAAAAAGGATATTCAAGACCAGCACACAAGGTCAAAACAGATGGAAAATCACCCAAGAAATCAAACTAAAAGACTCTCAATCACTTCAAAAACAAAATCTCCATCTTAACACGTTCCAGAAAATCATAAGAAAAAGTTTCCAAAATAACAAATAACATAACATTATTTCGTTGATCCTAAGTCACCAACTGTCCGTGTGGATTTATTCAGATCCGTGTTGCGGTCGTTGTTGTTTACATTATTTGTAATACCTTCCGTGTCTTTCTCAAACGTCTTCCGTGCAACGAGGACAATAAGTCTCGGATTGGTTCCGCGGGAGAGATTCGTGCTACAAAACACGACCGGCCTCGCCTTCCGTCAGAAACCTGGACTTTGGTGACCTCGTGTAATTCCCAGCACCGCTCTGCCCATCATAAGTTGTAATCAGGCCTAACGAAAAACACATGTGTGACAGAGCCAGGGACCCGGACGGCGAGGAAGGGAAAACGAATGATTGGTGGGAAGCGCCAGGGCCGCTCCTTCTTGAAGGCTTCGGCGGCGAGAACTTCATCTGGACTTCCACTTGTTTTTTTTTCTTCTTCTTCTTCTTCTGCCGTCTGCTCGTACAATCACCGGGGACAGACACAACGCATTGTCATCAGAAGTGACACATCTTTTTATCTTGTCATCCTCCCGTGTTTTAACTCCCTCCATCTGTTCCTTGTTCTCTCTCCTCTCTCGCTCTCTCGTTCTCTCTCTCGTTCCCTCTCTCCGTCTGCATTCTTCCTTCGCTCTGACATTAACCATCTCTGACAGTGTCTCCATACTGTCGCACACTAATCCACCTCTGAGAGGTGTTAAAGCGTTTCCACCCCCACCACCGCTACACACTAACACACACACTCTCACACACACACACACACACACACACACACACACACACACACTCCTCAGATCCCGTAAAGTATCGATCGACAATCCCGCTCGCTCTAATGGGATTTTTTACACCTTAACCATTTTTTTTTTCCCCCTGCACAGCATTGCAATGCACACACACCTACACACACTTACACACACCTACACACACTTACACACACACACCACAAAGTACAAACGGGTAATTACAAAACAAGATGGCGCTCCACTTGCAAGAGAGTGCACTGAATAGCATATGCATCTGCCGTCTCAGACGCATGTCACAGATGTTCACACACACACATACACACAAACACACACACACACAAAAATAGAATATTTATATGATATTGTGGTAAAACAGTCCATCACAAATACACTTATCATCGACTTCAAACAACTCACAACCTCAGCTAAGTTGCGATATTTATGTGTTTGTACTTTTAAACGAATTAAATAATATATACCGACTTTGTTACGTGTGTGTAGTAGGATTTAATTTGATCAACTGATATTTTTCTTCACGTAACTGTATATATATTGAACAGATTGTCTCGATTTCTTATTTTCAAATAAACGTATAAAAAAGTATGTTTAAAATTAAATAATTTGATTTTTTTATTTACAATTATACGCAAATATTCAAGTTTTTTCATTTTTGTGTTGCCATTAAACTTCCGGCCGCTAGATGGCAGCAGTCATTACGTTCTACTCGCAATAAAAAGAACAATGGAAATCAAGGGAGATATCCGTGGTGACTGAGGACGAGGGGATACGGTCGTCTTCAGCAGGTTTCAAAGCTGATGTTTGGACGTTTGGATGTTTTGTCTTTCGGGTTCTGTTCTTCTTAGCAAACGAGGTGTTGCTTGAATTCAGTGTCCCCCTAAAATCATTCCGAAAATAATGCAAGTGAGTCGAAATATATCGTATATATATATATATATTGCTACAGCCTTATTCTGTAATATTTTAGAAATATATTAACATTTTTTCTTTAATCTAAATATTTTTAAAGTTTATTTTTTTAAAGTGGGACTTTCTTAAATTAACCTTTTTCATTTTATATGTTTATGTGTGTTATGTATGTTTAGTATTATATATTATATTTTATATATATTATAGTTGTTATATCTTATTATTATTTGATTTTATAGTGGGTGAATTGTGACGTGAATGTAGATTTTAAATATTGTATTGGACATTAAAGTTAGTTGAACTAACTACATGTTAGCATTGTTGAAAGAAAATATTATTACTCTTAAATATCGTGATATTTTGTTTCAAAATACCGTATTATATACAACAAAACTATATGATTTTTGGCTTTCCAAATGATACTTCACCATGGTTCTTTTATGGTTCATATTTCAATCAAGCATGTAAAAAATAATTTGATTGATTTGTTAACAATTAACATGCAAATATTCACGACGTTTGGTCATTATTCTGTTGCAATTAAATATTTGGCAGATATTACATCCGTGCAGTTAAAAAAATATATATATTAATACACTTTTTCACAGTACCGTATCGATAACAGCACTGGCTTCATGTTTAATTTTTTTGGATTTTACTTTTATGGTTTATACTTCAATAAAGTACGTGTAAAATTTTTGTGTTGCAATTAAACTTCCGGCCACTAGATGGCAGCAGTCATTACGTCCACCACAAGTAAAGGAACGCTATAATCCTGCAAGATAGCGGCGATGACTGAGGACGAGAGGATACAGTCGACTCCTGCATCTTTTAAAAGCGGATGTTTGGACATATTTTGGTTTCAAAACAAGATTTCGTCAAGAGTCATGTGGTCTGTAAACACCAGAGTCAAGTACAAACGTATCGTTATGTTATCACGATATATCGCAATATCACGATATATCGTAAGGTTGCCCCTGTATCGTGATCTTGATACGTATCGTATCACCAGATTCTTGTTAAGACACGTTCCCTAGGAAAGAAGAGATGAGATCTTCAACTAGACATTTATTCAACTTTATTCTAAAGAGTTTGTCGTCAATCGTGTCCGAATAAAACCTTTCAGCTCAAACAAAAGATCACAGATCGTTCTCGCGATCTTCTCATCATCGCAACAGTTTGTCGTTTCTCCATCACCTCAGGGTTAGACCGGTTGGAGACTCATTTCCTCCCCAGGTGTGTGTTTGCGTGTGTGTGTGTGTCTCTCTCTCTCGTAATTGGTGTGTGTGAGAGGAGATATTCCCGTAGATTCTATCAGCTCACCTGCTCTCTGCAGCCATACTAGGCACCATTGTTTATTGATGTCTGACTCCTGCAGGTGAGAACAGGTGCTCGAGTGCGTGCGACTGTGCTTGAGTGTCGAGCGCCTTCGGGATCATAACAAATAGGATATTGTTTGGGGCCGGATCCCGTGGAGAGAGAAAAAAAAAAGGGGGGGGAAAGAAAGGGGAAAAGGTTAGGGTCTTTCTCTCCTCACCTCGAAATCATGTCTCCTGACATTTTTTTTTTTAACCCAGAGAGTGTTTTCAATCACGGCAGGAACGTGAGAAATGTCGGCTCAGGAATTCCTCTTCGACTATCTCTTCTTACTCGAGCCCCGGAGTGAAGCTCGTGAAGATGAAGTGGGTGAAGTTTGTCAATAGATGTCAATGGTGGCTCACGTTCAAGAGATTACATGGATAGTGAGCGTTCTGGGAATAGATCATTTTTATTGTCATCTTGAATGTCAGACATCGTGGGCTTGATCTTGAGCTCTTTATATAAAGTGGACTGATGATGGTCTGTGATGTTCTATTGATCATTTCTGCATGAAATTAGTTTGATTTTAAGAAAATTTTGGATTTTTTTTAAGTTACATATAGTCTGTGACTTTGAAGATGCTTGTTTTGTAAGGAAATGACAACTTTACTGTAATCAATCATCTACATTTAACACACTTTTCAAATAGTCACTTGATTAACTGATAATCTTTCATATTTAATTCATATTAAATAATCATTTTCCTGCATTGCATTCACTTTAACTAAACTCAAACTACTCAGTACACAGTTTCAAGCACGTTGACTTGAAAAAATAAACCTGTAAACTAGTAAAAATAATGAAAACTATCTTGTTGCAAGGATAAAAAAGTGCAGGTTCAGCATTATCTTGAGATGTGTTTTTCATGCACCTAACATTGTTTTTTTTGGTCTGAAAAGTGTTTGTTTTTTTCACGAAAAGTTAGGATTTTCTCTGAAGTGACATTAGTCTGTGACTCTTGACACATCAAGACGCTTGTTTCAATCTATTTTAATTAAAAAATAAACCTATGAACTAGTTTAAATAATAAAAAGTATCTTGTTGCAAGGATAAAAAAGTGCAGGTTCAGCATTATCTTGAGATGTGTTTCTGACGTTCATTTTTTGGTCTGAAAAGGGTTTGTTTTTTTCACGAAAAGTTATTATTTTCTCTGAAGTTACATTAGTCTGTGACTCTTGACACATCGAGACGCTTGTTTCAATCATTTTTAATTAAAAAACGAACTAGTGTAAATAAGTAAAATGATCTTGTTGCAACAACACAAAAGTGCAGATTCAGCATTATCTTGAGATCTGTTTTTTTATGCACCTAACGTGATATACTGTTTTTACTTCCTCTTTTCATTTGATTAAATCGGTCTTTGATGATATAGCAGAAGTTAAACTAGTCTACGGTGCAGAAAGGATTTAGAAGATTCATTAAATGTAATAAACGTGACTTGATCTGTGGACTAGTAGAGGTTAACAAGGCATTTGTTACCAACTGCACAATAATACGATAATATATATATAGAGCGCTTTTCCAATTAATGTCATCCTCCTTAGTTTATGTTGTGTTGTTGATTATTACTGTCGGAAAAGTGTTTTTTTTAGAAAAGTTTGGATTTTCTCTGAAGTAACATTAGTCTATGACTCTTTATACATCAAGACGCTCGTTTAAATCAATTTTACTTTAAAAAATAAACCTGTAAACTAGTTAAAAATGTGTGATTTTTACTGTTTTTATTTGAATAAAATTAAAGCGGTCTGCCAGGCAAAGAAAAGGTTTTCGGTCCGTGATTTAATAGATTCAGAGGCAAAATTTACATTTACTATTGAAAATCTGATTAATTTTCTAATATAAAAATGACTGGTTGTGGACTGGTTTTCGGTTTGCTTGCGAAAAGACGAAATAATGTATTTAAATTCTGTTGTGTTGATTATTACTGTCTGACTTCAAGGACGTGTACTCAATACAGAACTCTGCAGCGAGAATTCTGACCCGCTCTAGTAGAAGAACTCACATTTTTCTCTCGGTCTGGAAAGGCGCTCTACAAATATAAATTAATTACTTACTTAATTTTTTAAGAAGCATCTTGTTGCGGAGAAATCCAGCCTGAGGCTCCTGCTGATTCAGCTTTAAGATAAGATGTATTTGTATGCACTTAAGTTGTTTTTTTTAGCTTTTTTTTTTATTTTTGTTGTTTTTATCTGTAGATGAGTGTGTGAAAATAATGCCTGTCTGTAGCAACAACATCTGCTGTCAAACACCTTTTAATTTCATTTTAATATATTTTATTATATACACTGTATATTGAATATACAGTATATTTAATTCACTCTTAAGTATCAATATTAGTTTTCTTGTGATTTGTTGAAACATCTATAGGATGAAAGAGGTGAAAAGTAAACGTGGATCACAAAAAAAGGGCATGTTGAGGGAAATAAAAGAACGTCTGCAGAATAAAAAGGCCTCGACAGAGACGGTGATTCGCGGCGAAAGCGAACGTTACACTTCCGTCTGTCTCACGAAGAGACGCGTGGAGACGGCGGGTCAGTGACGTCCAGCCATGGTGGCATCGACTGGACCACGTTTGCATCTTTTCTGCTGCGGAATCTTGCGTCTTTTGAGCGGAGAGTTGAGGTGAAGTGGCAGCTTCTGAAGACGGAGCAGTTCCTTCATTTCTTTGTCACGTCTGACTTGTTTTTTTAAATGTCTTCTGCAAAATCTTTTGTTTTTTTGAAAGACTGGTGGCAAATAAATGTCTGATCTTGAATTCATAGTCGATCGTTCCTAATTTAATGCTATAATATATATATTTTTTAAATACATATTTATAATCATAATTATTGATGATTTTGTATGTTCTTAGGATTTGCCAATACTATTTTGATAAAAAAAAAAAATTATATTTGATTTTATGTTTCATTTAATAATATATTTATGTTTAACCTTTTTAAATATCTTACCTTATTTCACAAAATAGTCAAAATAATGTCACAAAAATGATTGCTAATCACTTGAATGTCAGAGTAGCACAACATCTTTTATCTAAACCAATTTTCGATATAAAAAATGAATCAGGAAACCAACATTCAAGTGTTAATCGTATATATAATGTTAATTTTGATATAATATTTCATATGTTACATTTAAATTTAATATGATTTAATTTTTATTTAGTTGTATTCATATATTTTTTATTTCAAATCTAATTAACTGGATATATTAATTATTTAAATATATTTTTTGAATGTGGATTATATTATTTTATTTGCAATGTATTTTATATTTAATGTTCATTTTACAAAATATTATTCTTATATATTACCTTATTTTGATATGATTTTATTCATAATTTGTTTTATATATTTAATGTGAATTTGATATGATTATATTTCAAATTAATTTTAAATATAATGGTAAGTGCACTTGTAATTATTGTTATGCAATATGTTATTTAACTGTATTTTATTCATAATTCATTTTATGTATTACATGTGAATTTATCAATTTTAAATATAATGGTACGTTTACATATAATTAATGTTATGTATTGAATTGTGTGTCATTTTGTGTATCTTCGATCTGGTCCAGTTCATGTGGTTCATTTGAAACAGTTCGGACTCAAATACCAAATTATAAATAAACAAAAATCATCTTTAAAAACAACAACAAATGGTTGTTGTTGTTTTTCTTCACCATCATTATCAGCTTCAACAACCAAAACCATTGGGAACCATTGGAACGGTCATAGTTTATCCTGTTATCTGGCTGCACCCGGACGCACGTCACCACAGCCAAGAGGCCGCTCACTCCCACAGCTCCCCTGCCGACCTCTGACCCCCCCCCCCCCCCTCATCCTCAAGTCTCTCCCCTGCTATCAATAACACAGGAAGCTGTTGTTTCCACATTGCTACAATTCCACATCCGTCTTTCCACGCCTTTTATCTCGTCCTATTTCCATCATTTTTAGGGAATCGTGTTCTTCACACCCGTCTAGACGTGGCCCAGAGACGTGGTGTTTGAGGACTCGGGTCCTGGCACCGGCCCGGGTCTCGCTGCTGGAGATAGGATCTGGGGCTTGTCCTCTTGATTGATGTCCTCGCTGCACGAGTGTTATGCTTTGGTGCAACATGCGTCCAGTGGTGCTCGTACGGCTTTTTTTTTTTTTATGGTGATTGCTGTGAAATTAGCGGTGGAGCTTGAACCGTCGTGGCTATTATACGTGAACACTCTGGACTCTCTGGGAGGACTTCTGAGTGGGAACATGGAGGTCTAGTGTGTGTGTTTGTGAGGTCGTTGTGAGGGCTTTTGTACAAGGTTTTTTTTATGCGTTTGTGTCATTCTTACGTTTTCGTTTCAAGGCAGGAATGTTTTCAGGAGAATAAAAATAGAGAACACATGTTTCCACTGAGAGAAACTCATGGCTAAACACTGTTGTGTGTTTGTTGTTGTTTATAGCTTTTTATTTACCTGACTTTAAAAGTATCAAAAGAAAAACAAATCTGCTTTAAATTGAATACATCAATAAATAACATCAAAGCGATTTCATTTTTGTAATACTTGATGTAAAAAATGTGATTTATTGCGATGTTTCTTCCACAACAGTGTAGCGATATGCGACATATATTAGGCCTTAAAATCATATTTTATTTTGTACCCTATTTGTTCTCGGTGTAATCTTATATATACAATATATATATATATTGTGTTATATATTTTACAGAGTATTGTTCTGATTGTTTAAGCGCTTTGTGACACTGGTCTGGAAAAGCGCTCTATATATATGTTTTACTTACTTACTTACTTACTTATTACAGTTCAATTAAGTGTGTTTTAATTCTAATAATTACCTTTTCTTTTATTTAAAGTTAACGTGCAAATATTCACGGCATCTGTTCTAGATGGCGGCAGTCATTATGTCCTCCGAAACTAAAGGAACAATTAAATCCTGCAAAATACTGGCGATGACTGAGGACGAGAGGATACATTGATTCTAGCAGCTTTTAAAGGCTGATTTTTGGACATATTTTGGTTTCAAAACAAATTAAATCAGTTACGACTTCGTCAAGAGTCACTTGGTCTGTAAATTCTCCAATACCAGAGTCAAGTACTTGACAATACTACAAATATATCCTTGTTACTACAGTATCAAAGTATATCGTATTCTATTCTTTTTATGATAATTAACTACAATTATTCATCAGTTCTGATGGTTTTAATCGATAGAACGTCATCGATCCTTTGGTTCCTGAGGTCAGTTTGTACCAGTTTATTTTTGTACTCGCTGTAGTCAAAACAAATACTCATATAATCATCAACATAAGCATAAGAGAATGTGTAGAAATATGAATTATCAACACGTTAAAGCCGACAGTATGGACAGACTTGAAAATAGGACGAATGACACGTCACCGTTTACCCAGAATTGTCCGCAAAGTCAGATATTACTTCGGAATTAAATCGTTTAATTTGAATTTAACGTAGTAATCTGTTCCGGAAGTGAAATCATCTTATATACATGTTCATAACACGCTTATGAACGTATAGTATATGGGTTAAAAAATCCAGAAATAAAACACCAAAGTCCATTTTATTCAAGACGAATCTGACTATGTCTGTTAATGAATGAAGGGACGAGGAACAGGTTTCTTTTTTCTTCTTCTTTTTCACATATTCACAATGTTTTTTCGAGGGAGTTTTCCGCACTTACCGCCCCCTACTGTCCCGTCCGGCTCGTCGCGCCCGGAGCCGACCAACTCTCGTGTAGCAGATGTTTCCGATCTTACGCGTTTTTACACAAACGCATCAGCTAGAATCACTCATGTTTTCGAGAGGTTCCCGACGTTCAAAGGAGTCCCAACATTTATTTTTCCCTCTCTCTCTCTCTCTGTCTCTCTCTCTCCGAAACCCACGAGGTTCAGATTGGCCACGAATATCAGATCTAATCTGAGGCGTCCACAGTTGTGGTTTCGCGTGTGTGTGTGTGTGCGTTTGTGTGTGTTTGTGTGCGCCAAAACCAGCCAGTGGCCTCACAAACACACTTAATACAATTAGGGCTCGAGAGGAGACGTGCAGGCGGAACGATCAGCACCTCAAGACGGCTCGAGGTCTGGTGCGTCTTGTGTCGTCACTGGCAGCTAGCGGTGCCACATCCATGCCCCCCCCCCCCCCCCCCAAAAAAAAAAAATCTAATTGGGACTTTTCCCTTATAATTAGTCCGGCCCCCCGCCCGTCCCCCCTTCCACGAGGAGCCTCCTAGCGTGGCACCTCAGCCGAGGCCAGTCCTGACCCCCACACAGCCCCCGGAACGTCCCCCCGGAGGAGTGGACCGGGGCTTCGGCGTTAGCACGCCGGGCTAACTAGGCCTCGGAGCGGCGCCCTGGCGCCAGACCGCCTCATCCCCACTGGTCAGTCTCGCGCTAATCCAATAAATGAGCGGCGCGGGAGGGCAAGTGTCACACAGTCTACACAAATATACACACACCAATGCAGCGGCTCCATAGAATACACAATTAGAAGAAAAAAAGTTGTGACAAGCTGCGACTAATTGTGTTGTGTCTGCGCCGCGTCTCCTCGTCCCGAAGGTCTGGAGACATTCCGAAGGAAAACCAGTGGGTCAAATGTAAACCAGTGCGTTTGTGCGTAAGAGTTTTTTTTTTTTAAATTGGCCTTTGAAGGTGAAAACAAGAAGTGGCGAATGTTTCTATTTTTAAAGAAGCTTGTTTTCGGTTAAATAATGAATCTTGTTTATTTGGATATGAAATGTGATGGAAAACAGTTTCAACTACAAAGAGAAAATGATTCAAGTCTTGTTTCAAGTAAAAAATGTAGGATTAGACCAAATATAAGTATATAAAATATTGTATTTTAAGCGAAACAATACCAAATTTTGACCTAATCTCCTTGTAAACAGTATTAAATGCCAATAACGCGAGAAAACCACACACTTTTTTTTGTATTAAGACATTATTCTCATTTTTAGGACATTATTAATCAAATTATCTTATCCCGTAATATATCCAATTAATTCAGGCTTTATTTTTGTATCTTAATATCTTTAAAAAAAAACGTTTTTCTAGACTTTTCAGGAGAATCTAAAGCTGTTAAAATATTGTAAAACTGTCCAATCGGGAGTCTCTTCTAGGTCAGGAGAGTCAAACTCAATCACTTACGGGGACAAGAAAAATATAATTTTACATGGAAGTTAACAAAAGTCTGATGAACTTGTCTTTTAATTTTCGCTTAAATATCTTAAGTGTTTGTTCTCCTTCCCCAATTAAATGTTCAATATGTTTCCTTTGAAATCAGTTTAACTTATTTGTAACTCTCTGTTTAATCTTTATCTTATCTTACACACGACTTCATTATAGGGCCTCAAGTTTGATAATTTTGATATACAACTTAAATATGAATTCTTCTTATTCGTCTCCTCCTTAATGACTCATGACATCTTAACAAAAAGGAGTTGTCTCACCTGCAGTGAGAATTCTGAGCTGCTCTAGTAGAAGAACTCACATTTCCCCCAATCCTTAAAATTCTTCACTGGCTTCCAGTTTCTTTCAGGATCAACTTTAAAAATTCTGGTTCTTACTTTCAGATCTATTCATGGTCAGACTCCTCCTTACATCACTGATCTGATCCAGCCTTACACCCCAGCTCGGGCTCTGAGGTCTGTGGATCAGAATCTACTGATGGTACTGAACACGGTTCTGGACCAGAGGAGAGAAATCCTTCCAGACTGTTGCTCCTAAGCTTTGGAACGATCTCTGTGTTTGATGATCTACTGACTCCTTTAAGAAACGGCAAAAGAAACACTTTAATTTGTTCAGGCTTTTCCCTGATTCTCTGAGACTCTTGTGTTTGTCTTGGTGTTATCTTGACCTTTTAAGTATATATTTTATCGCGTATTGTTTTGATTGTTTAAGCGCTTTGTGACACTGGCTCTACAAATATTACTCACTTACTTACTTACATTGAAGTAAGAATAAAAACGTGTTATTCTTGCCATATTTTTCCTCCGACACCCTCAGCAAAAGAGCAGCTGTCGTTTCCTTATTTATTTATTTCTCTGGGCTCCAACAATATGATCTAATGAAGCAGGGAGTCGTTCACAGATTCCTTCTTCAAAATCAGGAACACATGCGACACAAACACACACACAAGCAGACGAGCGTGCAGCCGAGTGGAGGCGGCGGCGCCCGCGGAGGTGGAAGCTTCACACTCGCTCGTCGTGCTTCTAATCCTCGCCGTTATTAATTCACGAGTTCCTGCGTCTCCGACAACGTTCCCTTCCATACGTTCTTGGAAAGGTATCGCGACATGGACTCGTGACCCGGGTCTTACCACAGGCCCCTGAGCCAGAGCAGGAAAAAAAACTCTGGGGAAAAACCAGGATACCATTTGGCACTTGTGAAGCCCAAACTATTTCCTCCTGGGTGTCGGGATCTCGGGTCAAAAAAGCCGATGGAGAGAACGACATCCGGGGAAATGTTGACGCAGCACGCGACGCTCCGGTCCGATTATTGTTTGTCTTCGCTCCGGACCTTCTGCCGGAGGATGTGGAGGAGGGCGGAGGCTTTTCCTATTGAAGGGAGAGTGTTTGAAGTCGGCGTTGACACCATGTTGCTTTAAACGCTGGGAGTTCGTTGACATGAACGAGATCTCGTTCGTCTCGTATCGTCCAACAAATAAATCATCTACGGTGGTGGATGTGATTCCAACTCTACTGCCCTATTTTGTTCACTTGTTGAGGCAACGTTTGTCGTTTTTTTTGTCTGATTTTTTTGTAAGTTAGTAAACTTTTGTTTCCACTAATCCTGTAATAATGAGACATTATCAATGTTTTTGATGCTGCAGATAAAACGCATGCAAATTCTGAAGATCTGTCTGTCCATCAATCCAATCTTCTATCCATCATCATTTCATCCTTCCTTTCATCATTTAAAGATCTGTTAATACATTCATCCAGCGTCCACATCCATCCTTCTATCCATCAATCTATCATCCAACCATCCATCCATCAACCAACCCATCCAGTCATTCATCCATCTATTATCCAACCATTAATCCATCCATCCATCAACAAACCCATCCAGTCATTCATTCATCCATCCATCTATCTATCATCCGACCATTAATCCATCCATCCACCAACCAACCCATCCAGTCATTCATCCATCTATTATCCAACCATTAATCCATCCATCCATCAACAAACCAATCCAGTCATTCATTCATCCATCTATCATCCAACCATTAATCCATCCATCCATCCACCAACCATCCACCAACCAATCCAGTCATTCATTCATCCATCAATCCATACATGATCCAACCATTAAGCCATCCATCCATCCAACCATCAATCAACCCATCGAGTCATTCATCCATCTATCCATCCATCTATCATCCAACCATTAAGCCATCCATCCATCAATCAATCAACCCATCCAGTCATTCATTCATCCATCCATCATCCAACCATCAATCCATCCTTCCATCCATCTGTCCGTCCATCCATATCTCTATCTGTCCATCTGTCTGTCCAACCATCCATCATACATTTATTCCTATCCATCCATCCATCTGTCCATCCTTCTATCCATCATTCCTTCATCCATCTGTCCATCATTCAACAATCTATTAATCCATCCATCCATCTGTCCATCCTTATATCCATCATCCCTTCATCCATCTGTCCATCATTCAACAATCTATTAATCCATCCATCCATCAATCACCCATTCATCCATCCATTCGTTCAGCCTCCCTTCCATCCAGCCATCCATCGGTCTTTCCGTCCATCAACCCATCTGTTCACCATCTATTTATGCCATGTCATACACATCCATCCTGATTCATCCATCCATCTTGCATATCCATCCATCCATTCTACCACACATTCCTTTACTCAACCAATCATCCATTCATCCATCTACCAATCCATCCATCTCTCAATCATACATGTCTTTTATTTCAACACTGATTATAAAAGCATATCTTCACAAATCCATCACTCTGTGAACCAGCAGCACCGACTGTCGACCACATTCGAACGCCAGTGTTTAGACGACGCATCCAAATCCACTTCCGTGTTTACTCGTCCCACCAAGCCAGGGCTGTCGGGTCACGGAGGATGGAGGGAGTAATGGGAATGATGAATGACGCCGGGAGGAAGTGGGCAGGTTGGGTTAAGGGGTGTGAGTCGTGGGAACCGTGCAGAAGTGATGCTGCTTTTGTTTTCTTTAACAGCTCATTCGCACATTAAGTCTTTAGATGCAGTCGGAGCCAATTTGTCCTCCTTCTCCCTCCCTCTCTCTCTCTCCTCCTTCTTCTTCTTCTTCTTCCTTGCCCGTCCTTTGAATCGTTCCGCAGCTGGACCCGGTTTCACTCACGCCGTGTCACGGTGTCTGCTTGCACGGTGTGTGAGACTGTAGACGACACACACCCTTCAGCCGCAGGACCTTGACCCGCTCCCAAGTGGAAGAGCGTGGCGTCTCCGCCCGGGACATCTGGAAGTGGGCATCCTGGAGTCGGCAGCCGCTTCACTTTAACTTGATTAAATTGTCGTGTCCATGTTGTGTGTGTGTGTGTGTGTGTGTAGGATTTGTTTTGTATGCAACAAACACAGCAGCTGAGTCACAAACAAAAGTATCAACCTGGACTTTCATACAGGAATGTGCGATTTAAACAAGCGATGGGTGCGGAAGGGGATTAAACCCACTCTTTGGTATGTGTGTGTTTGTGTGTGTCTGTGTGCGTGCGTGTGTGTGTAGAGGTCAAGTGGTGATTGCTGATATTGTCTGCTCAAAACACATGTTCGGCCAGGGCCCACGGAAACGTTTGGCAACCATTAGACAACTTCCTCACTATCTTCCGGAGTCAAATCTGCACACTATGTCTGTGTTTGTGTTAGTGTGAGTGTGTGTGTGTGTGTGTGTGTGTAAGGGATCAGCAGGTGTGCAACCAAGCAGGGAATGTGTTAACTTAAAAAAAGAAAAGATGGTTTTATTTTCTTTCCAGAAGATAAATATCCCATAACATCTTTTTCTCAGAGCTTTATTTTGCTCGGGGATCAGCAAGAACCGTCAACCGAACATGTACACACTCCATAAACACACACTTGTGCCCCCCCACCCCCCCGCGGACACCTAAGGGTCTCGGCTGGTCATCAGGAAATGAAAGGATCATTTAGCTTAGAGGAAGATGAGAGGATTGACGAAAAGGGAAGAGATAAAACAGGAGGGGGTGTCTGAACTATTACTTTTCTGGAAAAAAAAAAAGTATTTCTGAACTTTCAAACTTCCCGAGTCTTGTAATCAAACTGTTGTGTGACAATACTACTGATGATGGAACCACATGTATAGTGTACTTCATACTTATTAGTATCTTATTGAGTCTAAAAAGTAAAGAAGAACCTTATATTAAAATGATTTGGGATCTATAGAAAAACTTCTCTGAAACTTTCTGAAATCTCTTAAACTGATGGTGATCACTTTAGTTGTTTGTGTGGTAAACGTACCTCAAATCAAAGCTGGTATCATCGTACCGTGAACGATATACATTAAACAACTTACTAAAATCGTTAATCACAAATCTGCAATGATATTTAATCAAAGAAACATGTATATATTTCAGCAAACCTTTCATCTTCATATTAGCGTCTTAAACTTGTGTACAATATAATACTGTATACAGTTTTCCTTTCACTCGCAGTTCACCTTCCATACACTCACCTATTTAACGTAAAGGGAGGCACTAACTACTGCGTCCACCTTAGTTAAGGGGGCCAACGAAACTCCCATGATGCCTTTCAATACACTGCTCTATTCAGTGACTGCTGATTGGTCGCTACTATACTGGATTTAAATGTGAGGTCTGTGTCGAAAGTAATTAAGAACTGTGATTAGTTGGCTGGGCGGCAAAGCATTAAGAGAGGTTTTACTAAGTTACTTAATTTGTGTAAAAAAAAATGTTTGTCGTTTTTTAAATTTTCGAGATGACAATAAGCATTTCCGGAACTGAGCTTTTCAAAATAAGAGACTACCGTCAACTAAAGTAACATAATCTAAGCATTTAATGTTGAATCCTTCACACAAGAGTACAAGAGCATTATGGTTATTTTGCCAAAGTCATTGTTGTTTCCTGAAGATTTTAAATTTAAAAAGACAAAGAGACATCCACATCCGTCTGTCCGTCCGTCCGTCCGTCCGTCCGTCCATCCATCCATCCATCCATCCATCCATCCATCCATCCATCCATCCATCCATCCATCCATCCATCCATCCATCCATCCATCCATCCATCCATCCATCCATCCATCCATCCATCCATCCATCCATCCATCCATCCATCCATCCATCCATCCATCCATCCATCCATCCATCCATCCATCTACCCATACATAGATCCATCCATCCATCCATCCATCCATCCATCTATCCATACATAGATCCATACATCCATCCATACATCTATACATGCACATCCACATCCAAATCTACATCCACATCCAGATCCACATCCAGATCCACATCTATCCATCAACCACACCACATCCATCATACCATCCTACCACCCATCCATCCTAACATCAATAAACCACACCACTTCCGTCATACCATCCTACCACCCATCCATCCTTTAATTCATCCATCATCCATCGTCCATCATCCATCATCCACAAAGTAACAAGTCAATGATGGTTCCTACACCAAAGACCTGGTCCTGCCATTGTTGTTGTTTCCTGAAGACTTAAATGATGCAGACAAAGCGACAAATGGAGCCGATAACACAATCATTTAGACACTTGTTTTTGAAATAGTGTGACGTTGAGTGCGAGCGCGTGTGTCGGGTCCGTGTGGTGTGACTTGGCAAACGGCAAAGAGAGGACATGGACGGATCCCACCGGGCGTCGGAGCCTCATGTGTCTCTGCAAGCATCGGTCCTACACCTGGTGTCGTACGTGTCCATGTGTATGTGTATGTGTGTGTGTGTGTTTGTGTTTGCATGTGTGTGTGTGTGCGTTCCCGTTTGTGCCCTATTTAACTAATTCCTGTGTGAAACTGCGCCAAGTGTTAGCAAGTTTTCCGTCACACTAGCACGGGTCTGGTATGACGTGAGTTCAGGGTCCTTCGGACTAGAAAACCGTGTTTGTTCTCCACACAGTTGTTTGTGTGCGTTCACACATTAGCCGTCCGATAGCGACATGTCTGAGTCGCCGTGTGTTTTGCAATCCTGTGAACGTGTGAAAAGTGTGCGTTTGTGCCCACGGTTGCGTCGTCGGCGGAGTAGCTCGCATTAGCTCTGTAACCAACCTAGTTTGACACCTTTACGTCCAGACTAGACATCAGCTGCCGGGCCCTGGTGCGTCCACGACCTGCTAGTGCTCGTGTGAACGCTCCGCTGCTCCCGCTCATGCTCACTTAGGTGTGTGTCACCGAGAAGGTGTGTGTGCGTGCGTGACTGCATGCATTTGTGCGCTTGTTTTTAAGCACTTTCCATGCAATTGATTTGATTCTTCGCTTGTTTTTTTTTGTGTTTAGAGCTACACCTTTTGTGTGCGTGGTGGTGTTATTTAGCACGCGAGCGAGCGCGTCAGACGCACACAAGTATGATTGTGTGTGTGTGTGTGTCACGCCACGTCGAGGCGGCGGCGAAACAGTGTTGGCAGGTCGATGTGACGCCGTGTCACCTCCGTAGACGCCGAGTTCGCCGCGACGGCTAATCTGCCGCTACAGCGTTGTTGCGTCTGTGGAACCCTAGACACAAGTGCTACCATCAAGTGTGTTTGTGTGTCGATGTGTGTGTGTGTGTGTGTATGTTGTGGCCTATATTTGCCATCAGAACATTTGATGGTAAACATGAATCAGACCCGCACTGAACACACACTCACAAATACATGACCCAACTGTGGCCCTGCACTTCCATTTGATTAAAGGTCCTTTTGTCAAGACACACACACACACACACACACAGACACACACACACTGCTGGCAATCATTAGAGTATATAGAGTGCCTGCAGGCAGCGAGGGCCTTTTAGCTGAAACCATCTCTTTCTTTCTGGTGCTGTCTCGGGGGCTCGGACCGAGGTGCCACTTAGCCGCCACTGTCACATACTGTACGTTTGCTAGATATTTCTACGATTGGGAAAATACACTTTTAATTGATAGTAAATACTTTTTTTGGGTGATGTTTTCTACTAATACTAGGACTTAACTGAACACTTTGTATATATATTCAAGGCAAAATTAAATGCAAATGAACAGTAAATAAATAAATACATGTTATTTCTTAGGGGTTACAGGGTTTCTTCAAAAGTCTTCAAATTCATTAAGTTCTTGAGTAAAAAAAACAAGGCCTTTATTAGCTTTAAATGTCTGGAATAAAGTTTTAAAACGACGAGTGGGATAGTATGTTAGATTACATTTGGAAGTATAAATTGTAAAATGTATCTATTTTGAAATGAGAATTATTTGTCAAACCAACATTCTTTTCATGGCTGAACACATTGTATTTTGTGCAGTATTTAAACAATATAATAATAAGTACGTCCGCATGATGAAAGGAACGTTTTTGAGTTGACTAAAAAGTCATGTTTGATTTATGTTAAAATAAACATTGGGTGGAAAGTTGTCCCTAAATGTAATTGTGGTTATGTTGGTTTTAATTTAATTTCAAATGGCATTAAAAAGTCTTGAACTGAACTCGCCTTAAGCTGTAGAAACCATGATTTATGAGAACTTGATAGCCTTCACAAGTTGGATGAAAATATCGTAGCTCTTTCAAGTGAAAACTACTTAAGAATTCTTGTTATATTTCATTTTTATAAAGATGATATTGATTGTGGATATGAAGCACCAAAGCCTAGCACTTAAAAAAGTGTTTATCTGAGGCAACCTTTTTAAAAAAACCTATATATTTTTTTTAATCCTGAATGAACGGCGAAAGTAAGTGAATTTGAGTTTCGTAAGAAGAACCGAAAGATGATCGGCCTTTTTAGCCGCTGCCGCTGGACTTCACTGGTCATCTGGTGGCTGTTTAATGGGAAATATGTTTGGAAGTTCTGTTGATATGCAACAAAGTTAACGTTGTGGCAACAGGGACAAGGAGCCCACTGTGAGGCCTCCACAACACAACCAGAGAGAGTGTCTGTTGTGGTGAGCGACTCCGTTGCTGTTGTCGACACCGAAGGAAACAACCTTCTCAACAGCTCAGATCTTGTAAAAGTGAACAGCGGTTCAAATAATGATCTTTCGGCATCACATGCGACGTCTGTTTACTGTAGTATGTACTGATTTATTTATATAATTATTATATTTATTTACTATCATTATGTCCTTTATTATTTCTGTATTATTATTAATACTCATTCATTCATTTTTTGTGCCGATTGTTCCCTGATTAATAATAACATTTATTTGTATTCTTATTATTTTAATATTTGTTATTATTATTATTACTATTCTTATCTATGTATTTTTATTAATATTAATTCATTCATTTTCTGTGTCGATTGTTCCCTTATTAATAATAACTGTATTTAGTTTTGTATTATTATTTTTAATATTTATTGTTATTATCATTATTACTATTGTTATCTATGTATTATTATTAACACTGTCATAATTTGATTTGTTAATATAATTTTTTATTATTGCATTTATTAGTCTTGTCATTATTATTAGAGTCATCTTCATCCTTATAGTTTTAGTATTGTTATTATTATATTAATTATTGTTGTTATTATTATTACTGTATTTTAAGTATTTGTCTTATTTATTATTTGTAATATTGCAATTTATAATTATATATTTATTATATATTTTTTACTTTTATTTTGTCGTCTCACTGGGTTTTAAGTAAAAACCCATGGAATGACAACGATATCGTTGAATCCTTGAAAGTATTGAGATCAGTGTTGGGCTAAAACGTTTCTTTAGGGGCCACGTTATTCACTGTTTAATTTTTTTAGGGGCCGCCAAGAAGAAAAAAAAGCCTTAATATGAAAGTAACAAGGACAAAATAACAGAAAGATCAAACGTTATTTTTTATTCTATGTACAAAATGTAATACATATTTCATTTTAAAATATGATATGAAGAATTTTATGGATAACAAATTAATAATAAATTATTATTATTTGAAAATAGTTTTGTCTTTGCCCTCCAATAGTCTATATAATGTTCATGTGATGCAGAAGTGAATGAAGAAAAATACTTCCACAACATGTTCGAGGGCTTGTGTGGTCGCCTTCAGACACACAAGTCATGAACCTCCAAATGAACACTAGTGACCCCGACGGTGTTTTTGGGCCAGTTAAAGCCCCCCCCCTCAACCCCCCGCAGTCAAGCACACATAAAGCAACCTGACCTCTTTATTGCTCGACCATATTGTTCATCTGACAGTCTCTTGTGTGAATAGACACTCGATTAGCCATGTCTGATTTCCTCGACCCACCACCGACCAACCAAACCCTCTATTATCCCGCGAGTGTGTCGCTCATATTTTACGGGCATAAAGAGCAAGTCTGTGGGGTCAGTAGGCCCGCCGCACCTCACACCCCGACCCCAGACATTGAGTCTGACACATCATGCACAGAGAGACGTCATTCTTCCACGGACGGTCCCTGAGAGGCATATGGAGCGTGACTAATGGCTTCATAAAGACACACACTGTACATACGTTATTTTGTCAGTCGCCCGCCATTGTGTCCGCGGTGTTACTTTGTTGCAGCAGATGTGCCTCCAGACGTGCATGTGCCCCAAATGTTTGTGTCGCCCCCACAAAGTGCACCGCAGCAGCATTCTTGTAAAACAAAAGGTTCAACTGTGACAACAACTTGACTGCATTGACAATACAAGTAGGCTGGCATTCATTCCTTTTCTCTAAAGCTTATTACATTAAGAGGGTCGTGGGGGGGTCAGGGGGGGTGGAGGCTATCCCAGTTTCTTTGGGCGGGAGGCGGGGGACACCCTGGACAGGAGGCCAGTGTGTCGCAGGGTCACAAACACACACATACCTACAGACAATTTCCACAAGTTCCCAATCAACCTCTGTATGTTTTTGGACCGATTGTATAGTGCTTTGCCGCCCAGCCAACCAATCTCAGCTTTTGATCACTTTTGACATAGCAACATACAATAAATATAGATTTTAACAACAGTACTGTATCGACCAATCATTCGTTACTAAAAAGAGCAGTGTGTAGAAGGGCATCATGGGAGATCACTGTTTTTTGTTGGCACCATAAGTAAGGTGGGTGCGGTGAGTACTGCCTTAGGTATGTCGTTGTATCATAGGTCATTTGCTGTTTATTGTTTTTTGTTTGTAACAGTGTGAACAAATACAAGTAGCTTTTGTCGTTACTGATTGAAATATATTTAAATACATAGTACCCTGGCGATACACCAAAAGACTTCAGAAAATATTTTGTATCTATTTTATTCACATTGCGTATCGGCTCTGATGTTGGTAAGAAGGTTCAGGCAGGAGATGAGTTATAAAAGTAAAGAGTCCACCCAGTGAATTGACAAAATAAAACGACGTATACCTGCATGTCAAATACTCAGACATTAAATTAATTTTAAGTTCACAACAGGCTGACATCCATCCCTCCCTCACTGGCGCCATCTTCCTGATCCAATGAAATATTTTAGTGCTCAATGGGCGGAGCTTATGACAAAGAAAGTGGCCAATTGGTCTAATTTCCTAACTTGTCGGTCCAATCATCTGGGACCTTTGCAAACCTGTTTTTTTGTGTTTGTGTAGTGTCAATAAAGTTCTAAATTAACTTAAATGAACCAAGTTCAATTTGACAAGAATCATTTGTTTACGTGAACTGATGGCGTTTGAATCTCGTCTCTCTCTCGACACATCTGTTGTCCCTGTTGTTTGGGCTGAACCACCGATTGTCTGTTATCAACTAAGTTTACAACACGATGGAACGTGTTTTAATGAGAGATTTTATATTTCATGTTTTGGAGAAGGACAGGATTCGGAAGACGAAAGTAAACAAAGCCAAAATAAGGTCGTAAGGTCCGACATTTTCAGCCTGATATTTCCGGAAAAGTTGACCTTCTTACCGTCCATTAGGTTGATAAGGATTTCCAGTAAAAATGAACAGATACATTGAATTTCAGGCTGATCTGGATACATTTTTAGGTCTTTTAAATATATATTTCACTGTAAAAACATGAATCAAGAATTACACTAGCTCTTTGTCTCAAATTGTACTTACTTTTTTTGAATTATTATGTTTGAAATTTGGCCGTTGGATACAATTTCAACATATCCGAGTCAATATTTGGAGACGGCGACAACTTTTCTCGCCAAATTGCCTTTCTATCCATAAGTTTCCGCAGCAAATACATCCACAATCGTTACCGTGTTCTCACAGCAAAATCCTTCCACGGATTCAATATCAACTTTGATCCACTAATTTTCTGGAACCATTCTAAGATGTTGTTTTTCTCTCCTGAAGAGACCTCGCCACTCTTTAACTCTCCACTTCCCCTTGTCCTGTAACAAATACTCCCACATAAATATCGGCTGCTGTGTACGCCGGGCCGGGCCTCTTTGATGTGGTGCGGTCCAGGCCACGCTCGGGTTTTTTGCTCCGGCTTCTCCGGAGACGCGAGGATGGAGTCGCTCATTAGTCGGAACAAGGGGCTGGAGAAAATTCTTGGAACGAGTTATGTCAAAAAAAAAAGCCTGTGACTTAATAAAGAGATTTGCTTGAAGTATCCTGGGATAAGTGTCTCCTACTTGATTCACTTTTCCCTGCTCGTATCTTCTGGTGAACCCTGACACTGGCCTTGACAGTTCCCTGGACTTCTTCAGAAGTTCAGCCCGATGAGTGATTTTGATCTGTGTTGCCCCGATGTCTGGCTGTCGCCTCTAAGAGATTTAGGAGAGACAGAGATTTTCTCCACAGAAGCCTTTTTTTTTTTCTCCTTTTTTCCTTCTCGTTTCATTATTTAATGTTGCCCGCCAGATGTTTTTTTTTTTAATTCTGTGACCTATAAAGATGTTTAAGATAAGATAAGAGAAATAGATCATAGATGACTACAATTAAGCAGAGACTTGCAATAAGATTTCAATTTTTTTTTCTCCTTTGATCGATGCTCTTTGCACTTTGTTCTTTTCATTTGCACTTTTTTAAAACTGTTTTTGCACTTTGTTCTTTTTCTTGCATTCATGAAACGTCTGTACCTTTTATCGTCGCCCATGAACTAGAAAACCTAATTTCCCAACGGAGATCTTCAGAGGGATTAATGAAGTCCATCTAATCTAATCTAATCCAACTGACATCAAAGGAAATACATTAGTTTGGGAAAGAAAAACCAGAAGATCTTTAAGATCAAGTGAAAAGTGGCATCAGAATGTTAAATATTTAAAATTGTAAAATGTTGAAATTTAAAATCTTTGTTGAGAATTGTTTTAAGCATGTAAATTATATTGGATTCATTTCTTAATTTTAATTTTGAAAGATTCAACTTTTTTTGTGTTATTAAATAATTGATTATTTATTAATAATCATTTATTCATATTTTTTAATATTTTCGAAATGAATATTTTTTCTTCTTTTTTGTTTAATTTACTAATTCCAATAATGATTAAATAAAAAAAAAACTAGGTTAAATTTAAACAATTTAATTTATTATATATATTTTTTTGCTGAATGTTGAATTACAAAATGTAATATTTTCAAAATCAATAGTAATTTTTCTCAATTTAATCATTATTTATTTTGATTTTTTTTCTTTTACATTCAATACAAACAATATTGTTATAATAGTCCAGACAATAGCAAAAAGATTAAAAAACAAATTAATTGTGTCACTTATCGACGTCACTTGATCATCTGTGTGTCACGTGATTGGCTGAAAGTTCGATCCTGTAGCTCTGTGCTCGTTTGGTATTGTCTGGTGGGATTATTACGCTATATTGTATATTGAATTTTTCTTATTTATTTTTTTTAATTCATTATTTTTGAAAGTTAAATTATTCAGCGTCCTTAAAATAAATAAATAAATTCAAATTTAACCTTTTTTTTTTAATATAAACAATTATTTAATTCAATTATTAAAAAATAAAAACAATCCTTAAAAAACAACGACAAAATTTCAATTAAAAAAATAAAGGTTTCAACATTCAACCCTTGAATATTCTGATGACATACTTCCATACGAGGGTCTTGCACGACCAAGTGAACAAAACATTCGTAACCGAGCCAACGTGACACATGCTCTGATTAATGTGGACGTCACACAATCAGAAGACACGTCCACAGGTCTTGTGTGTCTCTCTGTCTGTGTGTTTGTTTGTCCGAGTGTGTGTTTGTGCTGGTGTGTTTCACGGCGGCCCCACCAGGCCCATCGGGGGCACCAGTCCAGGAGCCTGGCGTCCGGTCCCTCGTCATCCCACATCACTGTCACAGAGCTGTTAATTAGGGGCACATTTGCTGCTGCATTAGGGGAAATGTCATCAGCAACACACACATGTACACACACACACACACACATTTGATTGTGTGTCACTACAGTTCATTTGATATTTACAGCATCATTTCGGTTTACATTTTCTCAGTAGAGGCGAAGCAATATTGATACACTGAAATATTGCAATGTTTTTTAACGATACTATATTGAAACTACACTTTATTGTTTATTGTATGTTTATCATATGTATTTAATGGTTTATATGTCGAGATATTTTGTATACCATGAATTATTTACAATTTACATGGCAAAATTCTGAAGTGAAGTATGATCCCAGCGACGACTGGGAACGAGAGGATACAGTCGACTCCATCAGCTTTCAAAGTTGTGTTGTGTTTGTTAGTGCCTATATTATTTACCACTATTTAAAATTATCAATAGTCAAGTTCAGCTTTTACATTTAATACTTTAATAAATAACAGATATATTGCGATAGTTTTTTCACGACACTGTATCGATATGCGACAGATATTAGGCTTTTAATTCTTTTTTTTTTTTTTAAAACATTGTTATTTAATGTTTTACAGTTCAATTAGGTGTTTATATATATATATATATATATATATATATATATTTTTTTTTTATTTACAGTTAACTGCGTTTGTTCCTTTTTGTGTTGCAATTAAACTCCCGGCTGCTAGATGGCAGCTGTCATTACGTCCTCTGCAGTTAAAGAAACAATCAAATCCTGCAAAATCCCGGCGATGACTGAGGACGAGAGGATACAGTGACTCCAGCAGCTTTTAAAGCTAATGTTTGGACATATTTTGGTTCCAAAACCAGTTAAAAACGGTTACAACTTCGTCAAGAGTCATGTGGTCTGTAAATTCTGCAACACTCAAGTACTCGACAATACTACAAATATACACATAACCCATACTTTTTAGTCATGTTACTACATCTGTATCTACATTTATAAACACAATGATATGCTTGAGTTCAGAGAAAAATTGAAAGACTTAACAGAAAGATTTTAAAGATATATAAAGGTGAAGTCAGTCAAATTGAAATGAATATTTCTGTTTTCACGACACATGCATGTGTGTGTATTTGTATTTGATTTTTACACATTTGATCCAGAGTGAAAAACCTACTTGATGAGTCAAAAGGTCATGAACTCACTCACTGTAGTGTCAGCAGCTCTTGATCATTTTCACGTCTACGAAGTCAAAGACATTTTCAATTGCAATCTTCAATCCTTAGTAATAACTAATAAAAGAAATGTTGCTCAAACTTCTCGGACTAATGACGTGAGCTGATGCAGATCCAACGCAAACACAGCTTTTCAAACCCGGACTATATTTTTGAAAGAAAAAAAGAAATCAAAGGATTTCGACAAAATTCCTCGTAGGTGTGTCGCCGAGGACTGTTCCAATACAAACCATAACAACGTGTTTATACGTCCTAAAAAAAACAAGAATACACAGCGGCGTTTAGCCAAAAAACATGTCTGAAAAATTGACTATTACGTATATTTTAATAAAGACCACCCAAAACTACATACAATAACTAGCGTTGCCTGGGACTTTTCTATAACATTGAAAAACACCAAAAATATTTGAAATGAAACTGACCATAAAAGTAGTTTAATCTCTTTAATCCCTGTAAAATTTTTAAAGGTACTTAAAAAGTTTATAGCGTCATTTCTCGGACGATCCCGACAGATTCCGAAAAATGTTGTGGAAGATGCTAACGGCTAAAATGTGGCTAAAAACCTCATAACTATCTAAATGTTTGAGCTACGGAGCGCTTGTTTAGTTTAAAACATTTAATGGAAGGAGATAAATTGACACTAATAATAACGTAGTAGTTAGCGAACAACCGCATTCGGCCTTCGCGGACGAAAAGTCAGGTTTAGTCCCGACATAGAGAAGTTCATGGCGGCCATTTTGACTCAAGTGACTCAAGTTTAAACATTGTAGTTATTGAACAGTAGCATAAATAAATCATCATGAAGTATACCATAAGTTAAGTACTTAAAAACAGTTGTAGAAGCAGGAAAAGTAACTTGACCTTTAATTTAAACCAACCAGAGTGAAAGCAAAGTGACGATAAACGTTGAACTGATGAGGCTAAACATGCTAACAACCAGAAGAACTCGCTGGTGAATCTAATTTTTATTTATTTATGGCAGCTTTAATTTATGTCCAAGTGACCATTTTAAGACTGTAGAGAATGTCAATTACAAATATAAAATTGTATAACAACATTTTCTTATAAAAAAAAAACACTAAAACAAAGTGACGTTGCTAAGTGTCGATGCTAGCTCCTAAAATGAAAAAAAAACTACAATTTATGTTGTTGAAAAAGTGCTTAGTTTTGCTATAAAATGGTAGAAATATAGATATTTGAACTATTTTAAAGCTGTGAATAAGCGAACTCGTGGTATGATGTCACGTCTGTTCACTTCCCTTAACATGTGACGCGTATTTGAGTTCATTAGCGATAAAACAAGAGTGTTGCTGTAGCAGAAACCACTTTATCTGATCCTGATGTCCTCGTTCGCGTCTCTCCGGCTTCCATCCGACGGAGGACGCGGCGTAATGAGAAGCAGATGCAGCAGGAACTCGGGGAGTCGGATTGTTATTTCAGTCCACTGCGCCGCCACTTTAAGGCCCCTGTTATTTTCCTCCCAGGTCTTTCCTCCACATCCACTCGCTAATTCTTCATCTTAACTCGACATGGCACCCCTTAATATTTGAATATGTTCCTGCGATCACGACAAGTCGAGCTGCTTCCCCTTTTCACAACACGCTGTCGGGGACGTTATTGAGCGCCGCACCGTTGTTATGGTAGAGAATAGAAACATTAGTCGGGAAAGTTTGGAAAAAAGTTAGTATCTGTTTGAAAAATGACTTTATTTCCAACAGTATCAAACGGATTTAATATTTGTAGCACGACATTTGATATTTAGATACTTAACTTGACATTTATTGTGGGTTAACTTTAAAAAAACACAAAAGAAGCGAGTCAGAATAAACATAAACGTTTCTGCAGTCATGAAGAATTACATCGGTTTACTTTAAAGACAGCTTTTTATTTTATTTATTATTTAATTAAAAAAATATCCTTTAAAAAAATGCTCCAATTTGTTTAAAATGCTTTTATTTAATTAGAGTATTTTTTTTGTTTTGGGCAAATATTATTGTTATGGAATTGTTGTCTACATTATTCCATTAAAAAAATAGGTTCAATAAATATTTTCATGTTTTTGATTAAAATAAAATAAAAATATATTTACATATATTTATATTATAATATTTATTTATATTATATGTTTAATTATTCAATTATTTGCAATAATAATAAAGTTTATTAATAGTGGGCTGGTGCTTGTTATATTATTGAAGTAATTTTTTTATTTAACTCATTATTATATTTAAATGTTTTTTGTGAGATTGATTTAACTTTTTTTTTTAGTTAAAGCAAGTTTTTTTGTTGAATTATATTTTTGTGATCGAAACAACTTTTTTATTAAATACATACTTTTTTATAGATTTTTTTAATTTTTTATTGTTCTTGCGATTAAAGCAACTTTAAAGAAAAAATGTTTTTTATAGAAAACGATTTTCTATTGATTGAAGCAAAAAAAATGTAATCAACTTATTCTTATTTAATAAACTTTTTTATTGGAAAAAATGTTTTTATTTCGATTAAAACATCTTACTTTATTTAATCAACTTTTTTTATTTAACTATTTTAATGTTTAGTTTTTTTTATTGAAGATGGTTTTATTGTTGTTGTAAAAAAGGAAAAACACAAATGCTTTCCATCAATCTGACAAACACACTATATAGATAATCTTGATCCATTTTTATTATCAACGATACAAACGATTATCTGTATTTATTTAATAAGTCATTGAAGACCCAGAAGAGACGTGTCCAGCAGCTGGACCAGGCTCTGGGACCAGATCCTCCAGACGTCGTGAGGACGACGGAGCCGCAGACGAAGGGTCAGAGCGAGTGTGTGAGTTCAACAAGAAGACAAACACACTTTATTGATCCTCCCGCGAGGAAATTCAGTTTGTCGTCCGAGCAGCAGCTACTCAAGGGCGGCGCTCGCAGCAATTAGAGTCTCGCTCCAGGACACGACAGCTACATGTCTGGAGCCGGGATTTGAACCAGCAACCTAACATGTGATTTACGCGGGACCGCCATGATCCTGGACCACATCAGAGGATCTTGTAGAATAACTACAACGTGTCAGATGTTGTTGTGGCTCGAAATGAACTGAGAACAACACAGACCATAGATGGATGGATGGAAGATAGATAGATGGATGGATGGATGGATTAGTATAGAAAAGGTTGGATTTGTTTTGATGAAATAACTTAATTTAATAGTATAATTTATTTACAGTTTTGAAAGGTTTAATTGGTTTTGCGTTAAAGATTTGATAGAAAAAATATTGATCGAACTAATAGCAATATAAGAGAATTTTTTTGGGTCCATTTTAATTTTAAATAAAAGGCTATTTTTATTATTATTATTATAATATTTGTTTTAGAGTTTTTTGAATAATATAAATGATTAGTTTCCAGATTATTAATATTTTAATTCTTTTTACATTCTCTATCTATAATATTCTTCTTCTATAATCTATCCATCTCTATGCGCAAAAAAATAAATGTATTTATTTTTAAAATATGTTTTTAGTCAAGTATATAAAAAAAAGAAAGGCAACTTTTTAAACATAAAAAATATAAATAGAAAATATCGAATGGAAAATAAAGCCATTAATACTGAAATGATAGAATTTAAATGAATAAAAAGACAAATAATTAAAAACAAACAATTGAAAAAAAAAATGCTAAGGTTAAATCCTGCTCACTTTTAAACAAGCTTCACAAACACCTTAAAGGGCAAAGGTCATACAAGAAATGCATTCAAACATCATGCGTGTGTTTCTCAGAATCATACGAATGTTTTCGATGAATATTCAGCAGCTCTGGTCTCGGTCCGACCCGGTCGTACAGAAACACGTGGAGTGTGTGGAACGGTCCGGGGCTACATGACAAATGTTGCGCCTCAATCTCCTCCCATTAGTCCGACATATACGTCTCCAGCCGCGGTACTTCCAGATCATCTCCTTTTACAAGGAGAGGCCATTATATAATTACCTGCCGTCATTGAGATGACATCCTGAGCAGCACTGCCGGCTCCAGCCATGTTAATTAATAATCAGTCCCCGGAGGTTTCTCTGCTTTCTCTGTAGTGGAGAAACAGAACATGCAGACCTGGACCCTTCAGGGACGAGAAGAAGAAGAACAAAAAAATATATATATTTAAAGCTCGGAATCTTTGTCAAATTCTGACCTCTTGTGTGTTTTTTTTACCCCTGATTATTTTCTGTCGCACATTTTCATTGGCTTGTGTACATTTCACTTCAGGTTTTTTTTTTTCTTTTAAGCTCAAGTTAGGACTAAATCTAACGCACTAGTCCATGGGTTTACTTCCGGAACTCCGATTTCCTCCCAAAGTCCAAAAACAAACAGAGGTTGATTGAGAACTTTTTTTCGTAGTTGTGAGTCTGCGAATGGTTGTGTGTCGTCGTGTGATAAACTGGCGACCTGTTAACCTAGTCCCCCTGCCTTTCGCCCTGAGTAGCTGGGACAGACTCCAGGCCCCTGCCTCCCTGAGAAGAGAATCAGCGTTAAATAAAATAATAAATCAATGAATGGAAATAACTCTAAAATCTTCGCCCCTTTCTTGATGGCGTTTGAAAACCTTGTGGTTCTGATATTTATTTTGAAAGAATGCTGGACATGTGTTTGAACAATTTGTGTTTCTCTTTGACCTAATCTTAACTTCTAACAAATGTGCACACGTTTATCTACAATTTTTTTAAAACCACGACCTCTCTTCTGCGATTGGTTACTAGTCCAGGGTAGATTCTAACTACAAACCACACATCTTGGCTGATCCAATGCAAGCCGAGGGCCATCGGAACTGAGTCTGGTTCTGCTCTAGGTTTTCTGCCTGATCAAAGGAAGTTTTTTCCTGTTTTCTTTTGCTTATATTTTAGTTAAATTGTAAACTCTTAGGATACTTAGGATTACTGTACGGATACCGGTGTAGGTACAATTTCGGTCCAGGGCACTTCCCACGTGATCAAGACAAACGCAAACATCATTTTAAAATATTTTTTTTATGAGTGAACAGAAATCAAAGACACAAATCCAAAAGACACTTTATACCAACATTAAACACAGTCATGCTGACAAATCGACCATCTTTGTCAATCGGATAAATTCCCAAGCAACCTTCCGTCAGTCACTTCCTAACGCCCTTTAAAACCGTATAGTTCAAAATATCCATTCAAGTGACTAAGAGGGGTTACCAAATAGTTTTTGTTTTATAATTAGAACAAATATCTGTTTAAATGTATTGATGACTCGTCAGTTTAATGAGTGGATTGAGACACGGTTCAGCCAATCAGGATCGTCGTCCCTTGTATCCCGGACACATTCCGTTGGGATGAAAGTCACATGCGTGTTTTTCCCTAATATACCTGTTTAATGTTTGTACATAGTGTCATTTGATCGCTTCGTTTACTGATATACAAAGTTTTTTAAAAAGACGTTGTGTATGTTGTGCAACGAAATGTACATGGTGGAACAAAAAGGTACTTACGATGGGCCAGGTTTGGCCCCTGGACCTTAAAGTAATAGTTCACCCAAAATTCAAACTTCACTCATTTTCTACTCACCCTCTATGTCGAGTAAGTGTTGAGATTATTTTCAGAGTAATCTGTTCTTTTTTAAAGTTAAAGACAAGAAATGTTTGTTCATTTTAATGTAGCGACTGGAGCTCAGTTGTCTTTATCTTCGTCCAAATCGACACTTTAAAAACATCCAAATACCTCCATACAGCTCGCCTGTAACGTCAATATTTTAAACTTGTTTATAGCGGAAGATCCCAGGCTTATCAGTGTAAATGACGACTAGATGCATGACTGGGATCTTCCGCTACAAACAAGCTTTAATATACAGAATTACACAAGTTTTTTTCAGGTACAATTTCTCATGTCGAGGCTTCAATACGAGATGGACGTCACCGACGAGCAGTATGGAGGTATTTGGATGTTTTGATGTCTTTTTGGACGAAGACAACATTTTTTGTCTATTACTCTAAAAAGGAACAGATTACTTTAAAAATAATCCCAACCTTTCGTCGACATGAGGGCGAGTTATTTCATGGTCAGTCTCCTCCTTACATCAGTGATCTGATCCAGCCTTACACCCCAGCTCGGGCTCTGAGGTCTGTGGATCAGAATCTACTTATGGTTCCTCGCACACGGCTCAGGACCAGAGGAGAGAAATCTTTTCAGGCTGTTGCTCCTAAGCTTTGGAACGATCTTCCTCTCTCTTTGCGCTTGATGGATCTACTGACTCCTTTAAGAAACATCTTAAGACGTTTCTATTTGTTCAGGCTTTTCCTTGAATTTCTCGAACTCCTGTGTTGTTCTCAGTATTATCTTGATCTTTAAAGTATGTACTTTTTTGAGTATTGTTTTGATTGTCTAAGCGCTTTGTGACCCTGGTCTCGAAAAGCGCTATATAAATAAATATTACTTACTTACTTACTTACTTACTTATTTTGGTTGAACTATTGTTTCTTTATTGGAGCCGTCGTGTTCACCTGAAGCATCACGTCTTGAGATCCTCCTGTATTTTGAAGGCCTCGACACCGTCGACCTCACCTCGGCGTCACAGATGCCTTCACGGCGCCGCGCCGCGTTCCCTCTGATGAATCTTCTCCGGCTGCTTCGTCGTCATATTCCTTGATCAAAGCGGGTCGGCCACCCTCGCACATGCTCGCGGAGACGGACGAGCATTCCTGCAAACGACGCTTCCATGCCAGAGTCGAATTATGCTTTTGGCATTTTTAAGTGGCGCGAAAGGTTCAAATTAGAGGCAGGACTTTGAAGCTGTCGGAGCGTGCGGTCATAGCGCGGAGCCTCTCTTGATTTCAGCCTTCGTATCGCTGCCTCCCCGAAGAACACGCCGACATCAAAGATGGCTGGGACATGTGGACTGGTTCTTGTCACCAGACTCGTCCAAACACTCGGGGAATGTTGAATCGTTGGGTCGATATATTTGTGACCTGATGGAGGAACTCAACAACGTGTTTATGAATCCCAGCGACTAAACCCTCAACGCCATTAAATGTGCTTTTTTAAAGCAAATTTTGTTAAAGAAAAAAATAAGCCCGACTGAACGGAGGACCTCGTGTTTGTTTATTATGATTTGATTGACAGCAGAGAGACCACATGTGTCCCACGTTCATTTTAAATACGCATCATATTTATCCAGTTAGGAATCCACAGGCTCCGCTGCACATGACGAGAATCAAGATGATAAAAATCAAGTGTATTGGAGACAGAACCTGTTTATGGCCAGTGTTGTAAACACAAAACAGGATTTAATTTTGTTGTTTGTTTTCTTGTGGACAGTTCATAAAAGCATGAATGAAGTGAATTCATCAAATCAGGAACAGTGTTTACAAACAAACAAATAAGGTTTAAAAACAGAACCGAGGCAACAATCTAAGGCAGACTTGAATTAGTATCATTGTAAGACGTTTTATTTTGTTGTTGTTGTCGTTGCTGTTGTTGTTTTTGTTGTCCTTGATGTTGTTGTCGTTGTCGTTTTCTTCACTGCTGTCGATGTTAGCGTCGGCACTGTTGCGGCTGCCATTGTTGTCATCAGTGTTGTCGTTGTTGTCATCACTGTTGCTGCTGCCATTGTTGTCATCAGTGTTGTCGTTGTTGTCATCACTGTTGCTGCTGCCATTGTTGTCATCAGTGTTGTCGTTGTTGTCATCACTGTTGCTGCTGCCATTGTTGTCATCAGTGTTGTCGTTGTTGTCATCACTGTTGCTGCTGCCATTGTTGTCATCACTGTTGTCGTTGTTGTCATCACTGTTGCTGCTGCCATTGTTGTCATCACTGTTGTCGTTGTTGTCATCACTGTTGCTGCTGCCATTGTTGTCATCACTGTTGTCGTTGTTGTCATCACTGTTGCTGCTGCCATTGTTGTCATCAGTGTTGTCGTTGTTGTCATCACTGTTGCTGCTGCCATTGTTGTCATCAGTGTTGTCGTTGTTGTCATCACTGTTGCTGCTGCCATTGTTGTCATCACTGTTGTCGTTGTTGTCATCACTGTTGCTGCTGCCATTGTTGTCATCACTGTTGTCGTTGTTGTCATCACTGATGCTGCTGCCATTGTTGTCATCAGTGTTGTCGTTGTTGTCATCACTGTTGCTGCTGCCATTGTTGTCATCAGTGTTGTCGTTGTTGTCATCACTGTTGCTGCTGCCATTGTTGTCATCACTGTTGTCGTTGTTGTCATCACTGTTGCTGCTGCTGTTGTTGTCATCAGTGTTGTCGTTGTTGTCATCACTGTTGCTGCTGCCATTGTTGTCATCAGTGTTGTCGTTGTTGTCATCACTGTTGCTGCTGCCATTGTTGTCATCAGTGTTGTCGTTGTTGTCATCACTGTTGCTGCTGCCATTGTTGTCATCACTGTTGTCGTTGTTGTCATCACTGTTGCTGCTGCTGTTGTTGTCATCAGTGTTGTCGTTGTTGTCATCACTGTTGCTGCTGCCATTGTTGTCATCAGTGTTGTCGTTGTTGTCATCACTGTTGCTGCTGCCATTTTTGTCATCAGTGTTGTCGTTGTTGTCATCACTGTTGCTGCTGCCATTGTTGTCATCAGTGTTGTCGTTGTTGTCATCACTGTTGCTGCTGCTGTTGTTGTCATCACTGTTGCTGCTGCCATTGTTGTCATCAGTGTTGTCGTTGTTGTCATCACTGTTGCTGCTGCCATTGTTGTCATCAGTGTTGTCGTTGTTGTCATCACTGTTGCTGCTGCCATTGTTGTCATCAGTGTTGTCGTTGTTGTCATCACTGTTGCTGCTGCCATTGTTGTCATCAGTGTTGTCGTTGTTGTCATCACTGTTGCTGCTGCCATTGTTGTCATCACTGTTGCTGCTGCCATTGTTGTCGTCACTGTTGCTGCTGCCATTGTTGTCATCAGTGTTGTCGTTGTTGTCATCACTGTTGCTGCTGTCATCAGTGTTGTCGTTGTTGTCATCACTGTTGCTGCTGCCATTGTTGTCATCAGTGTTGTCGTTGTTGTCATCACTGTTGCTGCTGCCATTGTTGTCATCAGTGTTGTCGTTGTTGTCATCACTGTTGCTGCTGCCATTGTTGTCATCACTGTTGCTGCTGCCATTGTTGTCATCAGTGTTGTCGTTGTTGTCATCACTGTTGCTGCTGCTGTTGTTGTTGTCATCACTGTTGTCGTTGTTGTCATCACTGTTGCTGCTGCCATTGTTGTCATCACTGTTGTCGTTTTTGTCATCACTGTTGTCGTTGTTGTCATCACTGTTGCTGCTGCCATTGTTGTCATCAGTGTTGTCGTTGTTGTCATCACTGTTGCTGCTGCCATTGTTGTCATCAGTGTTGTCGTTGTTGTCATCACTGTTGCTGCTGCCATTGTTGTCATCAGTGTTGTCGTTGTTGTCATCACTGTTGCTGCTGCCATTGTTGTCATCACTGTTGTCGTTGTTGTCATCACTGTTGCTGCTGCCATTGTTGTCATCACTGTTGTCGTTGTTGTCATCACTGATGCTGCTGCCATTGTTGTCATCAGTGTTGTCGTTGTTGTCATCACTGTTGCTGCTGCCATTGTTGTCATCAGTGTTGTCGTTGTTGTCATCACTGTTGCTGCTGCCATTGTTGTCATCACTGTTGTCGTTGTTGTCATCACTGTTGCTGCTGCTGTTGTTGTCATCAGTGTTGTCGTTGTTGTCATCACTGTTGCTGCTGCCATTGTTGTCATCAGTGTTGTCGTTGTTGTCATCACTGTTGCTGCTGCCATTGTTGTCATCAGTGTTGTCGTTGTTGTCATCACTGTTGCTGCTGCCATTGTTGTCATCACTGTTGTCGTTGTTGTCATCACTGTTGCTGCTGCTGTTGTTGTCATCAGTGTTGTCGTTGTTGTCATCACTGTTGCTGCTGCCATTGTTGTCATCAGTGTTGTCGTTGTTGTCATCACTGTTGCTGCTGCCATTTTTGTCATCAGTGTTGTCGTTGTTGTCATCACTGTTGCTGCTGCCATTGTTGTCATCAGTGTTGTCGTTGTTGTCATCACTGTTGCTGCTGCTGTTGTTGTCATCACTGTTGCTGCTGCCATTGTTGTCATCAGTGTTGTCGTTGTTGTCATCACTGTTGCTGCTGCCATTGTTGTCATCAGTGTTGTCGTTGTTGTCATCACTGTTGCTGCTGCCATTGTTGTCATCAGTGTTGTCGTTGTTGTCATCACTGTTGCTGCTGCCATTGTTGTCATCAGTGTTGTCGTTGTTGTCATCACTGTTGCTGCTGCCATTGTTGTCATCACTGTTGCTGCTGCCATTGTTGTCGTCACTGTTGCTGCTGCCATTGTTGTCATCAGTGTTGTCGTTGTTGTCATCACTGTTGCTGCTGTCATCAGTGTTGTCGTTGTTGTCATCACTGTTGCTGCTGCCATTGTTGTCATCAGTGTTGTCGTTGTTGTCATCACTGTTGCTGCTGCCATTGTTGTCATCAGTGTTGTCGTTGTTGTCATCACTGTTGCTGCTGCCATTGTTGTCATCACTGTTGCTGCTGCCATTGTTGTCATCAGTGTTGTCGTTGTTGTCATCACTGTTGCTGCTGCTGTTGTTGTTGTCATCACTGTTGTCGTTGTTGTCATCACTGTTGCTGCTGCCATTGTTGTCATCACTGTTGTCGTTTTTGTCATCACTGTTGTCGTTGTTGTCATCACTGTTGCTGCTGCCATTGTTGTCATCAGTGTTGTCGTTGTTGTCATCACTGTTGCTGCTGCCATTGTTGTCATCAGTGTTGCTGTGTTGTCATCACTGTTGCTGCTGCCATTGTTGTCGTTGCTGTCGTTGTTGTCATCACTGTTGTCGTTGTTAACCTTGCTGCTGTTGTCGTCATTGTGATCAGTGTCGTTTTTGTTTTGGTTGTTGTCATCGATCTTGTTCTCATTGTCATCGTTGTTGTCCTTGCTGCTGTTGTTGTTGTCATTGATGTTTTTGTCACCGTTGTCTTTGTTGTCGTTGTTGTCATCACTGTTGTCGCTGTCATTGTTGTCATCGCTATCGTTGTCGTCATTACTGTCATTGTGGTCGTTGTTAACCTTACAGATGTTGTCGTTGTTTTCACTGTCATTTTTGTTTTGGTTGTTGTCATCGATCTTGTTTTCGTTGTCCTTGCTGCTGCTGTTGTTGTCATCTTTGTATTTGTCACCGTTGTCTTTGTTGTCGTTGTTGTCATCACTGTTGTCGCTGTCGTTGATGTCGTCGCTGTCGTTGTCGTTGCTGCTGTTGTTACCGGTGTCACTGTTGTTGTTGTTGTCGTCGCTGTCATTGTTGTCGTTGTTGTCATTGTTGTTTTTGTCGTTGCTGTCTGAATTTTGATTTAATTTGTTAAATAAAACCAGTTTTCTTTTTACCATAGAAACAAAAAAGTAAATTGAGTTTATGTTGTCCTTTTTATTTGTTTATTTGTTTATTAAAACCTAAACTATCAGTTTTATTCAACACCGTAAAAAAGCGTCCCAAACTCGAACAAGAAAAAGGCCAAGAATGTCCCATCATTGTCTCCATCTTAACTATCTGTTCCCCAATTTTACTATCATCAAGAGATTTTGGAATTAATCTGAAATACTTTTAAAAACTAATCTGGCAGAGGAATGTACCTTCGTCTTAGTCTGCTAGGATCGAGGGGGGGGAGCCCTTTAAATGGTCATCGATATCTCCGGCGCACACGTGTGTGTCTGTGTGTGTGTGTGTGTGTGTGTGTCGTCTCCTCCTCCGCCGCCGTTGAACTCCACCGGTGTGCGTCTTGTGAGCTTGTGTTACCGTGTTTGTGCGAGATGGTGTTATCTTCATCTTCACCTTTCCTGACACTTGTTTGGTTCGTCAGCGACGATGCGAAGTGACAGCCCACATCCTGGGGGCGGCTGGATGGAGCCGGCGCGCTCCAAAAGAGCATCACAACTCCACGAAAAAAAAACGCACACACACACACACACACACACGTATGCACGCGCACACTCGGGGCCATTCCTCAGTCTTAAATCCTAAACGTATTTGCTCCAGTTCCTGCTGCAGCGCTGCAGGGGAGACTGTTGGGTCTGCAGGAGAGACGCGACGCATGGAGGACTAACTGTTCACACACTATTACCCCTGAGACACACATGCACACACACGTATAGACGCACACACTTGTATGTTCGCCTGCAATATATCCTAGTTTAAGAGATCAGGGCGAAGAAGAATACAAAAGGTTAAGTACTTTCATCGCCTTCATAACTGCAAAAATAAACAGTATTTGCAGATGATAGATTGTTATTGATGCTTAAATATAGTAAATAGTATTAATGTTTCTGTCATTTATATATCTTAAAAAAAAATCAAAAGTCAAACTGCAAAACTTGGACTTAGTCAACGTTTTCATTTTTCTCCTTTATTTTATGGACCTAATCAAGTTTGAAAATATGGAATATCCAATGCTTGATATAAAAATATAGCAATAGAAAGGTAATTTGAAGTAAAAACACACAACAAATACAAAATAATATAGCATTTAATTCCTTAAAAACATTTAAATGTAATTGCAATACTTAAAATATGCAATAATTCTTCTCTCAAGAGGAAGAACACAACATTATTTATTATGTGTGGGTTTTGCGTGTTTTTAACACGTTGTGTTCGATGTTCTCAGTATTATCTTGACTTTTAAAGTATATATTTTATTGAGTATTGTTTTGATTGTTTATGCGCTTTGTGACCCTGGTCTGGAAAAGCGCTGTATAAATACAAATTACTTACTTACTTAACCCTTGTGTTACCTCTGGGTCAAGATGACCCGAAGGCCTGAAAACATCCTGACCCAGAGACCACACAATGGATACCACAAACACATTTGGTTTTCAGACCTTCCGGTCACCTTGACCCTGAGGTGACACAAGGGTTAAGAATGAAATATTAACATAAAATAATAATTTTAATTGATGTCACAATTATATATTTAGTCATTTTTAGTGTTGGTTTGTCGTTGGTTTTTAGCTACACAGCTGTAGATGTACATGTTTTTTATACATCGTTAACTTACTAATTAATCAACATTTCTTGGAAGTAACTTTAGTCATAGTAGTTTAGAGACAAATATCGTGACTCAATGCTACATGCTACAATGCTACATGCTACATATCGACATATTGCCGCCATGTCTCTGCTTCTTGTCCTTGTGTAAAAGTTACAAAAGTTTTCCCTGTTTAGACCTTATTTTAACACGTCTTCTGATACTTCTACTGATTTTTTATATTGTAGCATCTTCAGTAGGGATTCTAGCTAAACGGCCGCAGAAAAATGCATATGTAGTTTTCGTCCGAAGAACTTTCAACACCAAAAATGTTGACCAAAAAAAGACGATGTTCACGAAAATCAGCGAGTCGTGGCTTCGTACGACGCAGGTCACGAGTTACACGCGACATTAAGTCGTACTCTATTGTACATTATTGTGGTCTTATATCGGCTCGCTAAAGAGATCAGCTCCTCTCTTGCATCTGTCACGAGACAATGAAAAACACACTTTAGTCTGTCAACACACTTTTCACCGAAATCTATTCGGATCCTTGACCGAACATGTGAAGATGTTTATTTGGACGTGGATTAAAGAAGGATACAGAGACACTATAGGAGTACACAGAGGTATTTTATTGACCTACAATATATATTTTTACTATTTTACGTTACAGGAATTTACATTATATTATACATCATATAATTAACGTTTTTTTGGCTTTTTTTCCCTGAAGATGTACGTTTGATTTACATTTGACTTTCGACTTTAGATTTTCTTTTATTGTCATTGAACAGAAAACACAGCAGTGAACCTGACAACGAAATTCCGTTGCTTGGCAACCGTTGAAAAACACAGCAGAGTGAATGTATATATAAAAGTATGAATATAGATATTAATAAGTTAAAAATAGTGCAATATGGTATAAACAGAATAAATAAATAACATTTTAAATATTGCATGGAATAAATGTGTATAAAAGTATGAATATTAATAAGATAGAAATAGTACAACATAGTATAAACAGAATAAGTAAATAACATTTTAAATATTGCATAGAATTAATGTATATAAAAGTATAAATATGAATAAGTTAAAAACAGTGCAATATGGTATAAATAGAATAAATACATAATATTTAAAATATTGCATAGCTCAAGTTACATTTCATTCAACAGTCTCCAGAGGAAAGAAGCTGTTTCTAAATCTTTCTGTTCTGTAGCGGATGCTTTTTCAATAATAATTATAATTTATAAATATATATACGCTCTAGATATGTCACTACAGTAAAAACACACAAAATATTATCATTGCTAAAAACACAGTAACCTCCACACATCCAACGATAATAAAAAAAAGTGCATAATGTTTTGGTTTCTTTTCCTCCTGTTTTCAGTTTGGTTTTTCTGGCTTTTTTTACTTCATTTTCCATTTTCCATTTCATCCAAAACATTTCTGGTACGTCACATGTGCAACCAGTAAAAACAAAAAAAAATAGATGTCGGCCAACCCTTGACACTCATCTTGGAAGTTAAAAATTCACGATTATTTTCCGTCATCTTGCTCCGTGAATCAACTTTAAAGAGGATTGATCTCATGAAAGTAAGAGTCAGTGCAGGACAGAGAAGGATATCTTCTGAGTTAGATTTGACCTCCCGTAGACCCTCCTCCTCCTCCCTCCCTCCACCTCCCTCCATCAAGGGTCCCATGATGAGAACATCTTCAAAACCTGTTGACAAATGATTGGTAATGAGAGCCGGTGGAGAAGGTGCGGGAGGAGCGTCGAGGAATAATGCGAACCAGACTCCGGGCGGAGAAAACGACGGCGAAGAGGAAGCGAGAGCCAGAGCAGCTGCTGAAGGGTTTGAAAGTGAAGAAGACGCTGCTGAGGGAGCGTTCAGGGAGCCGGGGTGACGAGAAACACTGTTCGTTTGTGGCCACAGATAATACTTTCCGTTCTGGCTGAAATCTATGTGGGGGTCTAGTGTGTGTGTGTGTGTGTGTGTGTGTGTGTGTGTGTGTGTGTGTGGTGTGCACGCCAAGGCTCTGTTCGAGCTGCTGATTCCCCTGATTGCACGCTGGCGCCCTGCTGGCGAGCCCCCGCACACTGAAATTAAATCCATTCTTCTCCGTTATAAATTATAATGCTTCACAAACAACACCCCACCAGGGGACCCCGGAGGGAGGAGAGCGAGGAGAAGAGGAGGAGGAGGACGGAGAGTAAAACCGAGAGCAGGACCAGATGAAAGACACGGGGAAAAAAAAAAGGGAATATCTTAGATTACGACTTTATGAAAGAAGTGGAAGGTTTGCAGCGGATATGAACGATCGACTGTTGAGGTGAAGGTTTTGGAATGGAGGGCGACGCCATCGGGTCAAGGGGGGAAAACGGGGGGCGGAAGACCCCCATGACATTTCAAATATGTCCAATTTTAAAAGTTAAAATGTCTGTAGATCACTGATGTTTTAGTATAGGTTTGAGTGTCACTTTCTGATGGCAAATTTTGATAAAAGTTAAGATCATAACCAAGTAGGAAGATTAGCAGAATGTCAACATAGGGGCAGAAGACCCCCATTGAAAAATTCAAAAATGTCCAATTTTATCTATCACTGATATCTCAGTCGAGGTTTTAGTGTCAATTTTGATGTCCAATTTTGATAAAAAGTTCAATTATTTTGACATACCAAGTAGGTAGATTAGCAGAATGTCAACGTATTTTGCTTAATGTAAGGGGAGCAGAAGAACCCCATGAAAATTTTAAACATGTCCAATTGTGATTACATTTATACCATATGTATAACATATGTTCCAGAAATTATTTTTGTTTAACGTAAGGGGGGCAGAAGACACCCATGAAAATAAAAATGTGTCCAGTTTTAATGAAAGTTAAAACGAAAAATGGCTGGAATTCCAATGTCTTTTGTCCAACGTAAGGGGGCACAAGACCCCTGTGAAAATGTTATTAAACTGTACATACAAGATACCTTACCAAGTATTAACCATGTCATGAACATTAAAATAAGTCAACATTTAAGGAAGGTAAATTGTCTTGAATTGTATCGTGTAGATACGGACCTACTGGATCAGGTCACAGGAAAGGGGGAATAGGGGGCAGAAGTTATGGTTTTAGTGTCCATTTTTTGATGTCCAGTCTTGATGAAAGTCAAAACATATGTACATCATACTAAGCATGGAAGATCACCAGAAATCCAACCTTTTTTAATGTTAGGGGCAGAAAGGGGGGCAGAAGACCCTCATAATTAGTTGAATTAAAATAAATGTCCAATTTTGATTACAGTTATACCATATTTATTAAGAACTCAATAACATCTCCATAATGTATATTGTTAAAAGTAAGGGTGGCTTGGGACCCCATAAGAATTAAATTAAATAACGTCCAGTTTAATGAAGTCAAAGTGTCTTGAATGTGATCATGTGATACCGACCTAAAGGTTTAAGCGGCTAACCAAATTGATCAGGTCACAGGAAAGGGGGAGCTAGGGGGCTCAGACCCCCATGAAAATTTGCTATTTGGCAAGTTTCAATGAATGTTCACCATACTAAGTTAAAAAGTATTTTGTGAAATGTAAGAGGGGGATAAGTCCCCCATGAAAAATTGAATTACATCTAATTTGGTGAAATTTAAACCATATATTTTACATACCAATTTATGAAATTTCCATTTATTTTGTGTAATGTAAGGGGGCGTATCGGTGGCATTGGACCCTCATAACATTCATACCATTCATGACAAACCAAATAAAAAACATTTTCAGCATCTTTTGTTAGATGTAAAGGGGTCAAAAGACCCCCATGAAAATAAAACAACGTCCTATTTGGTGAAATTCTAAGAACCATGCCATGACAATTCAAAAAGTTCAATTTTCTATTATCTGACCATCTTAGTGAAGGTTTTAGGGAGGGGGCAAACAGAGCAGGTCAAGGGAAAGGGGGCATAAGCGGGACAGAAAACCGCCCTTGAAAACTAAAATACTAACTTAGGTTGCATCTAATAACGTCCTGTCAACCATCTGACGAACTGTTGAAAGGTGAAAAGGGGGTCTTCGGCCCATCAGGGGTCCGGGTCAAGCTCATTGTCTTCAAATCAGACTTGGACGCCTTATTAACAAAACACACGTCGACGCCTCCGACACTTGTTCGAGCAGTTATGAAAGACACAGCTGTCGGCAGCAACAGTTACACACTTTTAATGACACACACACACATACAAAACACACATATGGGTGTAAATCTAACACAATTTTAATGATCCACACATTTGTTTGTGTCATCGTTCTTTGTTTGTTTCTTTAGCAAAATATGTCAAAACATCAGTTTTAAAAGCTGCTGGAGTCGACTGTATCCTCTCATCCTCAGTCTTCGCCGGGATCTCTATTTATCGACTGCTACCATGTAGCGAAATATGTCGAAGCATCAGCTTGAAAACGAGTGAACGTATCCTCTCGTCCTCAGTCATTGTCATTTGATTGTTACGTTGGCAAAATATGGCCCAACATCAGCCTTAGAAGCTGCTGGAGTGCACTGTAGCCTCTCGTCCTCAGTCACTGCCGGGATCTCAATTTAATGACTGCTACCATGTAGCAAAATATGTCGAAACATCAGCTTAAAAAACGAGTGAACGTATCCTCTCATTCTCAGTCGTCATTTGATTGTTTCTTTAGCAAAATATGTACAAAAATCAGCCTTAAAAGCTGCTGCAGTTGACTGTATCCTCTCGTCCTCAGTCATCACCGGATCTCAATTTAACGACTTCTACCATGTGCCGAAATATTTTGAAACGTCAGCTTGAAAATGAGTGAAGGTATCCTCTCGTTCTCAGTCATCGTCATTTGATGTTTACTTTAGCAAAATATGTCCAAACTTTAGCTTCAAAAGCTGCTGTATCCTCTTGTCCTCAGTCATCGTCCTGTCATCCATCTGACAAACTGTTGAAAGGTGAAAATGGGGTCTTCAGCCCATCGGGGGTCCGGGTCAAGCTCAGGCATCGTCATTGTCTTCAAATCAGACTTGGACGCCTTATTAACAAAACACACGTCGACGCCTCCGACACTTGTTTGACACAGCTGTCGGCAGCAACAGTTACACACTTTTAATGACACACACACACATACAGGACACACATATGGGTATAAATCTAACACAATCTTTATGATCCACACATTAGTTTATTGTTTGAAAGTCAAATAACAGTGACAACAATAATATAGACAATAATAAAACTCATTGTAAATCACAAACACACACGTGTTCACACTGGTATTTTACTTTAAAAACCTCTGTTACATCTACACACATGTGGCACAAACTATTACAACATGATTTAAAGGCGAGTGTCACCGGGTAGATTTTCTACAAACGGATCTGAACCTATTAACCTCTTAAATATCCTCCGTTTGTGTGCGTCCGTGCGTGTGTGTGTGTGTGACATTAATGGCTAAAGAGTTGTAGTTGTTTCATTTAAGTTAGAGTTATGAAGTGTTACGAGACCTTTTTTTTTTTTTTTAACCTCATTGCCAGATCGACGTTACAAATGCTCATGAACTTTATAGTCAATTTGGCTCCCCTTCGCTTTTTTCCCATGAGCACTTGCACGTAGGCACACGCACAATAACACACAATGTTAAATAAAGTCGCATAGAATGAAAAACATTCCGGTCCACATGTGTGTGTGTGTGTGACGGTCCCTTACTTATTTGAAAAAGAAGCTCGGGGGCAGCGGCCATTGATTGGAAGGGCACATGTGTGATGTGGCCGAAAGATCAAACACAATCTTGATGAATATGTGTGTGTTTGTGTACAATGAGGTTCGCTGGTTTCAGTGCAAAAGATCAAGGTTGTGAAGTCCTCGCTCCAGTGGACACAAAAACATACTTACAGCCACTCGCACATTCTTTCACCGTCACAAAGGACTCCGGCCGACACGACAAGTACCTGCAGCGGCCGACGGAAAAATATTTGTTTAAGGGGTTTCTCTGGTTTTTTTTCTGATCTGTACTAAAGACAAAACTACTTAAAAGTTATGTTTTTGTGGCAGTTTTTCGTCTTATGATTTTTCCTTCACAATCTGCAAGTTGATTTGTATTTAAACATTTCACACATCATTTTTCTGTTTTCACCCACTGGGACAATACGTTTTTTTTACGTATTGTGTATATTGTGACACTGTAGTTACAAGGATATATATTTGTAGTATTGTCGAGTACTTGACCACATGACTCTTGACGAAGTCGTAAATGCTTTCATTTGGTTTGAAACTAAAATATGTCCAAACATCAGCTTTAAAAGCTGCTGGAGTCGACCGTATCCTCTCATCCTCAGTCATCACAGAGCGAAATATGTCGAAACATCAGCTTTAAAACGAGTGAACGTATCCTCTCGTTCTCAGTCATCGTCATTTGATTGTTGCTTTAGCAAAATATGTACAAACATCAGCCTTAAAAGCTGCTGGAGACGACTGTATCCTCTCGTCCTCAGTCGTCGACAGGATCTCAATTTTAAGACCGCTACCATTTAGCGAAATATGTCGAAACATCAGCTTAAAAACGAGTTAACGTATCCTCTCGTTCTCAGTCATCATCATTTGATTGTTGCTTTAGCAAAATATGTCCAAACATTAGCTTTAAAAGCTGCTGGAGTCCACTGTATCCTCTCGTCCTCAGTCATCGCCAGGATCTCAATTTAACGACTGCTACCATGTAGCAAAATATGTCGAAACATCATCTTGAAAACAAGTGAACATATCCTCTCGTTCTCAGTCGTCATTTGATTGTTACTTTGGCAAAATATGTAAAAACATCAGCCTTAAAAGCTGCTGGAGTCCATTGTATCCTCTCGTCCTCAGTCATCGCCAGGATCTCAATTTAACGACTGCTACCATGTAGCAAAATATGTCGAAACATCATCTTGAAAACAAGTGAACATATCCTCTCGTTCTCAGTCGTCATTTGATTGTTACTTTGGCAAAATATGTACAAACATCAGCCTTAAAAGCTGCTGGAGTCGACTGTATCCTCCCGTCCTCGGTTATCGCCGGGATCTCAATTTAACGACTGCTACCATGTAGCGAAATATGTAAAAACGTCAATTTTGAAAACCAGTGAACGTATCCTATCGTTGTCAGTCATTGTCATTTGATCTACTTTAGAAAAATATGCACAAAAATAAGCCATAAAAGCTGCTGGAGTCGACTGTATCCTCTCGTCCTCAGTCAATGCCGGGTTCGCAATTTAACGACTGCTACCATGTGGCGAAATATGTCGAAACATCAGCTTGAAAACGAGTGAACGGTTCCTCTCGTTCTCAGTAATCGTCATTGGATTGTTACCTTAGAAAAATATGTACAAAATCAGCCTTAAAAGCTGCTGGAGTCCACTGTATCCTCTCGTCCTCAGTCATCGCCAATATCTCAATTTAACGGCCGCTATCATGAAGCGAAATATGTCGAAACATCATCTAGAAAACGAGTGAACGTATCCTCTTGTTCTCAGTCATCGTCAATTGATTGTTGCTTTAGCAAAATATGTACAAACATCTGCCTTAAAAGCTGCTGGAGTCGACTGTATCCTCTCGTCCTCAGTCGTCCCTGAGAACTCAATTTAACGACTGCTACCATGTAGCGAAATATGTCGAAACATCATCTTGAAAACGAGTAAACGTATCCTCTCGTCCTCAGTCATCAGTCAACTCTTGTTCCCAGTCATTGTCATTTGATTTACTTAAAAATAAATATGTACGAAAATCAGCCTTAAAAGTTTAGTGATATTGTGGGAAACGAAGGGATTGTCGTGCGTCTTTGAAACTGTTTTCTTGTTCATTTTCAAGTCACATACTTACATCTCAGGTCCATATGAATGAATGCAGAACAACTGTAGCATCTGCTAGTTTTGATGGAACATCATCTGAGTCCTTCGTCCAACTCGTGTCCAGCTTCCGTCTCCACCATTATGGACAATGTTGACACCACAGGCCCTGACTTTCTCTCTCTGGCATTGACAGCTTCAATGCTAGTTCTTCAAAAACTTGACCTACTTTTCTGCAATGAGTGCAACTGTCAACACACACTGGAGGCTGATGCACTTTTAGCATCCAGGACAGTGAGTCAATGCTCCTGCAGACGATGAGGTGGATGCTGAAGTTGCTAAAAATGCTGCTGCGTCTCACACGGGTCCACTTCACACACACACACACACACACAGACACACACATGTGTGTGTCAGTGTGTTGTCGAGGAAGGATGTTCAGTCCTCTGGGTGTCAATTGATTGAACATATTTTCCACGTTTGTTGTTGACTTTAAGTATAAAAGCAGGGAAAAAAAACATTGTTCACCAGTGATTTGTTGTGTAGTTTTAACACACATGTGCGTTTATTTTATGAAATGATGATTCATTTTGAGCATGAGGTTCAAATCTATTTAACAAGAATGTCGTTTTTTATTGAAGTAAATGAGGGCCGAATAAATAGTTTAACATTTTTTATTGAGATTTTATCGTTTTTGAGCAGAGCTTTTATTATTTTTCTTACCATTAATTTTTATATCAAAAGTTTTATATATATAATTCAAATTTCAAATATTATATTTTTATATTTTATATTACATTTTTTTAATTATTTATTGTTTTCTATGTATATTTTATTGTATATGTATATAATGCAAATTTCAATGAAATACTATATAAATATATCTGTTATACCTTGAAAATAAGAATATATAATTAAACTTCATTAAAATATTGTATTTTAATATTTTTTTTATTATTTTTTGTATTTTTTGCTTCTTATAAAATATATTATATTTAATGTATATAATTCAAACTTCATTAAAGTACTAATATAAATATATTTCTCATACTTTGTAAATAAAAATATATACCAAAAATATGAAAATTAAATATTGGATTAAAATGTAGAATTCTTCTAATTGAAAATATTTTTTAATATATATATATTTGCAATATTAATGTTTTTTCCCTCATAAACATGGCTATTTCTTTGCTAAAAACAAAAAGAAACATACGTGTGCATCAAGTAGTTTGATCAAGTAACTTGTTACTTGTTTATATTGAACTCAAAAGGCTACAAATGAAACAATATTGAATTAAGAACATTTGTTTTTTTAAATATTCGTACAAGAATATGAATCTCTATGTGTAAAAATGTACTACTACTACTACTACTACTAATAATAATTCAATAAACTCAATAAAGAATGAAAACATTCAAGAGTGGCACTAATGCACCTCCATACACTCTCTGAGGGCACCAGCACACTAAGTGTCCCCCTGACACCGAGTGAACCCTTGTCCTGTGTTTATTCCTGTTCACCTTTTTTTCTTTTTTTTTTTGGTTGCACACACACACACACACACACACACACTCTCACACATTCACACTTGCTCACACAGACACGAGCGCGCCTCTGTTTGCAGTCTGTTTCACCATAATTGCTAACACCCCACTGCCCTCTGTTCACTTCACACATGACGTGGCCCACCTTTTCATCCATCTGTCGGAGGCATTGTGTGCGCGAGCCGTCACGTGAGGGTCCGTCCGTGTGCCAGGCAGATGGAACATGCCCATGTCCCGGGGTCCTCTGGCATGCAGGGAAGGGCGGGAATAGAAGAGGGAAAAAAAAAAAAAGTAAAGCACGTGGACCTTCATGAGTCCTGACGTGCCGACGGTTACATATGCGAGTCGTGGAGTGAAGTGTCTCTGATGACGGGGGTCCACGGTGCTGCCCACACACTGGTGCCAGCACCGACTGCCGTGACTTCGCTGCCATGCAAAATACATGAAACCCTGCGGACGAGAAAAAAAAAAAACTCCGAAAAAACACTTCATCGAGCGAAGCAGCTCAAGTCTGTTTATGAAAATGAATACACAACATGTCACAAAGAGTATGGAAACAAAAATCATTTTTGAATTATTTCCATGCACCGACCATAGTTATTATTATTGTCATTTTTATTTTAAATATACGATTATTTTTGTTGTTCTTGTTGTTTTGAAAACAGATATTTTTATTAGCTAGTAGTTCATTTTTTTTCTTTTTTTAAAGTCATTTATTTGTTGTGAAATCCAGTACGTTATATATTAATTCCAGATACATTTATTAAGATATATAATTTATAAATTTAAAATAAGTAAAAACATGTTTTCTTTTGTGGAATATTGTGCATAAAACAGATAGAACAGAATTCATTGAATAAATAAACCAACAATATATTAATTCATAAAATAAAATAGATAGAGTTATATGTTAAAGTAGGCATATATAAAAATATATATATATTGATTAAAATAAATAAACGCTCATTTGTGGAATCTTATTGATTGAAGTTTTATTTCTATTTAATATTCAAAAATGTGTATAAAGAAAAAGATAAAAACAAAAATATGTGGTTTTATGGAATATTGTATATATAATACAATGAATTTAATGAAATAAAAGAGGCTTATACTAAGGGAAATTGAGATCCCGGCGATTACTGAGGACTAGAAGATACAGTCGAGTCCAGCAGCTTTTAAAGTTGATGTTTGGACATATTTTGGTTTGAAGCAGTTATGACTTCATCAAAAGTCATGTGGTCTGTATATTCTGCAACACCAGAGTCAAGTACTCGGACAATACTACAAATATATACTTGTCTCTACAGTATCACAATACACACAATACTTTATTATTATTATTATTATTATCTGGACAGCAGATGAGTTTTTGGACTTAAAACAATCCAACCATTGGTATAAAAATGTATAATATACTGAATTAAATCGATCAATTAACATTTTGTAAGAATTATAAACCGTCTCAACAAAAGTTGAATGAAGTTTTTCACATTTTCAAGACAAGCCAGCACAAGAATTATACTTTCAAACTTAAATAAAGTTCATTATATTTCATGCTAAAAGGACGTTATTTATCTTTATGATGGATTTTTTTTTTTGTGCTGGTTCTTGGAATTCCCATCATTTATATAGAAAAGTCCATATTGGTCACATTTTATATAAACACAAAATAATTGATTTGCGCTTTAGATGTCGTCTTAACTTATAGTCTTGTCAAATCCAATCACTTACATTGTCGTGTTACACATGTGGACTGTTAAAAACCTATAAATAACGAGAGTTTTTGGACCTTGAGAGGAAATCAGAGAACCTTGTGGAACACAAATTCCAGCCTCTTTATTTATACGCAGCTTCCAGGGTTAGTTTTTAAAGATGTTTTCTATAAACACACAGAGAGAAACACACTCGCAGACGTTGTTTCTCACACTGCAGGGCACAGTGTCGGTCGCCATTTGTGGAGCATTATCAACCGGTGTGCGTTTGTTTGTGTGCATGAGTGGGTGTGTGTGTATTTGTGTGCGTTCTCTCAGCTGAAGAAGTCGGTTCACAGGTCGGTCAGAACCTTCTTATTTCCTTTTAATTGACTTAAGATGGGCACACGGTACCAATTACAGTCACACACAAGGAACACACAACCAGGAGATGCACACACTAATGATGCACACACACACACACACACACACACACACACACACACACACACAGATACGAACTAAATGAGGGGGTAGTGTCAGGGCAGCGTCTGCCTGCAGCTCTGACACAACACATAAACAATTAGACCTGTTAGAAGCACCTTCATCCACCTCAGTGTCATCACGTGTGAGCAGCAGCTACTTGTTGCACTTGTTTGAACACAAGTCAGGGTTTTTACGCCGTTAAACACAAGTCAGAGCTCGACATCTTTAAACACAAGTCAGATTTTTACACCGTTAAACACAAGTCAGAGTTCGACATCTTTAAACACAAGTCAGATTTTTACACCGTTAAACACAAGTCAGAGTTCGACATCTTTAAACACAAGTCAGATTTTTACACCGTTAAACACAAGTCAGAGTTCAACATCTTTAAACACAAGTCAGAGTTCGACATCTTTAAACACAAATCAGAGTTTAACATATTTAAACACAAATCAGAGTTTAACATATTTAAACACAAGTCAGATTTTTACACCGTTAAACACAAGTCAGAGTTCGACATCTTTAAACACAAATCAGAGTTTAACATATTTAAACACAAATCAGAGTTTAACATATTTAAACACAAATCAGAGTTCAACATCTTTAAACACAAATCAGAGTTTAACATATTTAAACACAAGTCATAGTTAGACATCTTTAAACACAAGTCATTGTCGGACATCTTTAAACACAAGTCATAGTTGGACATATTTAAACACAAGTCGGAGTTTAATATATTTAAGCACAAGTCAGAGTTTAACATCTTTAAACACAATTCAGAGTTGGAAGGTATTTAGTCACAAGTCATAGTTTAACATCTTTAAACACAAGTCAAAGTTGGACATCTTTATACACAAGTCAGAGTTTAACATATTAAACAAAATTCAGAGTTTAATATATTTAAACACAAGTCAGAGTTTTACATATGTAAACACAAGTCAGAGTTTAATATATTTAAACACAAGTCAGAGTTTAATATATTTAAACACAAGTCAGAGTTTAATATATTTAAACACAAGTCAGAGTTTAATATATTTAAACACAAGTCAGAGTTTAACATATTAAACACAAGTGAGAGTTTAATATATTTAAACACAAGACAGAGTTTAATATATTTAAACACAAGTCAGAGTTTAACATATTAAACACAAGTGAGAGTTTAATATATTTAAACACAAGTCAGAGTTCAATATATTTAAACACAAGTCGGAGTTTAATATATTTAAACACAAGTCAGAGTTTAACATACTAAACACAAGTGAGAGTTTAATATATTTAAACACAAGTCAGAGTTTAATATATTTAAACACAAGTCAGAGTTTAATATATTTAAACACAGGTCAGAGTTTCATATATTTAAACACAAGTCAGAGTTTAATATATTTAAACACAAGTCAGAGTTTAACATACTAAACACAAGTGAGAGTTTAATATATTTAAACACAAGTCAGAGTTTTATATATTTAAACACAAGTCAGAGTTTCATATATTTAAACACAAGTCAGAGTTTAATATTTAAACACAAGTCAGAGTTTAAACACAAATCTTCTGGTTGTCACGACGACCTCCTCCTCCTGGTCGTATCACAGTTGAAAGGTCATGGTGGTGTCACTCATCTCTCCTCCATCCGTCATGGTCGTGCATGCTAAGCTAAAGCTGTGATGCTAACAACGAATCCAACCCAACTTTATTTCTCTTCTCTATCTCCTTCTGTCTCCTGCAGGTTATTCCCTAAAGTGAAGCTCCGCTCATCCCCCTTTTTCTTCCTTTAGATCTCCTCATGATTTCACTCACGAGCATGGCTCCATTTCACCATCCCTCCTTCCTCTTTCTTTCTTCCCTCCCTCCTTCATTCCATTGTTTCTTGTCACTTTGAGAGGCAGAAGAAGGAGGAGGAGAGGAAGATCTGCTCTGTTGTCTGTGTGACTGCTGGGACTTGTTGAGTGGGTTTGTACCTCGTGGTTTCAAAGAGACGTTCACTGCAACATGTGGAACATTCTTATGGTTATTGTTCAACTCTTGGACAGATTTATACCAGTAAAGACGTGAATCAACTATTTTCAATACAGACAAGGGACTAAGAACTGAAGGTTCAATGCGGAGGATGTGCAACATTGATGTTTGATTTTTAAATATAGAATTTTAGATTCACTCATCAATTGTCTTTTTTTCTGTTAAATATCCATCCATTCATAAATGTATCCATCCATCCATCCATCCATCCATCCATCCATCCATCCATCCATCCATCCATCCATCCATCCATCCATCCATCCATCCATCCATCCATCCATCCATCCATCCATCCATCCATCCATCCATCCATCCATCCATCCATCCATCCATCCATTCATCCATGCATCCATGCATCCATCCATCCATCCATCCATCCATCCATCCATCCATCTACCTGTATATTAACAAATCCGTGCATGTCACTGATCTATCATCCATCTATTCATCCATCCATCTATCCACCTGTACATCCAACTATCCATCCATCCATGCATTCATCCATTCATCCATTCATCCATTCATCCATCCATCCATTCATCCATCCATCCATCTACCTGTATATTAATAAATCCGTGCATGTCACTGATCTATCATCCATCTATTCATCCATCCATCTATCCACCTGTATATCCAACTATCCATCTGTCCATCCATCCATCTATCTCTCCATCCATCCATCTGTCCATCCATCCATCTATCTCTCCATCCATCCATCCATCTATCTCTCCAGCCAGCCAGCCATCCATTCATCCATCCATCTGTCCATCCATCCATCCATCTATCTCTCCAGCCTTCCATCCATCCATCCATCCATCCATTTTTCTGTATATTCATGAATCCCTGCACCTTGCCATTTATCTATTCATGAATCTTTTCATCCATCTGTTTGTCAAATAATTCATCAATCTGTCCATCCATCCACCGATCTGTCCATCCATCCATCCATCCATCTATCTCTCCAGGCCTTCTATCTGACCAGCAATACATCTGTCCATCTACCCATCTATCTCTCCAGCTATCCATGAATCTGTCCATCCATCCATCTTTCCATTCATTCCATCCATCAGTCCATCCATCCGTTGATCCATCCATCTATCTGTCCACCTCTCCATCCATATACACATCTATCCATTCATCTTTCCATACATCTCTTTATACATCTATTAAACTTTCTGACCATCTCTCTAGCCGTCCTAATATCCATCCATCTGTCCATGCTTTCATCTATTTATCCTACCACCCATCAATCAATTTATCCCTCCATCCATCTACACCTCCTTTCATAGCTATCCGTCCATCTGTCCATGCCTCCATCCATCTACCTGTCTATACATCTATCCATCCATCTGTACATCCATCGATCCATCTGTCCATCCATATGTCTGTCCATCCATCCATCTATCAATGTCTACATTGATCAGTTATCATATCCCCATATTAATTGATCTACAGTATATGTAATATAACAAGGTACCATAACTTTACAAGTTTGACTTATAGTTGAAACCATAAAGGTACATTTACGGTATTTAAAGTATTTTTTCAGTGTTAAGTCAGTTAGAAAAACTTTTTTTTCTGGTCAGCAAGGATTGCCTTGATTATTGACTCAAGGGTATTTTACAAAGAAACAATTTTCTAGGCATGTTTCTTTTCTCTGTACTTAATGTCTGCGTGTAACTATGATACAATACATTTACTAGATATTTTCCCAGTTATTGATGTCACTGCTTCAGACGCTTCTGATGGGTTTATTTTTCATTTTATTTCACCTGTGAACGTGTTTTGAGGGAAACAAGAATCTCTGAAGAGACGTAAAGACGACTATAGTCTACTTGTACAGGTCTGGGTCATTCTCGGTAAAATTCCAGATATACTGTAAAAAAGGTGCAGCTTCAGGTTTAGGAAGAAGGTCTGTCTCTGTCAATGTAATTAGTGACGCTTCATGAAGCTTCATGAAGCAGAGGTCAGTAGGTGGCGCCCTCGGTTTATTTGTTTTTTGAGCTTCATTAAGAAGCAAAAACTTTTTAGATCTAGTATAAACAGTTTCATCTTATGGGTTCTGAGAATGCAAACAGTGTTTCATGAAGCTTCATCATCAGCCTATCATCGCTACGTACCCAATAAATGATAATAAAATTGTATTGAAACCAATTATGTCTCCTTTTATTATTCCGTTTAGTTGTTTATGTATCTTCAATGCTTTTGTATCCTCGCTCTGATCCTCACCCTCGCTTCTGTGTACGAGTGTGTTGTTGTGTGTCTGTGAGTTTAAGGTAAAATATTGTATTTATTGTTATAATGTGGTGGCGTAAAGTGTACTTGTACACTAAAGTACATTTAGTTAGATCTCACCGTATAAAAGGTTCATCACAAATGTGTTTGATTGATTATTAATAATTGATTTTGATAATCATAGTGAACTTAATCTAATTTTGTCAGTGTATACAAAAACCACAACTGAAACAATTTCCCGTCTGTATTATGGTTTATGGTTTAAGGTACATTATATACTGCGTACATGTTTTTATTTTTTTTATATGTACACCTTGCATGTGCTTATTTTTTTTATGGTCTTTGCTATTTTTTCTTACTTTTAATTGCTTTTCTTTAGAAATCTCGACCTTTAATTTAAACATGGTTCGCACATTTGAACCTTTAGCCATATTTTGTTTTACACACAAACAACAAACCACTTTTCTATCCTTTTTCTTCTTTTTCTTTTCAATAAAGGAAGTCACATGTGTCTTGTCAGGGACACGTTTTAATATTTAAGTTAAGTAGTCTGTGTTCTATTTATAGTTACTTGTTCTTTTCTGCTTATTTCCGCAGGAAAAAAAAAAGTGAACTAAAAATAGATTTTCCTTCAGTGCCGTAACTCGCATATATTTTTGTTTTCATTTGTAAGTACATAAATAAAAGTCTAGTTTTTCTTTTCGATCCAGTTGTTGTAAAAGTGACCACAAGAAGAATAACACAACCTTAACTTACTTACTTACTTACTTGTTGAACAACCTTGTCTTTTTTTCAAATTGTACTAATTTGTTTTATAGTTCATTTAAAATATCCCAAAAGAATCCCTTTAACTCTTATTGTAAGTCTCTGTATAAATGTTGACATTCATGATCAAAGTTTCTCATCTTATCTTCAACACCGACATCTTTTTAAGTCATCGTATCAACATGAACCTGCTTTGTACTCGAGACAAACATCCGTCGGGCTCGGTCGGTCCAAACTTAGCGAGTCGGACACGTGCAGAAGGACCGTGTGTCGGTCGATGTCAACACACGCATAAATGGATGTTTCTGCCGCTTTAGTTAGAGAAGCTCAAAATATAGTCGTTCACGGAACTGCAGTCGAGTCCACGTGTGAGATGATGATCACCATGTTTTCCGGGATCCGCCGACGCTCCTCCTTTTGGAAATCCGACGGCGGCGGCGTCTATTTAAACGCTTAACCCCACGCACACACACACACTCCCGTGTCCCTAACTTCACATCGCGCTGTGTGTACTTGTTGGCATCGCATTCGCCTCCCAATTTGAACCATTATGCTCCACTTTGTAATCAACTCCAACAATTATAACCTCACAATGTGCCTGTGATTATTGTCCGGGAGTATTTTGGCCTGCTCTGGAAAAGGATATTGGTCCCAGCAGAATTCTGGGTCACACACATTTACAGTAAGCCTCCCTGTGTGTGTGTGTTGTGTTGTGTGTCCATGCATGTGTGTGGGTTTTGCCGTTCGTTTGAAGTTCTCATTGGCCCCAAATTACAGTGCTGCCATAATGAAGTATTACCATGTGATTCCCGAGTCAGACCAAAGACTCCGCATCTGCCTCTGTGTGAGACTGTGTGTTTGCTAAACACTTGAGGTGAAAGTTCAAGCACGGCTGAGTGAGAGAGCGCCTCGCCGGCCAATCGTGGGTTTTTTTTTTTTTTTCTTTCCCCGCATGCACAAGCTGGAGTCGAGGCGACTGTTTGTCTGCCATCGAGAGACGAGGGCGATTTTTTTTTTTTGCGTTTTTTTTGGTGCGTGCGGATGCGACCGGTTGCTCGAAACACACGTCGAGGTGTGTTTGCGTTTACTGGGCCTCACCTGGTCGGCTGGATGTTGAACGAGGCGATAAAACGGACTGTAAACATACAGAACCGACACCGGAACCGTCTTCGCCGACCGCCGACCGAGCAGGAGGCTTGGTTTGAAAGCGTGAAACCAACTTGGGTACCGTTTGTCAACTTTATTGACGTATTGGTTTGAACCAACGTAAGCAAGAACTTGTGGTGACGTCGCCGTTGTGTTCACGTTTTTTTGCTCGTAGTTTTCCAACCGTGGTTGAAAGAGCTGAAGAGAAGAAGTGGAACATATGAAGCAGGAACTACACTAGTCCCTCCTTTATTACGGGGTTTACGTTCAGAAAACCCCTGTAATAAAATAAGTACTACACAATTGACCGTAGATTATTCAACTTTTTTGAATGTTTTACATTGATTTAAAGTTGCACACTCAAGATTCTCACATTAGATTCCATCCCTCTCGACAACGGTGACCTGAACAGGACCAGTAATGCTTTGCCGCCCAGCCAACCATTCACACCTGTAGATTAATTATGACATAGCAGATAGGGCAGTGCCTGGAAAGGCATTATGGGATTCACTGTTTTGTTGGCACCATAAGTAACGTGGGTATGAATTGCATCTCACCAAGTTCTGTGGTTGTGTTTAAGTTTTTCCGTTGTTGAATTAAATCGCCTGTTTGTATGTGTGAAAAACAAGGAGTCCAACTGTCCCTGACCAAAGCTTGCTCCAATACATTGAAATTCAATACAATACAATACAATAAATGAAAGTTTTTGGTGTGTAATAGTTGTTAAATTGACGCAGAAAACAAGTCTTTAATCAAAAACAAAACATAAGTCATCTTGGTTCTCAAATACAGATGTATTTATTTGTCTTTTAGGTCAAATACCAGGTCAGATTAGCTACAACCTGTAGCTGGTATTTGGCCCATATTTCCTTGTGTCCTTCATAGGGTAATGTAATGTATCATACAGGGGCAAAAATCGGTACGTTGTGATATTTTCCAATACTGTAGTAGCATGGATATATTTGTAGTATTGTCGAGTACTTGATTCTGGTGTTGTAGAATTTACAGACCACATAACTCCTGATGAAGTCGTAACTGCTTTCATTTGTTTTGAAAATAAGGTAAGGTAAGGTAAAACTTTATTGATCCCTCAGGAGGTCTCCTTCGGGAAATGGTTTACAAATATGTTTAAAATATAAAATAAGTTTAAAATAAGTTTAAAATATGTCTAAACATAAGTTTTAAAAGCTGCTAGAGTGGACTGTATCCTCTCGTCCTTAGTCATCGCTGGGATCTTGCAGGATTTTACCGGTTCTTTAGCCGAATAGGACGTAATTACACATGCTAACCAGCGGTTGGAAGTTCAATTGCAACACAAAAATGAACAAACGTTGTAAATATATATATTTTATATGTTAATTGTACATTAAAAAAAAAGTATTATGTTACCTTATACAAACTTTATTGAACTCTAAACCATATAGGAAACTGGTGACATTAATACACATAACAAGTGGAGGATAGAAGCTTTTTTAATGAAGAAGTAACAGGTATAAATACTTACTTTCTTCATCTTCATACTATTCAATTCTGGTATTATATTAATCATACAGTGTGCCTTCCTGGATTTTTTTTTTTTTTTTTTTTTACATTTTGTCTCCTCAGTTTATATAAATGATTTTGCTGATTAATATATAGTTTCATATAGTCTTCATGTTCAACAAGTAGGTAGTGATTTAAAGTGACATTAATAAATCGATTTTTTTTCATTCCTAATGAAATGTGGTAGTTTAAAGGTACACATCCTTGTTTACTTGTTGTAATAAAATAAGTACATTTCCTAATTTATTCACAAGCTTAATGTGTGATATAGATTAAATTGTATTATTTTGTTCATTTTTATAGTGAGTAAATGTCTTTTTAGTAGTAGTAAAAAAAAACGTCATTAAATTATAATTACATACATTCATTCATTCATTCATTTATTTTCTACCGCTTTATCCCTTACTGGGGGTCGTGGGGGGACTGGAGCCTATCCCAGTATCATAGGGCGAGAGGCAGGGGACACCCTGGACAGGATGCCATGCCTTGAAATGTTTTTGCTATGGAATGTTGTGTCTCCTCGTCGACACAACACGTGTGTGTGTGTGTGTGTGTGTCAGCTGGAATCTTGTGTGTGTGTATCTGGACAGGTGAGATCAGAGCTAATATGTTCGTCTACACTCAAGAAGAACCTCTAAATAAAACATGGGGGACAGAAGTCTATAGAGTCGAGCAGCTGGTCCAGAATAGGACAATTATTTAAGGAGAAAAAAGCACATTCTCCCCAAAAATCACACACTTGAGGTGGTGGTGGTGGGGGGGGGGGTTCTGGGAGGAAGGGGGGGCCGTTGCCCTTTACACACTAACAGCTGGGAAGGGTTGGATGTAGCCTGGAGGCTGGCAACACTCCTCTCCACTCCCACCCTCCACTCAAGTCCAGATGGGTGAGGTTAGACTGAGGATAGCCCCCCGTCCCTCCTCCCCGCCTCCCCTCTGCTCTGCAAACTTCCCCTTCCCATTAAGAAGAAGCCGAAGATTGTCAAGGAAAAGGAAAAGAGGAAGAAAAAGCAAAAGAGCATGACCGCTCCGTGTTCCACTCCCCCCCCCCTGCCGCCCCCCCTACCGCCCCCGTCCTCGGCCTAATCAAATAAAGCAGGAAGCTTCCGAGACGGAAGAGCCATGTTTATTGATATTTGCGTGAGCTCTCGCTCGCCCCCCTGTCCTGTCTCTGGTGTTCGGTCCACCTCTTCCACCAAACATCTCTCTCTCTCCCTCCGTCGGCGTGTTCACCGGTTGTTCGGACGACAGATCATGTCAAGATGTGAGATCATCGTCCATATCTGCCGCCCCCCCCCTGCAAGCCCGTCTTCCTGCCGTTGATGTGTCCAAATATGAGGGGGTCAAACGGGGTGTCAAAGGTCAGAAACATGGAACGGATAAAATGTGTCTTTTTTTATTATGATCCCTAAGTTTGTTTATATGTGTATATGAGGGCAACTTCATCAGATCTAGGGTAAGGGGGTACAAGATCCCACCCCATCCCCCCATGAAAATTAACTCTGTTTAACTCTGTATATTATAAAAAGTTAGGAAAATTTCTGTAATTCCAGCATTTTGTTAATTGTAAGGGCGCAGAAAGGGGGCGGGAAGACCCCCTTTAAAAAACTAAAATAGGTGCAATATTTTTTAAAACAAAATGTCTTAAATTATCATGCAGACTTTTGACCTCTCAGTGGATGTTTTAGGGTGGCATGGCAGCTCGATTAGGTCAAGGGAAAGGGGGCACAATGGGGGCAGAAGACGCTCATGAACATTAAAATGTTAGCAATTTTTATTACAGTTAAAGTATGTATATTGCTAAAAAGTAAGTAAGATTTTTGTAATTCCAGCTCATTTTGTTAATTGTAAGGGGGCAGAAGGGGGGCAAAATACCCCCTTGAAAATTAAAATAGGTGCAATTTTTTTCGAAGACAAAATGTTCATGTGGACTTTTGACCTCTCATTGAATACTTTATGATGGCAGCTCGATTAGATCGAGGGAAAGGGGGCACAAAGGGGGCAGAAAACCCCTATTAAAATTGAAATAGGTACAATATTTTCGAAGACAAGATGTCTTAAATTATCATGCAGACTTTTGACCTCTCAGTGGATGTTTTAGCGGGACAGGGCAGCTCGATTAGCTCAAGGGAAAGGGGGCACGAAGGGGGCAGAAGACCCCCTTGAAAATTGATTAATGCCCAATTTATATGAAATTTAAAGCATATTCAAACCATACTCCAGATTGATTGCCCAAATTTCAGCTCCTTTTTTAATTGTAAGGGGGCAGAAAGGGGGGCAGAAGACCCCCATGAAAACTAAAACATGAACAATTTATATTATAGTTAAACTATGTATAAAAGAAATAAAATGATCTTTTGAAAGACCACTCACCTCTCAGTAAAGGTTTTAGAAGGAAGGGCAGTTCGATGATGTCAAGGAAAAGGGGGCAAAAGGGGGGCAGAAGACCCCCATGAAAATTCAAATATGTCCAATTTTGATGAAATTAAAACATATTTTATTAAATACTAAGCAAAGGAAATTTCCAGAATTTCAGCTCATTTTTTCAAATGCAAGGGGGCAGACGGGATTTAAAAGACCCCCTGAAATTAAAATTAAGTACAATGTCAATAAAATTCATACCATATAATATATATTTCATATTCAATATGGATTATTTTACTCATTTCATCTCCTTTGAGCAGTTGTTTAAAGTATTTATTTTGGCAATGCTGTCAGCTAATGAATTTATTTGTTCATCTGTATTAAAGGGATGTTTTAAATACTGGGTTGTAATATTATGTGTAATTAAAATAGTCAAAAGTGCAGTTTAAAAAAAAAAAACAGGAAACTTTTATATGAACTCATTCATGTTCCACTTGTTTTGGCTGGCAAAGCATTATGGGAGCTCACAAAGGTGACAGAGACACTTTATAACCTTCAATTCATGAAAAAACAAAATAAATAAAAACATTTTTTATTGAGTTCATGAAATCAGTTCTTTGCGATCTTTATATAATCAAAGCGTCGCGGTTGTGATGAGGACGTTACCACAAACACAAGACAAGTCTGTCGACGGTCAAGGTCACGTTTCTATCGCGTTATCGACGCCTCGACTATGAAATCCGTCGGTTCGTCACGGCCGTTGATATTTGACACATTTCATGTTGAGACTGTGACTCGTCGCGGAAGTGAAACTCCAGCGAAACACAAGAGACACAGTTGTTGTCTTTGCAGTGACACATCTTATCTCAACGCACGGTTGAAATTCCGAGACACCCCTGCTGACTAATTCCACTAATAATCTGCGCGTCATTGTTGTGATAGGATGTGCTGAGAGGAGATTAGGTGTTCCGATGGTCACCCTTTTGTCAGAAGCCGAGACGCCGCGGAGCGAGACAAAGGGACGTCTTTTTCTTGAGCGGTCACTCCGAGAGCCTGTCTTGTTATTTTCAATGCTTCTTTTGTTAGCCGCCACTGAGAGGCGACAGCATGATTCGCCCTAAAGCCGTCGGTCTGTGTGTGTCTGTAGACAGTAATCCAAGCCTCCGCGCGACCCCTAGGGCTCGCTGCAGATGCCTCTTGTTGGGGTTACGACCTGTGTGGATGCTAGTGGATGAGCGGTCGGGGGGGTCCCCCGTGTTGTTGTCGTTTCTGCAGCCAGACATGTGTCCACGTTTTTTGTCCAACTTCACTACTGTTTTTTTGTTGTTGATATATTCATAATAATCTTTTTTGTTATTGTGATTTCATTGTTTTGTTTTATTTATTTTTTGTTGTTGGTATATTTATCATTCTTTGATTTATTGTTATTTATATATTTAATTTTGTTGTTGATATATTCATCGTTCTTTTACTTATTATTGTGTATTTTTTATTGTTTTGTTACATTTTATTTTTTGTTGAAGGTATATTCATCATTCTTTGATTTATTGTTGTCTATATATTTATTTATTTTATTTATTTTATTTATTTTATTTATTTTATTTATTTTATTTATTTTATTTATTTTTGTTGTTGATATATCCAACATTATTTTATTTATTATTTTTTGTATATTGTTTTTTTTTTTATTTCAATTCATAAATTATCATATTAATTATTGGGTGTATGTTTATTTTATTTTTGTTTTGTATGTTTACATTTATTTTAGTTTATTGTATTGATATTTTCATCATTATTTATTTATGTATTATTGTCTATATATTTGTTATCTAATTTATTTGTTGTTGTTGATATATTAATCATTATTTTATTTATTATTGTCTATATATTCATTTTATTTTATTTATTTTTGTTGATATTTTATTTTATTTTATCTTGCGTATTATTTTATTTCAAATATTTGTTCATTGTTTGTTTGTTTTTGCTTCATTTTTTAACTTTACTAATTTATGTTAAATAAAATCTGTAAGTATGTTTAATCTTTAAATTTCCCATAATGTGGGAAGAATAAAGGAACTTTATCTTATCTTTAAAAGCATCAGGAACTCTTGAGGCAGAACTTTTACAAGAATATTTAAAAACGGTGTCTGTAGGAATTTTTTACTTAAAATTGCTAAATTTCTTAATAGTTTAAATGTTATGTAAGTGTAATAATTAATCCTCATTTTAATACAAAAAAGAGAGTTAATGATGTATTTATTTTAATTAACACGGACTGGACTGTCAAAGAGACAAAAAGATAAATAAGAGATAAATTAAGGTGACATTGAACTAAAAAGAAAAGAGTCGTATTAAAGAATCCAGTGACTCGTGTTCTTCCCTCACTTCGTCCACAGTCGCAGCTTCGTCTCCAAGTCGACTCTCTCTTAAAACCATTTATTGGCTGTAATTGTAGGTAATGGAGGTTTTTCCTGAGTGGGGTGAAAGGTCAAAGATCAGGATCCTGTTGTTTGTGAGGTCTCGGTGTCAAAAACACACACGCACACATGCACACGTCAAGAGGGTCTTACTGCAGATTCAGACTGATGTGTCTACCTGACGTCTCAACTTATACTACACAACTATACTGCGTCTCTATTCTCTACACTTATTATTAGAACACACAAACTACACTGACGTGTAGACACTACACTGACACAAACACACAATACATTGACATATACAGACACAAACACACCACACTGACACAAACACACACTACACTGACATATACAGACACACACAACACTGACATAAACGGACACACAAACATAACACTGACATATACAGACACACAAACATTACACTGACATATACAGACACACACAACACTGACATAAACGGACACACAAACATAACACTGACATATACAGACACACAAACATTACACTGACATATACAGACACACACAACACTGACATAAACGGACACACAAACATTACACTGACATATACAGACACACAAACATTACACTGACATATACAGACACACACACACACACCACACTACACTGATCTATACAGACACAGACACACTACACTGACATATACAGACACACACTATACTGATATATACAAACACATACATAACACTGACATATACACACACACACACATACACACACTACACTGACATATACAGACACACACACACCACACTAACATATACACACACACACTACGCTGACATATACAGACACACACTATACTGATATATACAAACACATACATAACACTGACATATACACACACACACATACACACACTACACTGACATATACAGACACACACACACCACACTAACATATACACACACACACTACGCTGACATATACAGACACACACACACACTACACTGACATAAACAGACACACTTCACTGACATATGCAGACACACACACACACACTACACTGACATATACAGACACAGATTACACTGAAATAAACAGACACACACACACTACACTGACATATACAACACACTACACTGACATAAAAAGACACACTACACTGACATATACAGACACACACACACCACACTAACAACTACACACACACACACTATGCTGACATATACAGACACACACACACACTACACTGACATAAACAGACACACTACACTGACATAAACAGACACACTACACTGACATATACAGACACACACACACCACACTAACAACTACACACACACACACTAAGCTGACATATACAGACACACACACACACTACACTGACATAAACAGACACACTACACTGACATAAACAGACACACTACACTGACATATACAGTTACACATTACACTGACATAAACAGACACACTACACTGACATAAACAGACACACTACACTGACATATACAGTTACACATTACACTGACATATACAGACACACACACACTACACTGACATAAACAGACACACTACACTGACATACACAAACACACACACACACACACACACACACACACACACACTACACTGACATATACACACACACACACTACACTGACATAAACACACACACACACACACACACTACACCGACATAAACAGACCCACTACACTGACATATACAGACACACTACACTTGCATACACACACACACACACACACACAATAACACTGACATATACAGACACAAACCCCCACCAAGATTTCGAAAGGGTTCATGAGGGTCTTCTATCCCCCTGTACACACTCCTTACAATAAACAAAATCAACTATACATTTCTAAAAGTAAAAACCTTTATAATGTAACAATTACAATTCTTTCCTTTCTCTTGACCTGATGGAGTCGACCTTTGACCTCCTCACCTTCACTGAGTGCGCACTAGACTTCATGAACATTTCTTTAAAAAATATTTTTCTCGAGCAGTTTGTGAGTCCATAAGACCCCCCCGATCATCGAGTCACCGGGCGGGGGGGTCAGAGTGGCCGACAGTGTTTGGATGAACCTCAAGTGTTTTCCTCGCGGAAAAAGGGTCCGGTCCAGACTCCGTGGTGTCTCTTCCAAAACACGGGTGAAGTGTTCGGCTTCACAGCGAGAACACGTCTCTCTCTCTCTCTTTGTTATCGCCTCGCGAAAGGTTTATACTTGTTCTGCCTCCTCCTCCGCCCGGATGTGTGTCCTGTGCTCGCCCTCCTCCTGAGTCACATCCATGCAGCAACACAACCTGCTGACTCAAAAACAAACACGACAAACTGTTGACGCTGAGACATCGGCGGAGCTTCCCCGCGATCCAGAGCCGTAAACACGGCGTCCTGGTCGAGTGTGTGTTTGTTGGTTCGTTTGTGTTTCGAGATGTTGTGTGTGTGTGTGTGTTTGTGTGGGTCAGTGCGTCTCCTCTCTTAGTGACTTGTGCTTGAGCCAAGTGCCCAGCTGCTCATAGGTGTCTGTTTACAAGCTGATTACACACACACTCACGTACACACACACACACACACACACACACTCACGCCACGTTTTGTTTGCCTTCACTCGCAAACTAACTGCATTTGCTGGCTGGCGTCCGCTCCCGCAACATAATCACTGGATAATTCTATCACCTGAATCAATTACTTTCCCCCCCCAGTGTTGCCTTAAAACACATGTTTCCTCGCTGAGATGTGTAATGTGTTTAAGAAATCATCACGTTATGATTAGGAATATATTATTTATGTAGAGAAGTCTCTCTTTGGACAATAAACTCGTAAGAACTACACAATAGTGTTTTACTCTCTACAAGATAAACCTGAGAAGCGAGTTTTTATATGATATTTTCAGAGAATAACTTGTATTTTTCTAGCTCTAAGTTCTTCCTTGTGATTAATATTTCACCATATTGTGAACATTTATGTATCTTTGATGCCAGACACTTGCACATCAATGATTGATCTAATAAACACAAACATATACCTGTAAACAGATAACTTAAGTGTCATTTCTGTATCTTAAAAAAGGACACTTTTTGGGGTCTGTTGGGGAATGTAAAAAAAAAAATTGATGGGTGTTTAGATGGTTAGAAGGATAGATGGATGGTTTGATAGATAGATGATGGATTGATGGTTAGAAGGTTGGATAGATAGATGGATGGTTAGAAGGATGGATGGATGGTTAGATAGATGGATGGATGGATGGTTAGAAGGATGGATGGATGGATGGATGGATATATAGATAGATAGATGAATGATAGATGGATGGATGGATGGATGATAGATGGATGGATGATAGATAGATGGATGGATGATAGATGGATAGATGGATGAATGGTTAGAAGGATGGATGGATGGATGAACAGATGGATGGTTAGATAGATGGATTGATGGTTAGAAGGAAGGATGGATGGATGGATGGTTAGATAGATGGATGGATAGATGTTAGATATATAGATAGATGGATGGTTAGAAGGATGGATGGATGGTTAGATGGATGGATGGATGGATAGCTAGAAGGATGGATGGATGGTTAGATAGATGGATGGATGGTTAGAAGGAAGGATGGATTGATGGATGGATGGTTATAATGAAGGATGGATGGATGGAAGGATGGTTAGATAGATAGATGGATAGATAGATATATAGAAAGATGGATAGATAGATGATAGATAGATGGATGGATGGATCAATGGTTAGATAAATGGCTGGATGGATAGATAACTTTGACCCTCATGGTAGCTCAGACCTTTTCTGTACTTCTAACTAGTAATGCATCGATGAGGCTTCATGAAACAGCTAATGAGGTCTCATGATACAGCGTCTTCATGTTGAGCGACCACTAGAGGGCACTCTCTGTTTCATAATCTCTGGCTCTGATCTACTGATTCAATGAAACCTGGCGTCATCAACACACCGTATCACATATAACACCTCATCAGCGGTTTCACGAAGCCTCACCTGCCGCGGGAAACTCAGGAAGACACTATTTTTCATGCGAGACACAATTCTGGACTCTTCTCCCGCTGGAGATCACTGCAAGGCCACGTTCACTCAGTGGCATCTCCATGAACCTCCCCAACCCTCCCTCTCCTTTTGTGTGAACCAGCACTCTCATAGTGTCGGTCCGGCTCCGGGAGGAGGAGGGGGGGGGCGGGGGGGCGCTACTGGACCCGGTATGTCGCTCCAGGCCCAGGCTGAACTTCCTGCGAAGGTGTAAGGGATAAACAATGAGAGGGATGCTCGGAAAGGGCGAGGCCATGTGAGGAGATGAGAGTCTGAGCCCGGCTTAGGCATCCTTCTTTCAGAGGCTCCTGACATCCCTACTGGCTATAATATTCTCCGTGGCCTTAGCACACAAGTCCGCCTCTCGCAGAGACACACTTTTTTTTCCCCCCTTGCTCTTTTATTTTCCCATGTCCCCTGACCCTGACCAGTGAGCACTACTTTAACACAAGGCAGAAACACTCAGTTCTGTCGGCGCGTCTCGGAGAAAAAAAAGAAAAAAAAAGCTTCTATCCTTTCACCGCCGAGTCAAAAGCAAAACACTAAAACCACTGCGGGGCCTCCCCGGTTTTTTCGGAGAGTTTGCCGCATTGTGTTTGAGCAATGTCTGTCTGAGAGGGAGTTTTGGGACACGATGTTGACGGAGAACTGATCTTATGAGATTGCCAACGACACAAACATTCCTTCAATGGCGTCCACACATGGCAGCACAACAACAACAACAACAATGGCCGCTATTCAGCGCCGCGAGAGCAACAGAGTTACTCGGGGGTGAAAACAAGTTGTAAGGTAACAACATGACCCCAGTCAACTCCAGGATGAACTCGGATGTCGTCAAACTGTGCACGGATTACTGATCTGCGGTGATAAGGAAGTATCTGTCGAACTGCAGTGATGGTGGGGGGGAAAAAAGGAGCTGAGCTTAAAGCTTAGGTAGCTCCCGGTCTGGGGTCCAAATCCAGACCAACAAGTCATTTAAGTGGCACTAGACGAGCTTTTAACTATTGATTTACGGATGAATACAAACCTAGGAAGTTGACCAACTAGAACCGGACACTTTCTACAACATATTTTACATTTATATTGAATGTTTTAAATGTTTTTTTACTCATAAAAAAGCTTTTGAAGAGTCGTTAGCGTTTTTTTGACGTGTTGTCATCATATAGGACTCAGGGGTGTCCAACTGGTCCAGAAAAGGGCCGAGACGGTGCAGGTTTTTGTTCCAACCAGTCAAGCCCACATGAGTTAACCAATCGGGTGTCGGTTTAAACAAGCAACACCTGACTGACAATTAATTGATTACCGTCTTCAGATGCCTGATTGGTTCAACTATATGTGCTTGACTGGTTGGATCCAAAACCTGCACCGTCTCGGCCCTTTTCTGGACCAGTTTGACACCTGTGATATAGGAAGTGCCCGGACTGAAATGGTACTTGCCCCGGTCCACGAAATCGTGTCTGACATTAAACTGGTCCGTGGTGCAAAAAAGCTTGGGGTCCCCTGAACTAGAACACATCCTAAACAAAGAATAGAGATCAGATCTGGTTCAAAGTCACGCATTTTACTCGTACAAGTGAGAAAAACACAGAGTCAGTTATGTCTGAAGCACAGAGCTGTTCGGTCGCTGTTATATCTGCGTTGCAGCTTTACTAGCCGTTGATCATCTCCCTTCTTAAGGTTCCAAACGAACACAAACTTAAATTAGTTATTACTGCTTAAGGTCAGTTAGCCTTTACTCCTTCAGAGATCGTTCCTGGCACGATGTACCCACACATTCCTCTTCACACAAGTAGTGATGAAGTCAGGAGGGAGTCAACTTGTGACCTTTCTGTGTGGAGTTTGTATGTTCTCCCCGTGTTGCGTGGGTTTACTCCGGGCACTCCGGTTTCCTCCCACAGTCCAAAATCATACAGAGGTCGATCCAAAACTTGGGGAAATTGTCCCTAGTGTGTGTGTGTGTAAGTGGTTGTGTCTCTTTGTGTGTCCTGCGACAGACTCGTGTATCCTGTCCAGGGTGTCCCCCTCCTCACACTCTGAGAAACTGGGATAGCCTCCTCAAAAAGTTTGTTTAGTTTAGCAATCTTTTTGCTTTTTTTAATAGCTAAAAACAAGAAAAATACAAAAAAAGACAATATATTTGACTTAATGAGAAAGGCCAACTGGTTTCCAATAACAGAAAAACAAGTAAAGTTCATGTTGAAAAAAATACACAACTACAAGTCAATAAAAGTTTTCTGGTATTAATGGACTAAGGAATACATTAAGGAAACAAAGGCAAACATTGATTTAACTATGTTTTATAATGTCATCTCATTAAAGGGGTGTAAAGTGGAATTTAAAGAATATAGAAAAAAAAGAGTTACAGGAAAATAAATTCCTACCCTTCCTTTAGTGATTTGATTGAAAATGAAGTTTTTGATCACTTGAGTACTTTCACTGCAAGTATTTTTAAAAAGCGTATTTGTTTCAGCGCTTGATGACATGTTTCTTTTGTCCAAAAGTGTTAAAGTTTGTGAGTCTTTTTCAGCTTCGATGCTTCTTTGATTTTATTTGCTGGGATTTGGGGAAAAGTATAAATCAGTGTTTTTGATGTATTGTCATAGATCTAGTGTTTTATTTTCCATTCACTTCTTCTTCTCGTCTCTTCCATGTGCTGCCCTGATGATCTCCCGGGGGCTGAACAGGTGAGTTACTTTTCTTCTCTGCTCCAGCGACGACAAACACACACTCCTTCTTCTTCTTTATCTTCATGCTCGGCTCACACACTCCTTCTTCTTCTTCTTTATCTTCGTGCTCGGATCACACACTCCGGCCCCTCCTCAGTTTCGGTGTCAACACTCCCACGCCGCCCACCCTGTCATTATTTCAATCAAATGCAATTACCACCCCTCTGACAACAATCAGGTTTTGTGCTCTGGCCTTTTCTCTTACCCTCCAGCCCCCCCGCCCGCCCCCCGCCACTGTCCACTGCCACACTTGCATAGACACCAACTGTCTCGGCGTCTCAGAGTCATGCCAGGGTGTGGGTCGCGGTGGGTGGGCGGGCAGAAAAACACAAATTTGTCTGTTCTTTGAGTTAGAAGCTACATGTTGATCTGGACGATGCGAGCGAGAGGTCATTGGTTTGAGTTCGGTCGCAGTATTAGCCCAGACATGAACCAAACAGTTGACACATGACCCATCGTTTTCAGACAAAATGGCCTCCAAACTGCATTTTAAGACAATTTTAGACACTGTGTCACAAGGTTTGGGCAAAGAAAATGCGAAATTCCTGAAGGGTTTTCCAGGATTCTCATGTCTATGGCATTGGATTTGGTCCAAAATGTCACTTTGGAGGATTTTTTTCAATATTTGATATATCTTTAAAAGACATTTTCTCCCAAATAAGTCAAAAAGTTCAAGGTGTCGGGACCCCAGTAACACAATAGATGACTGAAGACAAAGTGAAAAACTGATATTTGGGTTGTAAGAAGAAGAGATAAAATACATTTGAGCCAGAACATCACCCGTAAAGTACTTTTGAGCCTCATATTCTGTCACATGGTACGTTTACAAACATATAAATAAGACTAAGTACTGATACTTATAAGTACTAATAGAAAGCAAATGTACATCATGATAAAAACAATATTTCTGTACATAAAACCTACTTTGATCTATGAGAGAATTAATAATTTATTGGCTTTAAATAAACCAAGAAATTATGTGATTCATTGCGATCAAATAATGAAACAAAAATACATCTAATTTTGATGAAATCACATTAATTTTACTAATAATAACAAGTTTTTTTGTTACTTTTATCTTTATTTTTTTATCCTTTGCCAGTTGTCTTTCTGTTAAACCGTTTTTTTGTGTTGGTCTTCTTGAGTTATCGGGTTGAAAATGATGGACATTTTACCGGAACTTTTGAATACTTTAAATTAACTTAATAACTTTTTACCCAGTCACACAGTGATGGGAGTAGGCTGTGACCTGTCGGTTCAGCATCAGCAGGGTTAAGTGTCTTGCTCAGCCATCTTAACCTGAGGGATTGAACCCACAACCTGCTGTGCCACGAAGCCAACCAGTCTATCAGAGCAATGTCAAGTAAATCGTTAAATAATTGGATTTAATGTTGATTTAAAAAGTGATAATGATATAAAGCAAATGTACATGATGATAATAACAAGTTTCCACGTAGAATAACTAATATATTCGATGACAGGATCAATAAATGAACTATAAATAATTCATTTTAATGAATAAACTCTCATAATACGTTGTTTTTTAATTGAATATATTGATTTTATTTGTTGAATCTCTAACTAAACTGTCACCGTTTGCAACCGGTCGTTTTGTAATCTTGTTTCTCGGGTTGTCGGTGCGAAACCCCGCGGTCACGGCCCTCTCGAAAGTGGACATCGATTAGTCGCGTGAAACGTACAATAATTGAATTTCCATGTTTTTATTCATGTATTACGAGCTGATGTTTTATCTAATCGCCGAAATGTCACGGTGGAGATCGGCAGATGATCCTTGAGGAGCAGGTCTAATGAGACAAGTTCAGTCTGTGTGTGAGTCTGTGTGTGAGTCTGTGTGAGTGTGTGTGTGTGGAGGTAAAAGGGGGGTCACTGGCTGAATAAGCCTCCTGTCTTGTAATCAGCAGGCTGAGCCCCCCAGGACGGGGGAAGAACAGCAGGATAAAGACTGCGAGTGTTCTGAAGACGTAACCGCCGCACCACTTCTTCTCCTGCCTCGTGGGCACAGCAGAAGAATTCCCTGATCTGTCATCTGCCAGACATTACCCCGACACCCCCCGATCCGGAGCGTCTTCCTTTCCTTTCCCCTTCTTCTTCTTCTTCTTCTTCCTCCTCCACATCCACACGTGTTTTCTCCCCCCAGACGTCTTTCTCTTTTTTCATTCCTTCCTGCGACTTCCATCGACCCTCACCTCAGACCAGACACTCCATAATCCGCCGGATCCGTCTGGTTGCGAGACGACGCTCGCCGCCATGTCGGGGGCTCAGGGTCGGTTTGACCCGGGATGTTGTTAGGGCAGGAGCTCGGAGCGGGGGGCCAGCAGGGCGGCGATATATCGCTCTAAAAGACGGAACATGCTAACCGAACCTTTTTATTTTATTTAACGCAGATATAACAGCGACCAAACAGCTCTGCGCTTCAGAAATAACCGACTCTGTGTTTTTCTCACTTGTACAAGTAAAATGCATGACAAAATAATGTTAATTGTTCCTAATATACAACATTTATTCAGATAAATCACCAATGGAAAACTTGATTTACGACTTTAATTTGCAAAGATAAAGTTGTTATAATAATAAATATACACAACAAGAGTTTGTGTGTCGGACAGGAAGTGGGAGTCGTTCAGGAAAGCAGGAAGTGACCTGACTTTTCTAATAGAGATTCCTTACTTTCCTCTATAACCTATATTTTATTGAAAAATACTTTTTCTTGATGTATTTAAAATTAATGTCTTATGGACAAACTGCTCAACAAAATGTCTTCATTTAGACTGACCTATCAGTGAAGGTTTTAGGGGTGGAGGTCAAAGGTCGACCCCCATCAAGGTCAAGGTTTTTTGTGTAGGTTATCGGATATATACGTTTGAATCTATATCTACAAAGGTCACTGGAGTCACGTTGGTTCTCTCACAGGCCTGTGTGTCTGGACTGAGATTGACTTTTACTTTTTGCCCACAAAGACCCACAAACTACTTCTGTGTCGACTTCCTTATTGTTACATGAATAGGATTATTTTCTTTGTCTCGTTCTGAAGGTTTGAACTACATTAGAGCTGGAATTTATTGTTGTGTGTGTCTTGTGTGTGGTTGTAAAATCTTGCTGTGTGTGTGTCGTGTGTGTGGTTGTAAAATCTTGCTGTGTGTGTGTGTCAGTGTGTGATGTTGTTTATTTCAGTGTATTGTGTGTGTCAGTGTATGATTATAACTTCTTGCTGCGTGTGTGTCAGTGTGAATATGACTTATTGCTGTGTGTGTCAGTGTGTGATTGTTACTTATTGCTGTGTGTGTGTCAGTGTGTGATTATGACTTATTGCAGTGTGTGTCAGTGTGTGATTGTTACTTATTGCTGCGTGTGTGTCAGTGTGCGATTGTTACTTATTGCTGCGTGTGTGTCATTGTGTGATTGCTACTTATTGCTGTGTGTGTGTGTGTCAGTGTGCTATTGTTCCTTATTGCTGTGTGTGCGTGTCAGTGTGTGATTATGACTTATTGCCGTGTGTGATTGTTACTTATTGCTGCGTGTGTGTGTGTGTCAGTATGCGATTATGACTTATTGCTGCGTGTGTGTGTCAGTGTACTATTGTTCCGTACTGCTGTGTGTGTGTGTCAGTGTGTGATTTTGACTTATTGCTGCGTGTATGTCAGTGTGCGATTGCTTCTTATTGCTGTGTGTGTCTGTGTGTGATATTAACGTCTTGACGCGTGTGTGTCAGTGTGTGATTCTTACTTATTGCTGCGTGTGTGTCAGTGTGTGATATTAACTTCTTGCCGCGTGTGTGTGTCTGTGTGTGATTGTAACTTCTTTGTGTGTGTGTCAGTGTGCGATTTCTTCTTATTGCTGCGTCTGTGTGTGTCAGTGTGGGACTTACTTATTGCTGCGTGTGTGTCAGTGTGTGATTGTAACTTCTTTGTGTGTGTGTCAGTGTGCGATTTCTTCTTATTGCTGCGTCTGTGTGTGTCAGTGTGTGACTTACTTATTGCTGCGTGTGTGTCAGTGTGTGACTGTAACTTCTTTGTGTGTGTGTCAGTGTGCGATTGCTTCTTATTGCTGTGTGTGTCTGTGTGTGATATTAACGTCTTGACGCGTGTGTGTCAGTGTGTGATTCTTACTTATTGCTGCGTGTGTGTCAGTGTGTGATATTAACTTCTTGCCGCGTGTGTCTGTCTGTGTCTGTGTGTGATTGTAACTTCTTTGTGTGTGTGTCAGTGTGCGATTTCTTCTTATTGCTGTGTTTGTGTGTGTCAGTGTGTGACTTCCTTATTGCTGCGTGTGTGTCAGTGTGTGATATTAACTTCTCGCCGCGTGTGTGTGTCAGTGTGTGTGATATTAACTTCTTATCACGTGTGTGTGTGTGTCAGTGTGTGTGATATTAACTTCTGATCACGTGTGTGTGTGTCAGTGTGCGATCGTCTCCGCTCGTCTCTTAAGTCGCCGTCGCTTCAATCCGTGTCCTGGAACGTGTCTGTTGACTCTAAATATTGAGCATTAACATTTCACCAGCAGCACCTTCTCCTGCTGCTGCTGCACTCTCTGGTTCTTTTGACGTGGCTCTGGAGTTCCCCAGAGCTGTGAGCACACTCACTGTGGGGGGGGGGCGGTAGATAGATGGAGTGAGTGGAGGAGAGAGTGTCTCCGGGATGGAGAGTGTGCAGCCTCCATTTGGGAGAGAGGGCCCGAGGCGGCCGGCTTTAAGATCAGGCACTCACCTCCCTGACAGATTCTCGGCGTCCTCTTCCTTTCACGCTCAGACCCCCCTTTTCACACATCTCTCTTTTGGCCGATCCCTGCTCTAGCATGAGGAGTGCATGAAAAGCGACGCTACCTCGCGTGAACTCATGAGATCGTGTGATACGATGACTTCAGAGGCCGCGGGGAAGTAATGTTGCCGAACAAAATGTCTGGCCCTTAAAGAAAGAAAAAAAAATGAGTCAAAGTTGAATAATCCCTTTTTTTTTTTCTCTTAAATGTCAAATCCGGTCATTATTTGTGGCCCCCTGGACGGTAGATTATTAGATTGATGGTCATGTTGATGACCTTTGATGATGTCAGGGTTTGAGATAAGATCCTGGTCTTAGAAAGAGATGTCGGAAGTTTTACAGAGATGTCAAGAAAAGTGATGAGTTTGATGAAGCAGGACAAAAGATATTAAAGATGGATTCAACCCTTAAAGAATCAAAGGACACTTTTTAAATAAATATTTTTCATTCATTCTGCAACATCGACTATATATATATAAATATTTGTGTCCCTGGTGAGATTGAGTTTGACAACCTTGACTCATACTTTACTTGAATTTGTTCGTGAGAAAAGGTTGTGAAGTATTTCATAAAGATATTGTACAGGGTTTGTAGAATGATATTTTATATATATATATTTTTTTTTTTATTTTATTTGTGTTGCAATGAAACAGGAGTTGAATATATCATATTAAAACATATCGTGAGTTGAATATATCGTATCAAAACTTATCTTGAACTGAATATATCGTACAAAACATATCGTGAGCTGAATATATCATAGTAAAACATATCGTGAGTTGAGTATATTGTATTAAAACGTATCGTGAGTTGAGTAACTCGTATTAAAAAGTATCGTGAGCTGAATATATCATAGTAAAACATATCGTGAGTTGAGTATATTGTATTAAAACGTATCGTGAGTTGAGTATATCGTATTAAAACGTATCGTGAGCTGAATATATCATAATAAAACATATCGTGAGTTGAGTATATTGTATTAAAACGTATCGTGAGTTGAGTATATCGTATTAAAACGTATCGTGAGTTGAATATATCATAGTAAAACATATCGTGAGTTGAGTATATTGTATTAAAACGTATCGTGAGTTGAGTATATCGTATTAAAACATATCGTGAGCTGAATATATCATAGTAAAACATATCGTGAGTTGAGTATATTGTATTAAAACGTATCGTGAGTTGAGTATATCGTATTAAAACGTATCGTGAGTTGAGTATATCGTATTAAAACGTATCGTGAGCTGAATATATCGTATCAAAACTTATCTTGAACTGAATATAGCGTACAAAACATATCGTGAGCTGAATATATCATAGTAAAACATATCGTGAGCTGAATATATCATATTAAAACGTATCGTGAGCTGAATATATCGTATCAAAACTTATCTTGAACTGAATATATCGTACAAAACATATCGTGAGCTGAATATATCATAGTAAAACATATCGTGAGTTGAGTGTATTGTATTAAAACGTATCGTGAGTTGAGTATATCGTATTAAAACATATCGTGAGCTGAATATATCATAGTAAAACGTATCGTGAGTTGAGTATATTGTATTAAAATGTATCGTGAGTTGAGTATATCGTATTAAAACATATCGTGAGCTGAATATATCATAGTAAAACATATCGTGAGTTGAGTATATTGTATTAAAACGTATCGTGAGCTGAATATATCGTATCAAAACTTATCTTGAACTGAATATATCGTACAAAACATATCGTGAGCTGAATATATTATAGTAAAACATATCGTGAGTTGAGTGTATTGTATTAAAACGTATCGTGAGTTGAGTATATTGTATTAAAATGTATCGTGAGTTGAGTATATCGTATTAAAATGTATCGTGAGTTGAGTATATCCTATTAAAACGTATCGTGAGCTGAATATATCGTATCAAAATGTATCTTAAGTTGAATATATGGTTTCAAAACTTATGTTGATCTGAATATATCATACAAAATGTATCGTGAGGTAAATATATCGTTTCAAAATACATCGACCGCTTAATATATTGTACAAAACATATCTTTAACTGAATGTATCTTACAAAACATATCGTGAGCTGAATATATCGTATCAAAACGAATCTTTAACTGAATTTATTCGTATCAAAAGGTATCGTGTTTGTGAATATATCATATCAAAATGTATCGTGAGCTGAATATATTGTATCAAAATACATTGTCAGCTAAATATATCGTACAAAACGTATCTTTAACTGAATTTATTCGTATCAAAACGTATCGTGAGGTGAATATATCGTATTGAAACATTTTTCTTGGTTATTTTATCTCTACAGCACTAGTGGTAGATATTAAATATTGTGTTGTCTTTGTAGTTTGTTTTAGTAAGTTTGTGTTTTCAAACATTCTCACATATGTGCACTGAAGACACATCAAGAGTCCTAGAGTGTGAACCACTTGAATCATGTGACTTCACTGACTTGATTATTTGAACGAAGGACAGAACATTTGGAGATTTAAGTCAGTGGCTGAACTGTGTTGTACTCATTAAGAATGAAACATTATTCAGAATATCTGGAGGAGCAGAGTAGAGAAACTGAGAAAAAAAAAATTGAACACAATCTGATTAATAAGTGGTCTAGTCTATTAATACAGTATAAAATTCATCATCAGTTTTGTTTGTGTTTTATTGAAAGCTAATTTTATCTTAATTTAATTATAATTCTAGCACCAAATTGGAACATAACAGACTATTTTATTTAATCCTGTCATATTGTCAGGAAGTTTCCAAATTAAATGTTTACATTTGTTATCTCTACTTGCTATAAAACAGGTGAAACGATGCTGGCACACAAGACTTGATTATTTTCAAACTCTGGGGCCTCATAAAATTAGTTGGTTGGCTAGATTCGCCCCGCGGGCCTGGAGCTTGACTCATGACTTTTTATAGTCCTGGCACTTCATAAGAGTGAGTCCGAAGGAAAAGAAAAGGCCGACAAGAATTAAATGCTGGATTTAAGTCAGTCATTACTTTGATGTAGTGCAATTTATTCAGTAAAGATCTTAATTTTTAGCCAAGCAAAGATATGACGAGTCTAATGTTTCCAATGTAAGTCCTAGCTTAAGGTACAAAACGCTCAGGTCCCAAAATGTTTTGGAAATGTCATCTTAACATCAGTTTCAGAACATTTGTTATCAAGTTTTATACCCAGTATAAAGGTTTGTTTTATGCACATAATTCATGTACAATAGTTGTAGTTTAAACTCCAATCAAATGTTTTTTGTCAACTAAAGTCAACCAAATTATAACCTGAAATAATACCTTTTTTTTAAAAAACTATGGCCAAACATTTTTTTTTACTATTTAACTTTAACTGAAATCAAACAATTTTCAACTAAAATCAAACAATTTTCAACTATAATCAAACAATTTTCAACTATAATCAAACAATTTTCAACTGTAATCAAACATTTTTCAACTTTAATATAACAATTTTCAACTATAATCAAACAATTTTCAACTTTAATATAACAATTTTCAACTATAATCAAACAATTTTCAACTTTAATATAACAATTTTCAACTATAATCAAACAATTTTCAACTTTAATATAACAATTTTCAACTATAATCAAACAATTTTCAACTTTAATATAACAATTTTCAACTATAATCAAACAATTTTCAACTTTAATATAACAATTTTCAACTTTAATATAACAATTTTTAACTATAATCAAACAATTTTCAACTTTAATATAACAATTTTTAACTATAATCAAACAATTTTCAACTTTAATATAACAATTTTTAACTATAATCAAACAATTTTCAACTATAATCAAACAATTTTCAACTATAATCAAACAATTTTCAACTTTAATATAACAATTTTCAACTATAATCAAACAATTTTCAACTTTAATATAACAATTTTCAACTATAATCAAACAATTTCCAACTATAATCAAACAATTTAAACTAAACTAAAACCATTTCAACTATAATCAAACTATTTTTTAACAATAATCAAACAATTTTAACTGTAATATAACAATCTTAGATCAAAAAAGATAGTTTTTTTATTTTAAAGTGGCAAATGGAAAAACATCCCTTATTTGTTCTAACTGTTTTAACAACTTAGCCACTTATTCAATCTAATATTGACTTTCTTTTAATATTATTTTGATCGTTGGATGTTTATTTTTCTTCATATTCGGTTATTAAAGCGACTAAATTCTCTCATTCATCAATAACGATTGTCTTTCTTTCTCGTGTTTGATCTTCAACTTCTCTCTTCCACCGACGCTGTGGCTCCTGGTGAGAGTTACAAAGTTACAAGAACCACCGGCCGAATGTTGTTCCAGCCAGAAATGACAGGGTTCCTCTCGCCCGCTGTTGCTCTTGCTTCATTTCACCGGGTTACCTAATAAAAGACTGAAGGTATTTAAAGCCAGGAACACTCCAGCCAACCCTGACCGTCTGTTTACTCTGAGCATGACATTAACACCCGACGTACATATGTTAAGAGCCCTCTCCCAAAGTACAGCGTGCGGTCCGAGTGAGGGATTTGTTCAAATTAGGCTCTTAAAGATCGTGTAACATAAGTGGAAACAAATGTGGATCCTTCCAGCGTGTTTTCCTTCCGACGCTCGGCCAAAGTTCCACGGCTTGCAGGACGGCTCATGAGAAATGAAAGGTTCCAAAATAGACAAAAAAAAAAACCCTCGGCCTTATTTTCTCAAGCTCCGTGTCACACACCGAGTTCCTCTTTATGAGACACCTCGGGGAGTGTTTGCAGAAGCCCCCCCCCAGAAACCCCGCCATAATACTACTACCCTCTGAGACCGCGTAGGAGGGCCCCAGCTATGGCCCCGAATGTGCGACGTCCATTGAGTCGTCGGTTCTACATGGTAATGAATGGCGGTCAGAGAAACAGTGTCCTGTATCAAAGAGCTGAACTAACATGCCGTTCTCACGGAGTCGGAGAAGTGGCCCTTTGTCGCGGCGGACGCCTGCTATCAACTCCCAGTATCTGGCAAAGTATGCCACCATTGTCAGGGAGGGCCAACTCCGTTTACAACTGTAAGCTGACAACATTCCTGGAGTCAACAACACCGACCTCTTCCAGATCCCATGAGTGACAACATTCGCTTGATCCCGTTTTTCTCACCACGGACGTGAAGAATCCTGACTTCGGAACTTCCTGACACTGAATATCACAGTTTTCCGAATGATGGCGACATATTGTTAATATAGGAGAGTTAACGAATATAGTTGTAGCTGTAGTTATTTCCACTGTGCTGCATTGAATCAAAATACATTGAATATACAAAAAAAATACTTTGAAATACATAAAAAAGACTAAAAAAAACTTGGAAATACATTGAATATACAAATAAATACTTTGAAATACATAAAAAAGACTAAAAAAATACTTCAAAATACATTGAATATACAAAACCAATACTTTAAAATACATAGAAAAGACAAAAAAAAAGATTGTATTCAATAAAAATGTGACTATCATGGGACAATTGAAGAAAAAAAAATGACATAACATATGTAATGCTATTTTCCAAGGATTGTGTTGAAGCATCTTTTGTGTAGTTCAGGGGTCTCTCATTTATTGAAGGGTTACACTCCCACATTAACAGAAAAACATCCAAATGGAAACTATTTTTTCTCTTTCTCTTATTTAACAACATTTTTTTTAACTTTATTTGGGCCAGAACAGCTATCGTAATGCTTTGCCGCCCAGCCGACCAATCACATCTATCGATAACACTCCCAGTCTCAAAATGTTTTTTAAAATGTGATCCTTTTTTTATTTTTATTTATTTTTTATTTATTTGTTTCAATTTCATAGTTTCCTTTACATCAGTTTCAGAACACTTGTTTTTTATACCACAACACAAATGTTTGTTCTATACACATCATTCATGTACAACCCTCTCAGTAACGGTGACACCCGAACAGCTATCCGAATGCTTTGCCGCCCAGCCAACCAATCACAGCTGTCCAATAACACTTCCAGCCCCAAAGTGTTTTAAAAATGTGATCCTTATTTGTAATATTTATTTATTTATTTCAATTTCATAGTTTCCTTAACATCAGTTTCAGAAAATGTATTTTTAAGTTTTATACCACGGTATAAGGGTTTGTTTTGTACACATTTTGAAAAGCGCTCTATAAATACTAATTACTTACTCACATCATTCAGCTATTTAAATACTTTGCCGCCCAGCCAACCAATCACAGCTGTCGATAACACTCCCAGTCCCAAAATGTTTTTAAAATGTGGTCCTTATTTATTTTTAATTTTTATTTTATTTGTTTCAATTTCATAGTTTCCTTAACATTTAGTTTCATAACATTTATATTTTAGTTTTATACCAAAACACAAAGGTTTGTTTTATATATATATATATATATATATTTCATGTCCATCATTCACGTACAACCCTCTCAGTAACGGTGACACCCGAAACGGCTATCGTAATGCTTTGCCGCCCAGCCAACCAATGTCATCCATCGATAACTTTTCTTATGAACTCAAAATAGACGTTCAATTTGAACGCAGTATTGTGGCGACCAATCAGCTGTCACTTAAAATAAGGCAGCATGTAGAAAGGCATCATGGGTGTTAAATGTTACGTTGGCACCAGAAGTAATGCAGTAAGGTAACCAGTGGCTACGACTAAGTTGAAGATCATCTGTTGTTTAAATATCAGCGTTATAATATACTTTTGTGTTGCAATCCCCCTTAAAAATTTGGAAATAATTGGTCAAATGAGTTTTTTTTCGGCATCTACAAACATCTACAAAAACTCCGACAAGGACGTCTGCGCCTCAAGAGTTAACTCTTGTGCGTCTGCAACTGAGCGAGCAAACCCTGGGAGAGTCGCCCCGAGAGTGATGGCAGTGAAAATGGTGTTTGGGGAAGACGAGCGCTTGAGTTGGTTTTAAAAGCCCATCCTGCTCCGGCACCAACGCTTCGCCGTCTGCCGCTCTCTCACGGCGCTCTCGGTCGAAGATAGCGCAGAGAAAAGGATTTATTTATAGTTGTTTTGAGAGCCACCCGGCCTTGAAACGTTGAAATTGCAAAAAAAAAGCTCGATATAGCCTTTTTTTTTTTTTATAGCGGGCGATTGTAGAGCATCAGCCTTTCGCCGACATTTAGTCCAAACACTGTGTTCTCAAGAGCTTTTCAGGTAAACCGCCGACAGCTTACGCAGACGTTGACAAAATGTCAAGACAAGAACATGTTCCTCCGCCGCAAACATCGCCCGAAAATACCCCCGATCTTCGTAGCGACGACGACCGTAGCGCAGAAAAAAAAAAACCCGAGGTCTTGTCACAGAATATCTTCCCCCGAAACGGGATCAGGAGTCGGGGAAGATGATGGAGTCAGCACCTCTCAACATCTCGCCCTCCTTTTAATGGAGTCTTCACTGCCTTTGTCCTTAACCATCCATTTCCATTAATTATTCAGGAGAAGAAAGGAAAACCGTTTGAGTGGGTAACACTGATCCAGTGTACTCAACCAATCTATGCAGTGTAAGTAATAAAATACCACACACTCAGACGACACAATAAAAGAGATGGAGACAGAGGAGACGCTTGTTAAAAATGTAAGTAGACGGAAGAGAGGGAAGAGGGAGGCGGGCGGGCGGGGATCGGGAGTTTTTCGGAGGACACGGTAACGACATCTTAGTGTCTGGCTTAATCAAGGAAACAGGCAGATAGCAGTCGGCGCTTTCACGGTACCCGCCCGGTCCGTGGAGGGCGCCTGTCTGAGGCCGAGGCTGAGTGGAAGTGATGCGTCCTCCGCCGGAGCCCCGCTGATGCTAATTGGAATTAGCGCCCGTCGCGCTAAAGGAAACACAAGCATTTTTTCGAGACTTTTTTTTTTACGGTGGATTGGCACATATGCTCTCTGACTTTTTTTTGTTGGCCCCTCAAGGCTATTGGAAAAGGAAGACGGGGAATCAACAACAAAAAAAGAGAGAGCTTGTGATTAAGGACAAACAACTACAGATATTCATCTCATGGTAGCAGCGAGAGATCGGAGAAAAGGTCACGATGCACTTTTGAACTTTCGGGGGGGGGTTTGTTTTCGGGTGAGAACGGCTCCGGCGGAAATCCATACGATACCCCGCGAAGACCCCCGGGCGGCAAACTCTCCTTTTCGCCGTCGACCTCTTAACTTCACGCCCAGCTAGCCGGGGCGACGGCGATCTTTTTTCTCCTCTAGATTTTTTTTTTTTTTTTTTTTTGGGGAAGGAGGGTGACATTTCTGAGATATTAGATCCATGAACTGGGAGTGCTGTATTGAATATTTTATTGACTGTCTGCTTGCCCCGTGCTGACCTGCCTGACATGCTAAGTTCCCGGCTCGCTGGAGACGCCACGTCGCTTCGCATCAGCCCAGCCACCCGTGAGGCTCCCCTGCATTTCCTGTGAATAAACTCGCACACAGTGGGGGAGGAAGAGAGGCCGGGGCACAGGGGCACTGGGGCTGAGCTGAGGAGAAAAAACACACACTAACACACACACACACACACTCACACCAACACACACACACAGTCCTGTGAAAACACCGCCGCAACCTTGGCTACAGTACGAACTCCCATGGTCAAAGCCGACGAATCCTTCTGAAAGGACCCAGTGAATTGAATCGACCTAAAACCTCCATTTTAATTACAGCGCCACTGTCCATGACGTTTGTACGCCCAGCGGGGCGACCCGGGCCCCGAGCAAGATCTTGATGGCTAATCCGACGAGTAATTATATCTTGTTCAGAACCGGGACCCGGCGCCCGCACGGAGGCCACCAGAACGAAACATGATGGTGTCTTTAAACTTTTTTATGGTACTTCAAACTGTCCCACAGTTGGTGGTGACCCCCCTCCCGCCCCCCCATTAATTCTCCCCCTAGTTCTACCCCTGGTCCAGGGTTCCCCCAAAATGTACATCTTAGCATCAAATCCACTGCTTCACAGTGAGTCGTCTGAAGGATTCGCGACCGAGAATGTTATCACGCTCTCGCCCCCTAGTCCCTCCTCCGACGCCCCCCATCCCTCGCCCTCTGTCTCATTACTGGCATTGGGGGGGTTGGAGGGGGGGGGGTGCGTAATGTGCTAAAACCCGGTGAGGCGGAAACGTCAGCCAACGGACTTTGGTTCCCCAACAGTTTTTACTTATTCATGCCAGCGCTGGCCTCTCCCCAGGACAGTGTAGCGCTGACCCAGGAGGACAACAGGACCCAGAAAAAAAAAAAAAAAAAAAAAAAAGACCCTCTATCAGGGTCACTCTGCATTTTAGGCCAATTAGTCAGTGTGACGCACTGAGCTCAACACTGCTGATGGAGGGAGCAAACCCTGGCTGGCCTTTATTAGGGTTATGCAAACTAGTAGACGAGTATTGAACCGTAAACAGCTTCTTCTCAGTGTTTTTTTTGTACAAAATATGGTTTTCCAATGTTCTGATGGACTGATGGTTACTTTGGTGGAGTCATGACAGGTGCATAAAGGATTCAACAAACCACTTGTTCTAATACGCTTCTATTCTTGGATAAAAATGTGATGAAGGTAGTAATCTTGATAAATTACTGTAAAATTAAATCAAAACCATGAGGACCTATTAGTATCTGTGTTGTTACGTCGGTTTACTTCAGGGTATCTGTACCGACACCCTGGATTTTTTAGGCGGATATTTATTTATTTTTTTTTTTTAGAATCCCTTATTAGTCCCGCGAGGGGAAATTCGGTAGTGCTTTTGACAGCCATTCACACATACTGATGGGAGTAGGCTGCACACCTGCGATTTAAATAGAATCTACCTTTTTTTCAAGGTGGTAATGTTTAATATGGCTTTTTATCTTGAATAACATAGCCTCGGGTTTATTTTAGTCAGATTCTTTGTGTTATTTCCTTCGATTTATGTCGTTTATATTTGCACTTTGTCACCTCTTTGCGCTTTGTTCTTTTTTTGCACTTCTTGTTTTTTCAAGACTATCGTCTGCTATGAACTGAAAAACCCAAGAAGGAGATCTTTAGGATTAATAATGTTTATCTATATATCTATGTATCTATATATGTTTTAATAGAAAATAGAAAACTTTAAATGTTAAATCTATATGTTTCTGTTTGAGTCAACTTTTTGACTAAACGACTAATGACTGAATCTGCTTTTTTTGGTTTTGCCAAAAAGCTTTTTGCAGTTTATGTTTATCTTTTATGTCAATGTCTCAATCGGGTCGAGGGAAAGGGGGCACAAGGGGGACAGAAGGCCCCCTTGAAAATGATAATATTGACAATTTTTATTAAATTCAAACCATATTTATTACATACTAATAAAGGCAGGATTTTCATTACTTCATCTTATTTTATCTTAATGTAAGGGGCTGAAAACGGGGGGCAGAAGACCCCATCATCACTAAAATCCATCCAATATTGGAAGAATGACAAAAAATGCCTTAAAAAAATAAAGACCGACTTTTCAGGGAAGGTTTCAGGAGGGAGTGCAACTCCATCAGGTTAAGGGAAAGGGGGCACAAAGGGGGCAGAAGACCCCCTTGAAAATTAAAATCCATCCAATATTGAAAAAATGACAAAATGCCTTGAAAATAAAGACTACTAACTTTTCAGTGAAGGTTTCGGGAGGGAGTGCAACTCCACTAGGCTAAAGGAAAGGGGGCACAAAGGGGGCAGAAGACCCCCTTGAAAATTAAAATCCATCCAATATTGAAAAAATGACAAAATGCCTTGAAAATAAAGACTACTAACTTTTCAGTGAAGGTTTCGGGAGGGAGTGCAACTCCACTAGGCTAAAGGAAGGGGGGCACAAAGGGGGCAGAAGACCCCCTTGAAAATTAAAATCCATCCAATATTGAAAAAATGACAAAATGCCTTGAAAATAAAGACTACTAATTTTTCAGTGAAGGTTTCAGGAGTGAGTGCAACTCCACTAGGCTAAAGGAAAGGGGGCACAAAGGGGGCAGAAGACCCCCTTGAAAATTAAAATCCATCCAATATTGAAAAAATGACAAAATGCCTTGAAAATAAAGACTACTAACTTTTCAGTGAAGGTTTCGGGAGGGAGTGGAACTCCACTAGGCTAAAGGAAAGGGGGCACAAAGGGGGCAGAAGACCCCCTTGAAAATTAAAACCCATCCAATATTGAAAAAATGACAAAATGCCTTGAAAATAAAGACTACTAACTTTTCAGTGAAGGTTTCGGGAAGGAGTGGAACTCCACTAGGCTAAAGGAAAGGGGGCACAAAGGGGGCAGAAGACCCCCTTGAAAATTAAAATCCATCCAATATTGAAAAAATGACAAAATGCCTTGAAAATAAAGACTACTAACTTTTCAGTGAAGGTTTCGGGAGGGAGTGCAACTCCATCAGGTCAAGGGAAAGGGGGCACAAAGGGGGCAGAAGACCCCCTTGAAAATTAAAATCCATCCAATATTGAAAAAATGACAAAATGCCTTGAAAATAAAGACTACTAACTTTTCAGTGAAGGTTTCGGGAGGGAGTGGAACTCCACTAGGCTAAAGGAAAGGGGGCACAAAGGGGGCAGAAGACCCCCTTGAAAATTAAAATCCATCCAATATTGAAAAAATGACAAAATGCCTTGAAAATAAAGACTACTAACTTTTCAGTGAAGGTTTCGGGAGGGAGTGGAACTCCACTAGGCTAAAGGAAAGGGGGCACAAAGGGGGCAGAAGACCCCCTTGAAAATTAAAATCCATCCAATATTGAAAAAATGACAAAATGCCTTGAAAATAAAGACTACTAACTTTTCAGTGAAGGTTTCAGGAGGGAGTGCAACTCCACTAGGCTAAAGGAAAGGGGGCACAAAGGGGGCAGAAGACCCCCTTGAAAATTAAAATCCATCCAATATTGAAAAAATGACAAAATGCCTTGAAAATAAAGACTACTAATTTTTCAGTGAGGGTTTCAGGAGGGAGGCCAACTCCATCAGGCTAAAGGAAAGGGGGCACAAAGGGGGCGAAAAACCCCCTTAAAAATTAAATCCATCCAATTTTGATGAAACGTATGCAATATTTACTCCATACTAAGTAAGGTAGGTTTATAGAATTTCCTCTAGGTAATTGCAAGGGGGCCAAACAAGGGTCAGAAGACCCCCCTGAAAATTGAATTATGTCAAATTTAGATGAAGACAAAGTAACGGTTCTTTCCTTGTAAGATAAGGTTCTCCTCTTCTTTTGAGCCTCACTTTCCTCGCCCACATCTCCACCTCTTTCATCTTCTCCTTTATCATGTCGCCATTTCTACTTCTGTCTTCTTCCCCCCCTTCCTCTCGGCGTGTCCTCCATGTGCGTTTTCCTCGAGAAAAAAAAAACAACCGCACTGGTCTGGAAACGCGATGTTCCATCAGCCCGAACCCGTCATGAGAACGTGGAGAAAACCGAGATATGCAGTTGGCTGTCAAGGACTTCCCACACACTCGTGACCACAGAGAATGTGATTCGGCGAGGAAGGGTGTTCGCTCCCCTTCGGCCCCGGCGGAGTCGCTGCTCCCGACAGTGTTGTGGCGAAAACCCCGACTGATTTACGATGTGGCAACGTCAGGAGAGGCTTGTTCGCTTCGACGCCGACACTTGTTTGACGAGAGGACGGACGGATGAATGACCCGACTTGATTCGGAGACGACAAAGTGAACCTTTGTCGTTGCACGTGACTCCATGTGTCGCGTCGGAACAAAGTGCTGTAACTTTGAACGAGAACATTTATTCATGGGAGACAATAGATAATATTCACTCGTATAAACAGTCGTTTTTGATTTCAGAGAATAGGATTTGGTTGTATCAATGAACAGGGACAATGGCTGGACGTAGATTTGTTTACACAATCAGACCAGAGTTTAGTATAATATGTGATCATTTTAAGTTTCTTCTCCGGATAAGTTTCGTAAAATAAACACTAGATTTCTTGTATGTGAAAATGGTTTCATCTCATTTATTTTTTTTAGTTCAGCAGTTGTTGGATTACAGTTAAAATTGCAATTGGAAAGTTGTTTGAATTCAGTTAAACCATTTTTTTTTTACATAAATCAAACAATTTTCAACTAAAATAAAACAATTTTCTATTTCAGTTGAAAACTGTTTGATTATAGTTAAAAAAAAGTTAAAGTTGAAAATAGTTTGATTAAAGTCGAAAATCTTTGATTATAGTTGAAAATAGTTTGATTATAGTTAAAAATTGTTTGATTTTAGTTGAAAATAGTTTGATTAAAGTCGAAAATCTTTGATTATAGTTGAAAATAGTTTGATTTCAGTTAAAAACGGTCTGATTTCAGGTGAAAATTGTTTGATTATAGTTGAAAATGGTTTGATTTCAGTTGAAAATAGTTTGATTTCAGTTGAAAATCTTTGATTATAGTTGAAAATTGTTTGATTTCAGTTGAAAATAGTTTGATTATAGTTGAAAATTGTTCGATTTCAGTCGAAAATTGTTTGATTAAAGTTGAAAATCTTTGATTATAGTTGAAAATAGTTTGATTTCAGTTAAAAACTGTCTGATTTCAGGTGAAAATTGTTTGACTATAGTTGAAAATGGTTTGTCTATAGTTGAAAATCTTAGATTACAGTTGAATATAATTTGATTATAGATGAAAATGGTTTGATTTCAGTTGAAAATAGTTTGATTTCAGTTGAAAATCTTTGATTATAGTTGAAAATTGTTTGATTTCAGTTGAAAATAGTTTGATTATAGTTGAAAATTCTTTGATTTCAGTCGAAAATTGTTTGATTAAAGTCGAAAATCTTTGATTATAGTTGAAAATAGTTTGATTTCAGTTAAAAACTGTCTGATTTCAGTTGAAAATCTTTGATTATAGTTGAAAATTGTTTGATTTCAGTTGAAAATAGTTTGATTATAGTTGAAAATTCTACGATTTCAGTCGAAAATTGTTTGATTAAAGTTGAAAATTGTTTGATTAAAGTTAAAAAATTGTTTGATTATAGTTGAAAATGGTTTGATTACAGTTTTTTTTTTTTTCAATATAGTTAAAAATTGTTTGATAACATTTAAAAAAAAAAAGAAAAATGAATTTCAATGAAGTCAATTTTCCTTCTCTTTTATATATAGGAATTTCCTCTCTTTCTATTTGATTGACATGATGTTTGCTGCTCCACAGTGTAACTTGTATTTGGTATTAAAAAAATTACTTTAAAAGTTTTATTAGATCATCACACAGTAGCCTTGAACCTGATCGTTTTAGACGCTTTAACACTTTGATTTTGTGCTTCACACTAAGTTTCATAATTCAGTTTCATAATAAATACTTAAAATATGAACGTTTGTTCTCGTACACTAGTTAAAGCGCTGCTCATCAGTCAGTCAGGGTTGTGAGTTAGAATCCAGCGGTATGTTTTTCACTAGTATGACTTGTTTTTATTCAATAATATATACCAAAAAAATAAGTTTTTTAGCCTCTTATCATCAGTTTAGTGAAAGAATCTCCTCTTGTTGAGCCCCTGAAAGTTCTGACCCACAGTTTGTTTAATATCCAACCCTGACAGAAAAAAAAAATCAATTGAAACGTGCACTTCACCAAAAGCTGGAAGGAAAAACGAAGATCTGTCAGATTGCGTTTGTCACAAACGTGATGACAAAAGCGTGATGTGGCAGCAGCAGCTATGAATAGTGGATGAGTTACCGGCTCCACTGACGCCGGGATCCGAGGCTGAAGCAGAAACAATGGCAAAGACTTGCAGGTGTTTCTTTATGTGAGCATCAATAATGGATCCGCCTACTTAACCTTCGCTCTTTTTCCCGGTGTATTATCACTTTTCTGCATGTAAGTGGTGTGTGTGTGTGTGGTTAAGATTAATGTCGCTCATTGGTTATTTAACTTATTGTATTTTTCATGCTGCTTCTTAAGAGAACGTTGATGTCACTCATACCTGAGATAATCCTCACTTTGAGCGACTTAAATATGTCATAATGTCAGTTTTTATCCTGTTTTCATCCGAACCAGAAAAGGCTTTTTTAACCAAGTTTATATGTTTGTATAGTACATTGACCATATACTTTTATATATTTCTTCATGTTTTGCATCTTGTTCACACAGAATATATATATATATAATATAATATATTGCACAAAACTTATCTTAATATATGCAGTTTGAACTCAAAATGTACAATTTTAAAATGTCTTTGTTGGTCAATAATGAGTAAAAAATATATTGTATTTTGGTTTCTTTTTAAAACGGATGCCTTAACAACTTCTCATGTCAAATATGTTAATTCTAAGTTTAACTAGAGCATACTTCTTTTTATATCACAATATTTAAAAAAAAAAAAACATGTTTATTGTTTAATTTCAGTTGAAAATGGTTTGATTTCAGTTGAAAATGGTTTGATTTCAGTTGAAAATGGTTTGATTTTATTTGAAAATTGTTTGATTTCAGTTGGAAATTGTTTGATTATAGTTAAAATTGTTTGATTTTAGTTGAAAATAGATTGATTATAGTTGAAAATAGTTTGATTATAGTTGAAAATGGTTTGATTATAGTTGAAAAAAAATTGATTTCAGTTGAAAATGGTTTGATTTTATTTGAAAATTGTTTGATTATAGTTGAAAATTGTTTGATTATAGTTGAAAATTGTTTGATTATAGTTGAAAATGGTTTGATTTCAGTTTAAAAAAAATGATTATAGTTGAAATTTGTTTGAATTCAGTTGAAAATGGTTTTATTTCAGTTGAAAATTGTTAGATTTCAGTTGAAAATTGTTCAATTTCAGTTGAAAATTGTTTGATTATAGTTGAAAGCTAAGATCATGTGTCATCATCATGTACACAAAGCTACAATAGAGTCAAATCCCACGTTTAATCATTTGGACTTTTATCTACATTTTAATATTTTGAACGGTGTTTCCACGCGAACAATGTTTGAAAAACTACTTTTTTGCCCTAGTCCCATTCATTCCTTTTGGGAAAATAATCGCGTTTTTTCTCGACTTACATTGCGAAAACTTGAGTTTCCGGTAAGAAAAACAACAGCAGTGCCAGTCCGATCGATCCGCACATTTGGATGTATTTAAGTTTGTACGAGCTCTACGGTGCGGGGCGTGAAAAGTGCCAAAAACGGACGGAGGATGAATAAAAAGGAATAACAATAGTGTGTCCTGCACCAGCACCGCACACTCTTCACTGGCTTCCAGTTTCTTTCAGGATCAACTTTAAAATTCTGGTTCTTACTTTCAGATCTATTCATGGTCAGGCTCCTCCTTACATCACTGATCTGATCCAGCCTTACACCCCAGCTCGGGCTCTGAGGTCTGTGGATCAGAATCTACTTATGGTTCCACGCACACGGCTCAGGACCAGAGGAGAGAAATCTTTTCAGGCTGTTGCTCCTAAGCTTTGGAACGATCTTCTCTCTCTTTGCTCTTGATGGATCTACTGACTCCTTTAAGAAACATCTTAAGACGTTTCTATTTGTTCAGGCTTTTCCTTGAATTTCTCGAACTCCTGTGTTGTTCTCAGTATTATCTTGATCTTTGAAGTATGTACTGTTTTGAGTATTGTTTTGATTGTTAAAGCGCTTTGTGACCCTGGTCTGGAAAAGCGCTAAATAAATAAATATTACTTACTTACTTACTTACTTACACTAATAATCCCTGATAAAGACACTAAATGTTAGCATATGTTTGAGTTGAAGCTCTAGATGTCCTCGGATACAATTTTATGATTCAACTTCTGGTTCATCATCATCTTAGCATCTCGTCGGCGTGGCGACCACCGCCATTGCGATCTCTTGCCGACCACACAACAGTCGCCCGGGCAACAACTTCCGCAAACACCACTCGCCACTTAAGAGGTGAACCGTCCTCGCCGACGCAGAACCATCCCGTCGTGTCGGAAAGCCATTAAAAGCAAGGCTCTTAAAACTGTTTTTTTTTACCCTCCTCCTCCTCCTCCTCGGCTCGCCCGCGTCGCTTCTTCTCCGAGGCGGTATTGAATAAATAAAGCTGGCGGCACTCTGAAGAGTGTGAGGGACGGTTGCGAGAGGGTCACTATTATTTTCTCGCTAAAAGGCTCCAAATGTAATTCTCAGCCACAGGTCACGGACTCGAAAGGGGAGGAGAGGGTCTGTGTTTCCAAGTGTTTGTGCGTCAAAAGTAGTTTTTCTAAAAGGCTCGGGAAAAAAAAAGGAGTGAAGGTCAGGTGATGGAGGGAAGCGTTAACAGAAAACCTCTCTCGCCCACTCTTCACCCTCCGCCGCCCATGAAAGTTTGATGCCGGAATTAGGTTGTTGACTCATCTCGCACCTCCGCGCTCATGGTATTGACAGGCTGCCAGTAGACCGCCGGGCGGGACGGGATCGCCACCGAGCTCGACAGCGTTTTCCTCCTCCTCCTCACACCGTCTCACTTCCTCCGATCCTCCTTTTTTTTTTATCTGTTTTTTTTTCTCCGGCGTTTGCATCGGATTGTGAAGTGTTGGTACAGAGCTTTAATGGCCTTGGCCCCCAGAACTCACCTCTGGCATTACACACACACATGCACACACACATGCACACACACATGGACACACACATGGACACACACATGCACACACACATGCACACACACATGCACACACACATGGACACACACATGGACACACACATGGACACACACATGCACACACACATGCACACACACATGGACACACACATGCACACACACATGCACACACACATGCACACACACACGCACACACACATGCACACACACATGGACACACACATGGACACACACATGGACACACACATGCACACACACATGCACACACACACGCACACACACATGCACACACACATGGACACACACATGGACACACACATGCACACACACATGCACACACACATGCACACACACATGGACACACACATGGACACACACATGCACACACACATGCACACACACATGCACACACACATGGACACACACATGGACACACACATGGACACACACATGCGCACACACATGCACACACACATGGACACACACATGGACACACACATGCACACACACATGCACACACACATGCACACACACATGGACACACACATGGACACACACATGGACACACACATGCACACACACATGCACACACACATGGACACACACATGCACACACACATGCACACACACATGCACACACACACGCACACACACATGCACACACACATGGACACACACACGCACACACACATGCACACACACATGGACACACACATGCACACACACATGCACACACACATGCACACACACATGGACACACACATGGACACACACATGCACACACACATGCACACACACATGGACACACACATGCACACACACATGCACACACACATGGACACACACATGCACACACACATGCACACACACATGGACACACACATGGACACACACATGCACACACACATGCACACACACATGCACACACACATGGACACACACATGCACACACACATGCACACACACATGCACACACACATGCACACACACATGCACACACACATGCACACACACATGCGCACACACATGCACACACATGCACACACACATGGACACACACATGCGCACACACATGCACACACACATGGACACACACATGCGCACACACATGCACACACACATGGACACACACATGCACACACACATGCACACACACATGCACACACACATGCAAACACACATGCACACACACATGCACACACACATGGACACACACATGCACACACACATGCACACACACATGCACACACACATGGACACACACATGCACACACACATGCACACACAGGTGCACACACACATGCACACACACATGCACACACACATGCACACACATGCACACACATGCACAAACACATGCGCGCACACATGCACACACACATGCACACACAGGTGCACAATTTGTGTGTTAGAAATAGCTCTCTCTGCTGGGAGTTGTTCAAAGTCTCGAGGTGATGGATCACGACTCGCTCTCTTATTTCCACTGACAATAGTTTCTTCTCCTTTATATTTGACCAGTTTATTTAATGTGAGAGAATATAATACACTTCTAATTAAAAACAGTATTTTTTTTAGTATTTATCCATATATACCAGTGTGGCCCGGGGGGGCATTTGTGGACCTAGAGGAGATATAACATGGCCCGTGCCCTCGGTTATAAAATGTATAAATCAAATGTAAGTAAGTAAGTCATTTTTATTTATAGTTTATTTAAATATCACGCAAATAATTTACAACAAAGATCCAGATTCAAAGTAAATGAAAAAAACATTTAAAAAAAATTAAGTATATTAAATAGGGTTTTTATTTTTTGTCAAAATGATATACACGTTTTATTTTTTGAACTTCATTTTTTAAGTTGTTAAATGTTACGCGCTAGGATAATAGTTTGTAAACCCCTGATCTATACGCTGGGAAATACATAAATAAAATAGTTGTGTTAAGTGATGAATCTACTTTCTTATTATCTAACTATTATAATAGTCATATTATCATTAAAAACATCAACGATTCTACTTTGTTTTTTATTGTTATTTTGACTTCATCACAAAGGGATTAAAATAAATAACTAAAAAAGGTCTCCATTAAGTATATTTTTGTGTTCACCATGAGGGGTTGCCACGGCAAGTGTCCAGTACCCCCTCTAGGTGTCTCAAAATGTGCCTGTGACCTGATATTATGTGGACCTTTCTCTGCAGGCAGAGCAAGAGACTCCATTTCTGTTCGACGTCATGTCTTGAATGAACGAAGACGTCACATAAAAAGTTGTCTTTTATTTAGCTGTGATTATGTAGCTAGTCTGATACAAATTTCTAAAATAAAATAACATTAACCTTTTCGTTATCTCAGGGTCAAGGTGACCCGGAGGCCCGAAAAAAAAAAACCCAAATGTGTTTATGGTATCCCTTGTGTTGCTTCTGGGTCGAGGTGAACGTCCCCGAGTCACCTTGACCCAGAGATAACACAAGGGATACCACCAACACATTTGTTTTCAGGCCTTCGGGTCACTTTGACCCCGACATAACACAAGGGTTGAACAGTTGAATTTGATAGCCTTGATCCAGCAAAATTTATGGATAAATTCTAACTGATTTTGAGAAGAATAGTTCGTAACTGAGCTCCTTATCTCAGAGTCGAGGTGTGTTGTTTTTGTTTATTAGTGTAAAATAGACACAAGGGGCCAAAAATATGTTGCTCCTCAAGGTTTAAGGCAAACTAAATGTTTAAAAACTGAAAAATGTGTAACAGGAAGTACGAGTCTGACTATTTTCTTTTTCCAGTGACATCAGTTTCACTCTTATCGTAAGTGTCTTGTTATCTCTGTTTCTTATCTTATCTTAAACGCCGACCTCTTGATAGGTCACCATACAAACATAAACGTTCATCTACTTTTATTTTGAGAAAAAAAAAACATCGTAAAAAAGCCCCAAAAGAGGACGAACCACGAGTTCCTCCCGAAAGGAAACAATTTGTTGAGGTTTAATTTAATGAAAACAATTAAGGAAATATTGACTTTACTGGAATTTATTTAGATTAAACCGGGAAATAAAATCAAACTTTCTCCTCTGAGGTGTATCTGGTCAGAATCAACCACTTTTTTTAACCAATGACTTCAGAAAAACATGTTGTTTTATTGTATTGTAGTAGATTTGATTATGACTCGAAAATACACAAAGAAAACATGAAGTAAATAAAAGTTTTTTTCACTCGGAACAGCCGCCCCTCCTTCGCTCTAAGTGTGTGTGTGTGTGTGTGTTTTGTGTGAGTCGAGGGCTCAGCCAGAGGCAACGCTCATTAGCAGAGTTTAGCCACACAGGCAGTGAATGGGACAGCTTGTTGACACACACAATGGGATCACCACCACCACCCCCCCACCCCCCCCCCACACACACACACCCCCCACACTCACACCATACACACAGACACACGCACAACCCCATCGTGGCTCCAGCTTGACGCGTCGTAACCCCCCCCCCCCCCATAGGCCCCGGACCCTCTTAAGCTTGTGTGTTTGTGTGCGTCCAGAAAGAAATATCTGTCAGACACTTCCATGAACTTTATGACCAATTTTCGACACACTTTTTCGGAAGCGTCGACAATGCGTCTTTTGTCTCGACGGGGTCGCGACGGCGCCTCCAGATATGCGGGGAAGGGGGTTTTGAAAGGGCTCCCCACCTTACACGTGAACACGCGGTGGGTTTTTTTTTTTTTTCGATAATGGAATCAGCCGTAATGCTCGGTAAACGCGGTTCGTTTAGCTCTTAATAAGTCGCTTGACTTCGGGTCCTGGTCCGGTGGCTGACCGGGTCACATGGCCGGAGCGACGGGGACAAGGAACTCCGTCTCAACGGGTCCCATCCAGACATGCCGGATGGGACATATCAGCGTCAATTTGGCCCCTTCTCCGCCTCTTAAGAAAATTCATCAGGCCCCTTGTTAGGAATGAAAGCCGTCTGTGTTGCGAAAAACAGCAGGGGCAGATGGGAGATTAGTTCGGGCTCCCACGGACGTGAAAGTGTCGTCGAAACACCGAGGCGTCGCGAGGACATGAAGGGGACGCGATCGTTACCGTTATTGTTTCGTTTATTGATTATATGCAGATCAATATCATGGGTTTCAAGCTCGACCATGTGAGGGGTCGAAACTTTTCAGCGGTTGTTGGCTGTGTAGGATGTGTATTGACTAAAGGCTGGGCTACGATTCATTATTTTTTTTAATCGCAATTAATCGCATGATTCCCAAGATTAATCGTGATTAATCGCATTGTATCAAAAGTAGTTTTAAGTGAACTTTTTTTTCCACGTTGTTCTGCCGTATGAGTGAAATCTCAACAAAAATTGTAAAAAAAAAAAAAAACAATAATAATAGTAAATTTTAACTTATTTACACATAAATGTATTTCTGTTATTTATGGGGAAAAAAATCTACCACAAAAATCTTTAAAGAGAAAAAATATATATATATTTATAAAAATAAAAGCTTGGGAAAAATTGGTTGAAATAAAATGTGTTTTTTTTTTTATATACTATTTTTTTGCAAATTCTGTTAGGTTAGTTTAGTGTAATTAAATAAATGTTTCGTAATACATTTAATTGCAAAAAATAATCCAATTAAACCAAACTTTTTAACACTTTTTTGACGTTTAATTACAAATGAAAAAACACGAGTGCAGAGGTGCGTCATGAAGTGGGCGGAGCTTCAGTGCAGTCGCACTAACACAACGTGACAAAAATGAGTTTCAGTGTTTTTTAAAATAACTTTTGTTCTTGTCGTTGGTCTAAAAAAACCGGGCAACACCTGTTCCTTATCTTATCTTAAACACTGGCATCTTCATCATATCAACATGAGCCTGAATCTAATTTACGATTTTACGAACATTTCGCGGTAAAATACACATTTAAATGTATGTTTAGGTAAAGGGAAATTTTGTTGTGTAAAATAAGTTGTCGGAAAGTCACATTTTTGACATTGTAGGTCATCAAGGTCACAGCATTTTTATTGAAATGGCGAAAAAAAAGGCAGATATCAACATTGTTGCTTATCATGACCAAAAAACTTATATTTTAAAATATTGTGTTCAAACTGGGAAATTTAATTGTACTTGGAAGTTTTGATCTGAACATACAAAGTAAAATAATAATAAAAAAAATACTAATTTGTTCAACTATGTAACAAAGTTTGATTGATTTCTTTACTTACTAATAATAATACTTCACAATAAAAGTTCATCCCGACATTAACATGAATTCTAGTGACGGCTGCTGTTATGGTGAACACACACAAAAGTGTGTGTTACTCGCACACACAACTCCAGCTCCAGAGCCCTGTAGGAGTGTGTGTGTGTCGTCTTATCTCGCTTCTATCCATCACGTTCTCTGCCTTTGATCAATGCCCTCAGCGTGTGTGTGTGTGGACCGAGCCGGTGTGTGTGCGGCTGAGATTATGGACGTTATCGTTGTGTGTGTTTGTGTTTGTGTGCTCAGTGTAAGTGCGGCCGGCGTGCATACGCTTGTGTGTGTGTGTGTGTGTGTGCGTCCGCTAGATTGTCCGAGCTTTGATCAGCCATGCAGTGTCGTCTTTGAACTGAAGAGCGGACTGTGATGGAGGGTGAAGTAGCGACAGCCTCCGCTGATAACGCTCGGATCCAGACGAACACATGTGTGGATGCTCACCGCTTGTTTGGCTCTGATGTTTGTTATAGAAGAAGTTTAAGATGTTTTTTCTAACATTGGATTCACGTGTTAACAACCGGTTGTATCTGTAGAAGCTTGTGAAGTACATGCCGAACTCTCAGTGGCACTTATGTGTACTTGAGTCAAGGGTTGGGATTATTTTCAGAGTAATCTGTTCTTTTTTAGAGTTATAGGCAAAAATGTTTGTTCATTTTAATGTTGCGACTGGAGCTCAGTTGTCTTCATCTTCATCCAAAAATACCATTTAAAACATCCAAATACCTCCATACTGCTCGTCTGTGACGTCCATCTTGTGTTGAAGCATCGACCTTAAGAACTGTTCCGAAAAAACGTATATAAATCCATATATAAGATTTTATTTTAGGTTATCACATCCTGCTTCCTCATTGAAACACATTTCTCAGTATGAGTGCGTACGATTTATGATGATAGTCTGGGATCTTCTGCCAAAAACATACTTAAAATATAGACTTAAAAAAAAGAAATGTACATAACAATTTCTCATGTCGAGGCTTCAATACAAGATGGACGTCACAGACGAGCAGTTATGGAGGTACTTGGATGTTTTTAAGTGTCTTTTTGGATGAAGATGAAGACAACTGAGCTCCGGTCGCTACATTAAAATGAACAAACATTTTTGCCTATAAATCTGAAAAGGAATGGATTACTCTGAAGATAATCCCAACCCTAAATATAACATAAGGGTGAGTAGAAAATGAGGGAAATTCAAATTTTGGGTGAACTATGACCGGGACACTAAGGCCCGGATGGTTGATGGATTAATATTCATGGTTTATATAGTAATTTATAAAGATGTCGGTGTTTAAAGTAAAGGGAAGACATTATGGATGTCAACAATTATACGCAGATTAATAATAATAAAATGTATGTCAAAACAAAGGATTGTGATGGTTATAGATGATTAAACAAACAAAACATTAACCATGTTTTAATCGTATCATAAATTGCAGGGATTGAGTGAAACTTGCATTAAGATTATCAACAAAGACATTGTTACTCAGAGACATTTACATTATTTAAAAAAAATGAGAATCTGACAACAACTTGATAACCTTTTTCAAAATTTGAGATGTTATTGACAGTAATTAACTCAACAGCACAATAGCAGTAATCCCTGAACCGACTACACAGTTACAAATATATGTATTTAAAAATATATGCATTAGAATCCAGCCAGTAATTTTTGAACACTGCCAAAATGTCTACAAAAAAACATTTTCAACCTTTAAGGATTAATTTCAAGTATGTTGTTTTTGTCTTTATTTATTCATTATTTCTATGTATTGCTAGTAGAAAAGCACAGATAAAGGCTTGCAAAAACATTACCTCTGTCAAGGAGGTAATGTTTTTGCAAGCCTATGATATTGATGTATTATGTCTACTAAACTAAATAATTTCAAGTGTAGCGCAGGTTCTTCGCTTTAAGTGTTTAAGTGTTTGACTTAGCAACAACATTAGCAGAAGGGGGTTCATTGTCGCAAAGTTTGTGTTACAAGAACACAGGAGAAAAACTTATTATTTCCAAGGTTTGAAAACTTTCATCAAATCTTTTCACGACCATTAAGATACTTAAAAATATATTAAGCCGGATAAAAAAATACTGACGAAATGATTCCATGTTGCTTTGTGCCGCAGTCACATGGTACCTGGACTCCCAGAGTGCCGCTTGATGTCTGCAGGTCAGCTGACACACACTCGCGGTTAGATCATTGCGATGTCCGTTTTCTACCCTCTCGCACATTAGCAAGGTGGCGACGCGCCGGAGCAGCAGGTGTGATCCGTCTCTGAGGGGATGACCGGGCCGAGCAAGGTCGATTTCACTTCGCAGGCTAGAATCTTTGCACAGGGGCAGAACCACGGACTGCGTGTGATTCACCAAGAGTGTAGCTGGAAGTAATAGACCAAAATAAAATAAATAAAAGTCAGCTTCAATAGAGCAATAAAAACACACCAGTATTGGAACTTAGAATCCAGTTTGTACAGTTCAAACAATCTACATCAGGAAGTACTCGGTCCTGATCCTAGAGGTACTCTCGGTTTGACGTACTTATCACGGAGAGGGTGTGAAATGTTTGACTTTTCCATCCCATCCTTCACAGTCTTGTTGTCCTTCTTCACTTCCTGTCTCTTCCCCCGCAAGCCACTCACGTCTGTTTCCTGTTTCCTCCTCCTGGAAGCTCCCGGATGGTACTTCAGCCATTATGGAAATGAATGTAAGTGCCATCTACGACCCACTGCTGTAAAGCGGTCTGGTGGTCAGGTGGTCACTCCTGGGGCCCCCCTGGGCTGACTGCTCAAGGAGAATGAACTCCATCACTGAGGCAATATTTTTGTAAAGGCTGTTGACAGATTTTAAAATTATTCCTACAATTACAAAAAAGATAATAAATTCCAAATCCTGCTTTAAGTACAAATCGCCTTGTAATTATTTGCGCCCTTTTTTATTTTAAATTCTGGTTTAACCGACTGACCTTGAACCAAACTTACATTGTTCACAGCGCTCAAAAATCTGTCAAAATGTTTTATAATGACTTTAGTATACTACAAATCCTCCATCGTATTACTCTGCCTGACTCCTTAGTATTACTCCACGTGGCTCCGTAGTATTACTCCGCATGGCTCCTAAGTATTTCTCTGCCAGACTCATTAGTATTACTCCACGTGGCTCCTTAGTATTACTCTGCCAGACTCCTTAGTATTACTCTGCCAGACTCCTTAGTATTACTCTGCCAGACTCCTTAGTATTACTCTGCCAGACTCCTTAGTATTACTCTGCCAGACTCCTTAGTATTACTCCACTTGGCTCCTCAGTATCACTCCACTTGGCTCCGTAGTATTACTCCGCAAGACCCCATAGTATTACACTGTGAGCTTAGTATTACTTAGCAAAACTCTGTAGTATTACTCCACGTTGCGCCATATAATTACTCCGCATGGCTCCATAGAATTACTCTGCAAGACTCCATAGAATAACTCTGCAAGACTCCATAGTATTACTCTGTGAGGTTCCTTAGTATAACTTAGCAAGACTGTGTAGAATTACTCCACATTGCTCCTAAGTATAACTCTGCAAAACTCTGTAGTATTACTCCACATGGCTAGGGGATGTTAATCCACATTTCTCCGTGGTATAACTCAGTTAGACTCTATAGTATTACTCCACATGGCTCCTTTGTATAACTCTGCAAGACTCCTTAGTATTACCCTGCGAGGCTCCTTAGTTTAGCTTAGCAAGACTCTGTAGTATTACTCCACGTTGCTCCGTAGTTTTACTCCCCATGGCTCCATAGTATTACTCTGCAAGACTCCATTGTATTACTCTGTGAGGCTCCTTAGTATTACTTAGCAAGAATGTGTAGTATTACACCACGTTGCTCTGTAGTATTACTCCGCATGGCAGCATAATATTACTCTGCAATACTCCATAGTATTACTCTGTGAGACTTGATACTATTACTCTGTCAGGTGTCTTATTATTTCTCTATTTCACATAGTATTACTCTGTAAGGTTCCTTAGTATAACTTAGCAAGACTGTGTAGAATTACTCCACATTGCTCCTAAGTATAACTCTGCAAAACTCTGTAGTATTACTCCACGTTGCTCCGTAGTTTTACTCCCCATGGCTCCATAGTATTACTCTGCAAGACTCCATTGTATTACTCTGTGAGGCTCCTTAGTATTACTTAGCAAGACTGTGTAGTATAACTCCACGTTGCTCCGTAGTTTTACTCCCCATGACTCCATAGTATTACTCTGCAAGACTCCATTGTATTACTCTGTGAGGCTCCTTAGTATTACTTAGCAAGACTGTGTAGTATTACTCCACGTTGCTCCGTAGTATTACTCCGCATGGCTACATAATATTACTCTGCAATACTCCATAGTATTACTCTGTGAGACTCGATACTATTACTCTGTCAGGTGTCTTATTATTTCTCTATTTCACATAGTATTACTCTGTGAGGTTCCTTAGTATAACTTGGCAAGAATGTGTAGAATTACTCTACATTGCTCCTAAGTATAACTCTGTAAAACTCTGTAGTATTACTCCATGTTGCTCCGTAGTTTTACTCCCCATGGCTCCATAGTATTACTCTGCAAGACTCCATTGTATTACTCTGTGAGGCTCCTTAGTATTACTTAGCAAGACTGTGTAGTATTACTCCACGTTGCTCCGTAGTATTACTCCCCATGGCTCCATAGTATTACTCTGCAAGACTCCATTGTATTACTCTGTGAGGCTCCTTAGTATTACTTAGCAAGACTGTGTAGTATTACTCCACGTTGCTCCGTAGTATTACTCCGCATGGCTACATAATACTACTCTGCAAGACTCCATAGTATAACTCTGTGAGGCTCCTTAGTATTACTTAGCAAGACTGTGTAGTATTACTCCACGTTGCTCCGTAGTTTTACTCCCCATGGCTCCATAGTATTACTCTGCAAGACTCCATTGTATTACTCTGTGAGGCTCCTTAGTATTACTGTGTAGTATTACTCCACATTGCTCCGTAGTATTACTCCGCATGGCTACATAATACTACTCTGCAAGACTCCATAGTATAACTCTGTGAGACTCGATACTATTACTCTGCCAGGTGTCTTATTATTTCTCTATTTCACATAGTATTACTCCGCCAGGTGCCGTAGTATTACCCTGTGAGCCTCGGTGCTCGCTGAGTGCAGCTTACGATCCTAAAAAAAACACAGACCTGCAGTTATGTATTTAAAATAAGTGTTACTTTAAAAATAGCTTCTCCCGTGTGAGTCCGGAACAAGTCGTCATCTACAGAACGTAACTCTGAGATAGAAACCAGGTGCTGGAGGTTGCATCGATGCCGTCAGTCATCCTCTCGCTTTCTGTGATGGTGCAGAACCAGAGTTCAAAAGTTGAAGGTCAGCGGTGGGTTGAGTCCGGAGGGTTCACACTCTAAACAGTGGGGCAAACACAACACGCCGGCAGCGTTCACTGGGAGCCTGGCGACTGTAAAAGCACTTCAGCGTTGCATGTTCAACAGCGTCCGCCGGTGGAGTGCTCCTGGGCCGCTGTGAGCTAATGACTTTCACAGAAGGTCTCACACTCAGGTATAGCATGTCTTCTCCATTATGCTCGGGCTAATGCGCCGCTGCCAAAGACTGCATCTCGCTTCTTTTCCCTTCTGCTGATTTCACACCTCTTCAGACACCAGGAGCATGACTCCATGGGTCTGCTGGACGCATTGATCTGGAGGCTTGAGGCTGAATCACAGAGTTTTTGTGTGTGAGTTCATTCACTTTATTCACGTCCAGTTCTATGAAATAGGTCAGTTTTTTGAGGCTCTCAAGTGAATGAAACTGCGTTAAATGTATTTAAAGTTAAAAACTCAGAAGGCAAAGTCTCGAAGGAGCCAAGGTCCCAAAAGGTTTGATTATTTTTTATGCTCTTTGTAGGGTCTGATTTACCTGAACATCCCACAATCATAGTAGTTTGAACTTGTTAAGAGGAAAAGGTTAAAGGAGGAAAACATAAATGTAACTACAGCCTATTATGTGTGTAACTATCATCTGTTAGCTGTGTAACTATCATCTGTTAGTTGTGTAACTGTTATCTATCAGATGTGTAACTATCATCTATTGGGTGTATTACTATCATCTATTCAATGTATAACTACGATCTTTAAGGTGTGTAACTATCATATATCAGGTGTTTTACTATCATCAATTCAGTTAATAACTAAGTTTTACCTTACCTTACCTTAACTACAATCTACATGGTGTGTATTCAGTAAATTTTTAAAAGTGTAACTATCATCCGTCAGGTGTGTAACTATTATCCACCAAATGTGTGTCTTTTCCTCTAATAGGTGTATTACTGTCATTTATTAAATGCATAACTACCACCTATGGTGTATAATTATAATCTAAGGGTGTAAAACTATAATTTATTAGGTGTATAACTACCATCTATTAAATGCATAACTACCATCTATATGATGTGTAAATGTCATCTTGTAAGTGTAAAACTATCATCTATTAGGTGTATTACTATCATATATTCAATGTATAACTACGATCTTTATGGTGTTTAATTATCATCTGTTAGATGTGTAACTATCATATATCAGGTGTATTACTATCATCAATTCAACGAATAACTACCATCTATATGGTGTGTATTTAGTATCTTTTAGGTGAGTAACTAACATCCATTAGGTGCATTATTATCATATAATAAATGTATAACTACCATCTATATGGTGTGTAATTATTATCTATTAAATGTGTAACTATCATCCGTTAGGTATGTTACTAACATATAATAATATATATATAATATAGGTTAGGTCTGATTTCTTTGTTTGTTTTTTGCTCTTATGTAACTTCTGTTCATATTACCCTTAACATCCCATAGCTCCTAATGAATAGAAACTGTTAAGATGGACAGTATTTTACTTTTTTTATTTGAAAATAAAACAACAAACATAAATGTATGCATTATAAATGATTATATATCTTATACGTTGAAAGATGGTAAAGATGAATTAAACTATTCCATGAAAGTTTACACCTTAATCACAGTAAAGGTTAATATTCAAACTATTTCAAAAGGCTTCTGTTACATGTATCTTATGTTTAAAACATACCAAAAGTCACAGAAAAGGATCCACTCATGTGTGTTTGTGACGGTGGTCATGTGACCGCGGTTCATGAGTGACTTTGCATCTTGGTGCGAATCCTCCGGGAAACACATCAGCAACATGTGCGAGGCCGAGGTGACGCACAGGAAACTGAGTTCCTGGTTCGCGTGTAAACGGACGGTTGGGAAGAAGTCTCTGGTGGAGAGTTAATGTCTCTGAAGGTTTCGTTGCACTTTATAGAAGATCCAACAGAAAAAAAAAGGTTCTATAATAAGTAGATCTGTTTGTTCTAACCAGGACATATTTATTGTTAATTAAAGTTGATTTACTATTTACAAGCACCAACTTCATATTTTTATACAGAAAGTAACCAGATTAAGTGTTTTGAGCAGTTTTTTTGGAGAGACTTTTCAAGCAAGGTCAACTTGATGATGACTTTTATGTCAAAAATGAAAAACTCTCAGACCAGACCTGGAGAGAGAAGGTGAAATTGAAGATCTTGTGTTTTATCTAACTATCATCTATCATCAGTTAGTTGTGAAACTCCATTTCATATGTACTGGAACTATCATCAGTTAGTTGTGTAACTCCATTTCATATGTACTGAAACTATCATCAGTTAGTTGTGTAACTCCATTTCATATGTACTGAAACTATCATCAGTTAGTTGTGTAACTCCATTTCATATGTACTGAAACTATCATCAGTTAGTTGTGTAACTCCATTTCATATGTACTGAAACTATCATCAGTTAGTTGTGAAACTCCATTTCATATGTACTGAAACTATCATCAGTTAGTTGTTTAACTATCATCCGTTGCATATGTACTGAAACTATCATCCGTTAGTTCTATAACTATCATCAGTTGCATATGTACTGTAACTATCATCAGTTAGTTGTGTAACTATCATCTGTTGCATATTAAATGTAACTATCATCAGTTAGTTGTGTAACTATCATCTGTTGCATATGTACTGTAACTATCATCCATTAGTTGTATAACTATCATCTGTTGCATATCTTCTGTAACTATCATCCGTTAGCTGTGTAACTATCATCTGTTGCATATGTTCTGTAACTATCATCCTTTAGCTGTTTAACTATCATCTGTTGCATTCGTTCTGTTGCTATCATCATTTAGGTGTGTAACTATCATCTGTTGCATATGTAAAGTAACTATCATCAGTTAGGTGTGTAACTATCATCTGTTGCATATGTAAAGTAACTATCAACCGTTAGGTGTGTAACTATCATCTGTTGCATATGTAGAGTAACTATCAACCGTTAGGTGTGTAACTATCATCTGTTGCATATGTTCTGTTACTATCATCCGTTAGGTGTGTAACTATCATCTATTAGGGGTTTAACTATCATCTCTTAAGTGTCTAACTATCAGCTATTAAGGGTATAACTATGAGCTATTAGGTGTATAACCATATATATCATTGATTAGGTGTGTAACTATCATCTGTCAGTTGTGTAACCATCACATGTCAGGTGTCTAACTATCATATTTTAAGGGTATAACTATCAGCTACTGGGTGTTCTTGGGTGTGCAACTACCATCTATAAGGTGTGTAACTATAGTCTATGAAATAGCTATATATCTCATCGATTAGGTGCATGACTATCATCTGTTAGGTGTGTAACCATCACCTGTCAGTTGTGTAACCATCACCTGTCAGGTGTGTAACCATCATCTCTTAAGTATCTAACTATCATCTTTTAAGGGTATAACTATCATCTACTAGGTGTTATTGGGTGTATAACTACCATCTATAAGGTGTGTAACTATAGTCTATGAAATAACTAGATATATCAACGGTTGTGACTATCATCTGTTAGGTGTGTAACTATCATCTGTCAGGTGTGTAAACATCACCTGTCAGGTGTCTAACTATCATCTTTTAAGGGTATAACTATCAGCTACTGGGTGTTCTTGGGTGTGCAACTGCCATCTATACGATGTGTAACTATAGTCTCTAAGGTGTCTAACTATAGTCTATGAAGTGTGTAACTATAGTCTAAGAAGTGTGTACCTTATCACCTATCATGTGTGCATGCATCCTGCATCATGTGTGTAACTATCATCCTGCATCATGTGTGTAACTATCATCTCTGAGGAAGTATTTACAGCGACAAAGAGTCGAGGTCGGACCTTCACTCGAGCCCCTCGCAGTAAAACTCTCTTAGATGTTCGTAAAAAAAAAAAAAAAGTTGCTGCGCTGAGAAAACACTCTGATGTCACCTTGTGTAATAAAACTTGTGATCACATGCGTGTGTGTGTTTGCGGGTTGAACTGAAGTGCGTTCCGTCGCACAAACCACTGCTGGTGAGTTTTAGTGCGGCGGCGGCGGCGGCGAGGTATGGTCATGGTTAAGGTATGTCTGCAGGAAATTAATGCTGCCGAATTTAACGTCATCTCAAGTGATGGAAACGCGGCCGGGTTGTGCGTCTTGTGTGCGTCTTGTGTGTGTGTACGCGAGGGGTCTACGTGTCCATATATAAAGGAGTCTGATGGGCAAGACAGCTTTGATCCTAAAGGCCTTGTCATGTTTATAGGGGTGTTGAGAAGGGTAAGCCAGGCCGAAGAAACAGGTCACAGGCAGTTTATCCCCGTTCAGTTAATGATTCTGTGTGTGTGTGTGTGTGTGTGTGTGTGTGTGTGTGTGTGTGTGTGTGTGTGTGTGTGTGTGTGTGTGTGTGTGTGTGTGTGTGTGTGTGTGTGTGTGTGTGTGTGTGTGTGTGTGTGTGTGTGTGTGTGTGTGTGTGTGTACGTGTGTGTGTACGTGTGTGCACGTGTGTGTATGCTCACCTCGCCTGGCTTTATAGCCTCCTGTGTGTGTGTGTGTGTGTGTGTGTGTGTGTGTGTGTGTGTGTGTGTGTGTGTGTGTGTGTGTGTGTGTGTGTGTGTGTGTGTGTGTGTGTGTGTGTGTGTGTGTGTGTGTGTGTGTGTGTGTTTGCGCTTGATTTACACATGCATGCAATTTCATATACAGTATATATTATTTATTTATGTACGTGTGTATTTGATTTAATTGTATTGCATTTACTTTTTTCGTTTGAAAAACATCATAATACACTAGTTTTTAATGAATTATTTCACTTGTTTTATAAAGATTTCTTAATTTATATTGAGATGTAGTTTCATGTGAACTGTGAAATACTTGATTTTTGTTTTGAAAATGTAATTTTTGTCGCCTGGGATACATAACCTTTCGCTTTTAAAAAAAGGGGCGACGATTGTTAATTATTCATAGTAATAAAGCGTGTCAGGTGAATAAATAAAAAAAATTAAAAATGTCTTTTCGCAGATATGCCAATTTTATTTCGAAAGATTTCATCGGTTAATTCACCACAAAAAAAAGAATCAGCTGTTTTGATTGACAGCTCGCTGATCCATTGAACTCTTTCGACTTCCAAATCGATGGGCGGGGCTTAAGACATAGAGAGCAGCCCCATTGGTTCATATTGTTGTAACTTGCGACCTTAGGAAACTTCAAAATTCTGCCACCGTGTAGTTGTCAATAAAGTTTTAAAATCGACTAACATTTAATCAAATTCAAAGCGCAAAAAATGTTATAGTTTAATAATGTTTGGACTCAACGTGAGTCCCGGTGCAGTTTCTGGCTGAGGACTAGAGGAGATAATAAGCTCACATGTAAGCTCAAACAAAAACAAACAAAAAACACAACAACCATCCTACTTTTTCTTTAAGCGGCTAAGCTAAGAATGCACAACAAAAGCTGGACGAGCCAGAGTGAGTTATGTGAAAAGTGTGAGAGGGTTTTTTTTACACTCTTTAGTGTGTGTTTGTGTGTGTGTGTGTGTGTGTGTGTGTGTGTGTGTGTGTGTGTGTGTGTGTGTGTGTGTGTGGATTCCAGCTGCAGCTCGTGTGTGTTTGTGCACCGTGAGTGAAGTGAGTAAAGCTGCCCTCTCGCCCCGGGCGTCCTCTCCTCTTATTGTCACTCTGGAGTGGCCACTCTGCCTCTCAGGGCAGCAGGAACGACGACGACCACGAGCGTCGGCACAACATCGTCTCCGATTGTTTGATCAACAAAAAATAAACAAACAAATAAAATAATCATTTGTTGACTACGTTTGCTCTTCTGTCAACTGAAGCAAAATACAGTTTCGGAAATATATGAAGCTTTTGTTAATACATTGAAAAATATTTTCGCGAGATGTTTTCAGTAAGATTTTGTTGGACAGTCGTGTGGTTGACGATCTTTACTATAGATTTTGCAACAGTATATGTAAATATTTTTCCAATAGTTTTTTGGTGTTCAAAATGATTTAGTTATTATTTTTGATTCTCACACTTACATCCCAGCTCGGGCTCTGAGGTCTGTGGATCAGAATCTACTGATGGTTCCTGAACACGGTTCAGGACCAGAGGAGAGAAATCCTTCCAGACTGTTGCTTCTAACTTTGGAACGATCTTCCTCTCTCTTTGCGCTTGATGGATCTACTGACTCCTTCAAGAAACATCTTAAGTCGTTTCTATTTGTTCAGGCTTTTCCTTGATTTTCTGGAACTCCTGTTGTGTTCTCAGTATTATCTTGATCTTTAAAGTATATACTTTATTGAATATTGTTTTGATTGTTTAAGCGCTTTGTGACCCTGGTCTGGAAAAGCGCTATACAAATAAATATTACTTACTTACTTTCCACTATGAGTCATATTGATCTGTTCTTGTAATCAAATCAAATAAAAGAAAATTAAATTTTCCTGATTTTTAATGGCCAAAATTTACTTTTTCCTAAAAAAAAGGATAAAAATGCCACAAACCCAAATTTCCAGCTGGACCCTGTGGACCTAAATCAATACATGGCATCGTTAAAAGGCTTCAGTCACAAAAAAAACTAGAAATATTCCCCAAAAAAGTTTTTCTGAAAATTGATAAAAATGAAAACCAAAAAATACAGGGAATTTTGGAAAAATTGATTTTCTGAAATCTCAATAATCTGTAGTAAAAAAGCCAATGCAGAGGGACTAAAACATTATTTTTTTAAATAACATATTTCGTTAATTTCAGAAAATGCATTAAAATGCAACAAAACCCAACTTTTAATTTCAGGTGAACACAAAAAAAAGTGACAAAAAAATTCTCAAAACTCAGACATTTTAAAGAACTGCAATGCTATAGTATGAAAACTTTTGAAGAAAAATAGGTTTCGAAATTAACATTTAAATGTCATAGAACCTAAGGAAGTGTGCATAATTGTTAAAATGTGATTTTTCCTGAAGTCTCAAAAATTTGGGGAAGAAAACCACAAGAGATTCAGCCAAAAAAAAAAATTGAAATTTTTCAAAAAATGCTTTTCTGAATATTAATCAAATGAAAACAAAGAAATATGGGTTATTTTGGAAAATGTGATTTTCTGAAATCTCAATAATCTGAAGTAAAAACAACAAAGCAGAGATACGAAAAAATATATATTTTTATCACACATTTTGTTAATTTCAGAAAATGGATAAAAATGCCACAAAACCCAATTTTTAATTCCCGGTGGACACATAGAAACTTGCCAAATTGTTGAAATTACATTCTGAAAATCTCAAACATTTTAACGAACATCAATGCTACAGTATGAAAACTTCCAAAAAAATGAAGTTTCAAAATTACCAATAAAGGTGGTAAATTATGGTGGACCCATGGAGGTGAGCGTAATTGTTAGAATGTAGAAAGTCTCAAAAACTTGGGAAAGAAAACCTTCGGCAAAAAGAAGAAACCTATAAATTTTCCAAAAAATGTTTTTCTGAAAATTAATCAAATGAAAACAAAGAAATATGGGGAATTTGGGAAAATGGAAAAAAAATCTGGAAAAATAATCTGTTTGTTTTCTAAAGAAGATAAATTCCACAAAACCAAATAACAGTGTCCGGTGGAGCTGGAAAGAAAAATGCTGTGGTCCAAACATTTTTTTCCAATAGTTGCCGCTACTGTTTATTCTCTTAACTCCCTCTTTATCACTGAATTTGACGATGTGTAGCCTGTGTGTGTGTCTGTGTGTGTCTCGGGGGAAGCTGCTGTCATGTGATGACTTCATATCACCAGGCCAGAGGGTCTAACGTCCAGCCTGTCTCCATCTGCTCGACACACACACACACACACACTTCTACACACACACACATCTGATGTCTTTGTCAGTCAACTTTTGTTAACGTGTGAATATTTTGTGACACGCTCAGTCTGTTCTTCGGCGACACGGCCGTAAATCAGGGACGACGTGAAACTATCTTCGTCTCCACATATATCCACGCCATAAATCCCGGGGAGATCTCGTGTGTAATAAAAACATTATCAATAGTTTCTGAGGACCGGATGGTTCTGAGAAAGGGATGAGTCTCCCCGCTATCTTGTGTTGCTTCACCATTGGCTGATGAGCCTCCGAATGAAACGTGATCCTAAGAGTGAAACATCAAACAAGCGAGCAGCTGCTGGGCTGTCAGGTCACCGTCCGGTCAGGGGATGGTCCACTGTCTTGTGTGTCGGCGTGTTTATGCGCCTGTGTATGTGTGCGTCGTTTGCAAAACAGCAGCTAAACATGTGTTCTGGTCCGTGGATCATGGTCTCCTGCATTATTTCTGCCTCACGTTGGAGTGTCACGGCTGAGCCCCCGTAGAGCCCACCTGTGTGTGTGTGTGTGTGTGTGTGCACGCCCCCCCTACGAGCGAAGGCCAGACACAGTGTAAGGTAGTTAAAGCAGGCGAGGAAGAGGGGGGGGGGTCCGGCGGGGGTCTGGCCCTGGGTATCATGGGGGCATTTGTCTTATTTCTGGCATGTGGAATGGGTCAGACGAGCTGAGTGGCTGTCATGGCCCGACCAAAGCAGATGGTAAAACGGGTCACCGGGGGGTCACTCGTGTGTTATCCATGCCACATGTACGTGACATTCTGACAGGCAAGACAAATCGGAAGGTGTTCATCTTCCCGTGGCAGCAGCAAGAAGGAGTCTTTATTTTCATCGGGTCGGGGGAAAACGGATGGCCCTTAAAATTCTTCCGCGGGGTCAGGCCTGAATGCGCGAAAACCTGGTCAACGTTACGAGGGTCTCAATGTCGTACCTTATCTCTTGACGGGGCGTCCAGGCCCATCTATGGACTAGTTCAGGCTGCTCGTGGTCCTCCACCTTGTTACCTTCAGTCACTACCACGAGTTTTAGATTGACCGGTCAATCAGGACTTTCTTCCTCGTCCACATACCGATAAAGAATCCTCAAGATGTCTTGGTTCCTTTCCCTTGTGGACCCACCGAAAGTTTACCTCGAACTCTTCCACCCGGGCTAGAAATTCCACCCCGTTTTTCCAACTGATAATCAAGGTCCCGGAGTTAGTAAATCTGTCTTGAATCTCAGTCTAACGAAGAGCACCACATCATCAGCGGACTATCAATTAAAAAGATTTGCCCTTTTCTACCGCCTCGTCTTAGCCCTGCTCGATTCCAATCCGACGCTACACGGTTTGTGTTGCGTTTCCGTCAGCATGATAGACGCTATTTTTAGTACCGTCTCTGCTCTGGTTCCGAGCAACCATATACCCTCAGTCGCTGATTGGTCAGAGAGTGACGTCATTGATGAGTCATCAGTCCGCCATTTATTTGAAATGCAATGCATGAAGGTATGTCGGTCCGAAAAGTTGTTCCGTGGTTCCGAAGACCTTTTTGTGCCTTGTAAGTTCACCATTGCCTCCGGTACTATGTTATGATGGCACTGTTGACCCGGAGTAGGTAGCAGGGCTGTTAAAAAGAGTAGTCTTAAGGAGAGTCTTGTAGGGCTGGTGCCATGAGATGCCATACTCCTGGAGAACCTACCACAACATGATACAATAGTGTTTAGCAGAGTCAGGTAGGGCTGGAACCATGAAGTGGAATAGAGTCTTTAGATTCCCCAGTACTTCTGAAGAAATGTATTCGTGCAGGGGGGGTTTTCCTTGATTCTCTGAGACTCCTGTGTTGGTCTCTGTGTTGTCTTTACCTTTTAAGCATCTATTTTATTGGGTATTGTATTGATTGTTTAAGTGTTTTGTGACCCTGGTCTAGAAAAGCGCTCTAGAAATATTACTTACTTACACCTACACAGGAACCTGCGAGAGGACTGAAAGTCTCCAGATACAGTCTTGACCCTGGAGCCCTTACTTGACCCTTCTGATGGTGGTCCATAGACCTTTTTTATGTCTGGTCATTAAACCATTGCCCCCGAGTGTTACGACACCCCCACCCACCACGAGTAGGTAGTAGTGCTGATGGAAACACAACAGAACTGGAACTATGAAGTGAGAAAACAGCCATTAGATGCCCCCACACTCCTGGAGCACCTTCTGCAAGAAGGTCCACGAACACGGTAACCTAAGGCGGGATTGAAAGTGTCAAGATATGCAGTCTTGAGCTGGAGGCCTTTCTTGACCCTCTGGATGTGGGACCGGTGACTCTTTGAGGTCCTCATTTTCCATGGTGACTCTACACTCTTTTGACGAACATACGACTAGCCATGGTCTGATGAAGCTTAATGAAGCATTGTCTGTTTTTTTGGAGCTCACTAGGTGGCGCCCTCCGTTTATAAATGTCGTTATGGTATTAAGAAACACTGTATTCAAAGACTATGTTGTTGGACTTTCAACCAACAGATGTCAGATGTAAGACCTTCGTGCCTTAATGATTGAGTGGAAAAAAACCTACTTCTATGAGAATTAAAGAGTTCTCCGTGACTTATTGATGTTGTCTCTCACCTCATCTGTGGTGTTCGGTAATCTGCGGGTAATAATCTGGCTCACGGTCACAGATGAAACAATCGCATAGGAGCAAGTGAAATGAGGCCGAAAACTGATTATGAAAACATCTGGGCCGGCAGCCGTATGTCAACCTTGAGAAGTGTGTCTGTGGAAAGCATTACCGAGGCCCCGGGAGACACCGGGCCCTTGCATAAAGGACGCTGTCTGCTCATCTTCTCTCCTCCTCATCCTCCTTCCTTCCTCCTCAATCCTTTTCTTCAGACTTTTAATATTCCTCCCGAGGTTTCGGCTCTTCCTTTCTTCGTGTCTGCTGTCTGTTTCTTCATTCACCCTTTTTTGTTTTTTTGTTGCCTCTGTTTTTTTAGCTGTTCCCTTTAAGATGATTCACTGTGCTTGTATCAATGAGGCTCGCGGTGTTGACGGCGACAGATGAAATTCTCATCCCATAATGTCGGAGCAGGTGAATGTTGTCCGGCAGAACCTGACGTGATGAAAAGGGTTTTTTTTAGTTTGTTTTAGGAAGAATGTTTTATTGTATTTAGAGTATTTATCATAACATCTTCGTTTTTCTGTTTATCTTCAATCACAACACGTTGTCTAAAGCAGGGATGTCAACCTGAATTTAACAAGCAACCAAAATATTTTAATAATCTAATGTCTTTTAATGTTATATGTATTAATTCTGGTTGTACTTAGTGATCCCGAACAAATTTCACGTGGTACACGGCACCCATAAATTTGTTCGTAATATTACTCCACGGGACTCCTTTCTATTACTCCACAATGCTACTTAATATTTCTCTGCCAGGTTCCTAATAAATACTCAATGAGGCTCCTTATTATTATTTTGCAAGACTCTGTAGTATTACTCCCTGAGGCTGCTTAGTACTCTGTGTGACTCCTTAGTATTACCCTGCAAGGCTCGATAGTATTACTGAGCGAGGCTCCTTGGCATTACCCCGCAAGACTCCTTAGTATTACTCCACAAAAGTCTATAGTATTACTCCACCAGTCTTTTGTAGTAATACTCCGTGAGTCTCCCTAGTATTACCCTGAAAGACTCCTTAGTATTAATCTACGAGACACCTTAGTACTACTCCTCAAAACTCCTTAGTATTACTCCACTAGACACCTTAGTACTACTCCTCAAGAGTATTGTTACTCCGCGTGACTCCTTAGTATTACTCCATAAAAAGTTCTTAGTATTACTCCACCAGGCTTTGTAGTACTACTACACGAGTCTCCCTAGTATAACCCTGCAAGACTCCTGAGTATTACTCCAAAGGACTCCTTAGTATTACTGCACAAGAGTCCTTAGTATTACTCCAAAGGACTCCTTAGTATTACTGCACAAGAGTCCTTAGTATTACTCCGCAAGGCTCCTTAGTGTTACTCCGCGAGACTCTGTAGTATTACTCGCTGAGGCTTCTAAGTATTACTCTGTGTGACTCCTTAGTATAACTCTGCGACACTCGTACTACTCCATAAGTCCTTAGTATTACACCGCAAGCTCTGTAGTGTTACTTTTTGCAAGGCTCCGTAGTATTACTTTTTGCAAGGCTCCGTAGTATTACTCCGCAAGACTGCTTAATATTATTCTGCAAGATATCCATAGTATTACTGCGGAATGCTCCTTAGTGTATTTTGAGAGACTCCTTAGTACTACTCCACAAGTGTCCTTAGTATTACACCATGAGGCTCCTTAGTATTACTCTGTGCTGCTCCATAGTTCTAATTATTAATATACCTTATAATCCAGTGCCTTTTATAGTCTCAACTTTACGATACTTCAACCCCAGTTTAACTTTTATTTAAAGAATTTATACTATTTATATTATATGTATCTCTTTATAATTACTTGGTGGACAGATTTTGACCCTTGGTCTTGAGTCTGACACATGTGGATACTTCTAAGTTCTGAGATATTGAGATCAAGGCCCACGAAATCCTGAAAAACAAGTTTGATGTCGACGTGTTCAACTATTAGCATCCTTTAAATAAGAAGTCGTCGAAGCAGCATCTGTACGAACCAACGTCTCCTGCAGAGTGTTTGTTTTGTTCCGGGAGCAAATGGATTCTAATTGTCTAATTAGATCGAAAGCGAAAAACGTCCGTCGAGGATTTGCTGAGATATGCAGCCTTCATCTTCATCCTCAGACACTTAAAAAAAAAAAAAAAAAAAAATGTCTCCGTGGCTGGCATCCAACTTTGAAGTCAACAGCATTCCTTTCTCAGATGAGCCCTCAGACGTTCACAGCCTCCTTCAGACACTTGCCCCCTTAGACAAACTTTAATTAACTCATGTGTGCGAGTCGGGATCTCCCGGCTTAACCTCTGACATGCTGCTTTACCTGAACGCCGCCTCTACAAGTGGCCCCCACTCCCCGGGACAAAGACGAGATTAGCGCTCGGGCCATTGTCTCCGGCTTGCGTCGTGAAAAGAGGGAAGGCGAGTATTTTTTTCCGAAGGGCTCTCTTGACCAGCTGCTAGTTAGCGCGAGGCACGGGAGTTTTTCTGGACCTCAACTTGTCCGGGGGCTTTGGTCGGTGAATAGAAGTGGAATTATCCTGAACAAATCCCTGAGTTGCAGTTGAGTGTTGCTCTGGTGTCTGCGTAAGTGTGAGTGTGTGTCTGTGAGTGTGTGTGCGTTTGTGTGTGTCTGGCTCCAGCGTGGCTGCCTGAAAGAGGTTTGGACACTTGGATAATTGCTTGGACCCGATGCCTGACCATACAATCGTCTCCTCCTTACAAAACCATATCCGCTACATCAGCTCTGTGTGGGACGTGTGTGTGTGTGTGTGTGTGTGTGTGTGTGAGTGAATGTGTGTGTGTGTCGACGAGAGTGTGAGCGTGTGAGTTTATTGTCGGGGAAAACTAGAGAGGAGACTCGTAAACCCTTGAAAGAAAGTCTCTTTGTGCGTGTCTTTCCAAACTTCTCCTGACCTCGCTGTGGATCCGCTTAGCCGACCGCATTTCGGAGTGTGTAGGTGTGTGTCCGCGAGTGTGTGTGCGCGTGTGTGTGTGTGTGCGTGTGTCCATGTGTGTCAGAGAGTGGGTGGAAGTGGCTTCAGGGAGGCAGCTTTACAACCGACACTGACAAGTAGTTTGGCATTTCAAACCTTCCAGTCTCACCACCATCCTTGAAACTGTATCAACACGGTGTCTGTCTGAGTGTCCATTTGCTTTTCATTACGTCTCGTCTTCTTCTTCTTCTTCGCTCGCGTTGCGTTCTTTTTTTGTCGTCAACACCAGGAGAGAAGAAACCTGTGACCCTGAGATCTTATATTTAAAATTGAAATGTTGTGTTGTGTCTGAGATACGTCCGTCCTGAGGTTTACAACTTGATATTCATGTCTTAAAGACTCGCAAATCCTTGACAAAATGATCATATTATGGGACTATTGTCCCCCTTAGTGAAGGTTTAAGGGTCGGGTCAACTCCATCGGGTAAGGGGGCACAAGGAGGCCAGAAGACCCCCCCCATGAAAACTCCTTCCATTTTCTACAAAACTTCAACTGTATTCATTACACATTAAATAAGGTAAATCTCAATTATTAAATTGTAAGGGGGCCGGAATAAGGGCTGAAGACCCCCATGAAATAGTAAAAAGGTTAAATTTCCAAACGTTTTCGGAGTTCTAGCTCCTTTTCTAAATTGTAAGGGGGCGGGATCGTTTTTTTCTAATACAAAGGGGCATAAGATGGGAAGAAGACCCCCATGAAAATAAAGAAATATGTCTGATTTTCATAAAATTTAACAATAAAAATCGTAGCTGCATTTGTAAATTGTAAGGGTGCGGGAATGGGGTTCAGAAAACCCCGAATGCGATTAAAATATGTTCTACTTGAAGAAGTCAAACTGTCTTGAAAAAGTCGTCATGTTGACTTCTGACCTCTGAGTGAAGGGTTGAGGCCAATTTGTAATTTCTGTAATAAAAACTTGAAACATATTTAATACATATTTAATCATGATCATTTATGTCAACTTCTTTTGTTAATTGTAAGGGGGCACAAGGGGGGCAAAGGAACCCCAATAAAAATTCAAATATGTCCAATCTCCATTACATTTAAACCATATATATATATTAAACACTAAGTAAGTGGAATTTTTACTTTACTTTTGTTACTTGTAGGGGGCAGAAAAGGGGGGCAGAAGACCCCCAATGAAACTCAAGTACGTCCAATTTTGACGAAGACAAAATGTATTGAAAGATGCCATGTATATCACTGAACTCTCAAAGAATGTCTTTGGGGTGTGTTTCCATCCGGAAATGAAAATTCAAACCAGGATATAAAAATAAAGCTCATTTCCATAATTTCAGGTCATTTTGAGGATTACAAGGGGGCACAAAGGGGGGCATAAGACCCTCTATTAACATTCAGTTATGTCCAATTTTAAAGGAGACAACTTGTCATGTAGATATTTACCCTCCAAGTGAAGGTTTTAGGTAAAGGGGGCTTTCAAAGGGACCCCCATGAAAATTCAAATATTTCTTACTATTACTATATTAATACATGAGTAAGGGAGCTCGTTTTATTAACGATAAAACCCCATGAAAATTAAAAACATTTCAATCAAATCTGCACTTTATTTATTTATTATCAAGTCAACTTTTAATCTATTTTTCCAGGAAATCCAGGATATTTCAGCTAGTTTATGTACGTTGAATTATTCACAAATAAACCTCCTATTAGAGTTTGTCAAGGAAAACCTTTTCCACAAAACTTCACAACAACAGTTTTGCTCATCGGTTTGAAGACGTGTGCGATTTTGCAACATTCTTTTTTCTTTTTTTCGGTGAAGATCACTCCTGCGCTCAATTAGATGACTTGATGTGAGGTCAGCATGACTTGGAAATCCATGTAAATCACTCTTAGTCCTTTGATGTGTTGGAAACGAGTGTGTGTGTGTGTGTGTGTGTGTGTGTGAGACAAGTGCACGTGTGTGTGTGTGTGTGGGTGTTTGTGTCTACGTGAAAATAAAGATACTAACCCTATAAAACCTGACCGCTCTTTTCCAGGCACTTATAGATAATACCCACAATTAGCCACAAAGGCGGTGCAGCACTTTGATCACGGGGGCCGGGGCAATGTGGATCTCGTCAAAGATGTCCTCCTCCTCCGCCGCCGCTATCTGTCTCCTCTACGAGCTCCACTTTAACAAACTGATACTGCGCTGTCTGCGCCGATGCTTTTAGCGTCAGGCGTGTGTGCGTGTTTGTGTGTAACAGGAAGGAAACGTGGCTTTTTTCGGTGTCGAGCAGTTTGTGATTACAGCATGTTAGCGAGTTTGTTTATGGCTCCAGTTACTGTTGAGAGGCGACACCGGGGCCACACAGATACTTTTCGGGGCGGACTCGGAGGAAGGAAACCCGGGGTCGCGAGATGAAAGGAAATTCTGGAGAAATAAAGCCGTGTGTTGCTAAAGCAAAATCAGAGAATTGTGGCGTGTAATATCCAAACAAATCATGTGTGATGTCGAGTTGATGAACTGCAGGCTTGTTTCTTTTTTTTTTTTTTCGTTTCACATCCTGACGACGGATTAAAATAAGTGGGCGTTGAAGTGAGAGGAAGACGAGAAGTCATGGAAGTGTATCAGTGTCATCGGAATGTTGTATTAGTTGAATATGACAATTTAGATGTTGAAACTTTGAATTGTGTTGTTGAAACGTTGCTGTTTAATTGGTTTTTGGAATGATTTAATTCAATAATATGTATTGAAAGGCTGATTTTCTTTTTAATATATCCAGTATTTTAAATTTTAAATGAATTTTTACACGTAGAGTTTGATGTTTTTATTTCCATAACTCAAAAATAACGACTCATAATTCAATATTATTTTATTTATACTGTATTAAACTGTATTCTACATTACAGAGCTACTTGATATAACTTTTAGCCAATCATGCGACGCGCAGATGATCACATGACGACATAGAAGCGCACTTATATTACACTAACATTTTTATATTGAATTTTAAAGGCTATGGATGAAAAAAACATTGAATTTAGAACATTTATGTATAACTATTGGAACCAGAATAGCAAACTCTATGTGTAGAAATGTGGCATTTTTTAAATTAAATTGTTAAAAATTTGTAAATAAAATGTTTCAATATAAAAATAACTATTTTAAATTATTGAATAAAAAACAATGTAGACTTTCAATTTATTTGTATATTTATCTATGGTTTAATTCATTTTTAAATCATTAAAAATAGTAAATCAATGCTTAAAAAAACAAATGAACGCTTGAATTGAAATGTTAAATTCAAGCGTTCAATATTCTGAAGCCGCGGATTTACTTCCGTAACGAAGTCGCTCTCTTGAAGATAAATAAATAAAAAACGCACCATGCGGTCGTAGCGAGAAACCACTTTTTTTTGCCTGGATTAACGCACACCCACGTTCACACCACAACGCTCAGCACTGCAGACCTGAAGTCTTCCAATCCGGCGATGACCCCTTTCGACGTCTCCTTCCTCTTTTTACTCTGGACTCTTTCTCAGTGCTCCTCGCTGGCCGTTCACATAACCCTCCAGGACTCCTGAGGGGAAGGGAACCAGTGGATGCGAGAGGAGGGAGGGATGAGAAATTGCAAACAGTGGGTGTGATAGGGCACATTTTGTGTATATGTGTGTGCAGAAATAGCTCAGGGTAAACACGAGCTAGCATGGGAACTTCGCCATGTTCGCACTTTGCCCCAGCATCCCGACTGTACACTGTCATACAGTATGATAGTGGTGCTGGGACTTTTGTTTGGGAGCGAACTTCATGAGAATAGCACTCTATATGGCCTCGCGATTTATTTTCTCGCGGCTATATTTGGTTAGCATTTTGTGAAATTCCCATAATCCCATGAACGGATCAGATCCTTTACACCTGGTTCAACCCTTCATGAACTGTCTCGCCATGTCATGGTTCACCTTTCACAGACAAAACGGTGAACTCCCATGATGCTTTTCATGATCAGAAACAATGATTGCCAATTCTTTTTAGGTAACATCACAAAATCAAATAATAAAATAAGATAACACACAAAACGAGCAATGGAAAAACCGAACCAAGCACCAAGGAGGCCATTTTTGCAATATTTATATTTCCACTGTACAGTAACAGTATTTGGCAGCATGGTATCGATTATTTGGAGAAAAAACTTAGTTTTTACGGTTTACAGTTCAATAATGTGTGCGTAAAATAAGATAGAAATGCATTTTTTTGCAATCAACATCCAAATATTCAGGCCGTTTTTTCATTTTTCTGTTGCAATACAACTTCCAGCCGCAAAATGAACATTGAAATTCCGTGTGATTGGCGTGATGACTGAGGATGAGAGGATACACTGTTATATCCAGCAGCTTTTAAAGCTGATGCTTGGCTATGTTTTGGTTTCAAAAACAAACAAAAGAAGCAGTTACGACTTTGTTGAAGAGTCGAGTACTCGAATACTACAAATCTACCCTTTGTTTCTAAAGCATCTCAATATAATCGCAATATATCCTGCGTCGTATCGCCAGATTCTTGGCAATACACACCCCTACTTTCTACACAGGGCTCTAGTAAGTGACGGATAATCGGTCGCGACAATACTGTGTTTTAGAATATATGCCGTTTGTTGAATGTGATCGTCATCTGTGATTGGGCGGCTGGGCGGCAAAGCATTATGGAAGGGCTGTAGAGAAGGATAGTGCACCCCGTTTGCTTTGTAGTCCGAAATATATGGTATTTCTTGCGATGGACTCTCTGAACAGGTCTTCAGGCAATTCAGAATATTTTCAATTAACCTCTGCATAGGCCGTAGGTTGTCTCAAGCTGGAAGTGAACCAGCAACCCATGCTACTGTTAATGGGGAAGCAGATGAAATAAGTTGCTCAAGGGTTCTATATAGGAGCTAATCTTTGTGCATTGCTCAAGGGCGTTATGTCCAAAGACTAATGTTAAGACAAACTTCAGTACAGATGGTGTTTGTGTAGAGTGTGTGTCACTGTGTGTGTGTGTGTGTGACAGTGAGAGAGGTCATCATCGCGTTGACCCCTGGGTGCATCCGACGACACAGAGGGTGACGGACGGATACGCAGGACAGGGACGGAGTACCAAAGCCCTGGGAAAGGACAGAAAGTGGAAGCGAGTTTCTGAACTCGGGGTCATTTGGCAGAGAGCACGGGAGCGAGCGAACCGGGCACAGCCCTGAGAACGAGTGGGGAATCCCCCGGAGGGAGGCAGAGGCGAACCTGGCAGCAGGAGGGTCCGAGCGGCAACGGGCGCCCCCCTGAAAAAAGCGTCCCGTTAGGTGCCTCTGGCTTGACTTGTGTTCACACACCCGAGCCGGCCCTGCTGCAGGTTCCAGACTTCCGGGCACCGTCACTGACGAGCTGCTGCTCCGGGAGCGAAGGGTGGGAGTGAGAGATGGAGGACGGATGGTTATAATTAGCGGCGGAGTTTTTTTTTTTTTTTTGGCTGACACTCTTTGCCCCTCGTCGTTTCGGACTTTCCGTCCATCTATCCTAATTATCAGGATATGATGGAAGGAAATGTGTTCTTGTCTTCGGCAAACGCGGCAATAAAGTTGTATTTCGAGTGAAGTACATTAGAACAGGTGCCGTTTCATAAAGTGTTTTGTCAGTTTATCTTTTGGTCATTTTTTTCATTTTTAAAACAGTTTATAAACAGTTTTTAAATCCAAAACAGAGAGGGTGGAATTCCATTTCTTCAGGGGCCACATTATAATGTGATGTTGTGAGGGGCCGTCCAAAGAAAGGAGTGAATAAAATAATAGAAAACCTTAATAAGAACAACAACAGATCAACATTAAATTAACCTAAATATGGCAATAAAATAACATTTTGTTAAATAAAAGGATAATAAATAGAATTTTCTTTCCTGAATATGATCAAAATATTCACTCAACACATTTTGAGGGAAAATAAATATTAACAAAAAGCAGAAAATAGATTTTAGTCCTAAAAAAAACCTAATAACTGTTAACTGAGCAAGTTTTTTTTAGGAAATGTACCTAGAGGGCTCCTTAGAACAGGGTCTTCAACCTCGGACCAGTTTAAAGTAGGCATTATGTTCCCGGACTGACCTTTATATACTGAGCTTTTTCTTTTTTGAATAAACTTGACGAAAACCAGCGTCTTCAGTGCAACAGACTGATCTTACTTCAAAGAATATACACCATAATTTTCCCAAACAAAACAACTTTTAACACAGTAATAGTCAATAAAACAGAAATTGATATAAATAATTGTTTGCCTAATGGACCTGGTACTAGTTCCCAGGACCAGATGATGATAAAGGTTACAGAGTTCAAATATATCCCAGAAACAAGCCATTAAAAAATAACCGGTGCTTTCTTGTCGTGTACGTTTGGCATCTACTGGTAGTTTTATGAGCTCAAATCAAGCCTTGTTTTTTCATCCATTTGAGGTAAAACTAAAATAAATGTACTAATAATCCTAGGATACTGAAAGGGAAGCCCTTTGATTTCAATGAACGAACTCACCTAACTCGAGATTTTAACCATTTCCCATTTCTATATCTGACTCATGTATTCCCCGCCACTGTGCTTGAACTGTGGATAACCTCCTGCTTTCATGATGTGACCTGTTTTCATTAAAATAAACCCCCTCACCACCCCCCCACCCACTCCTCCAGCCCCCTCATCTGAAGTCATAATTAAAAACAAGTGGTAGACTTGTGGTACCACCTCATAGAACGGGCCAGACAGTATCATGCCTGGAGGGTCACCACCATGTTGACTCAACCACCAGCTCAACCGCTCAGGAAGACGTTCAAACTATTCACCTGGTCTTTCCTAAAAAGGCTGGTGGGAATTCTTGAAAAAATGAATATGTAACGAAAAAAGTATGAGTCCGATCATGTTCTTTATAGGAATATTGTTGCTACTTCTGCTACTTTTAACTATCGTGTATTTTAAAGATGTTTTGCTGAAAAAAAATCATTAAACATTTGTTTTTTTGAAGCAGCAAAATATTTTATTTTATTTATTCTTTGCAGCCCATGATATTCTCCGGCCCTCCATTTGTCGTTAAGATTTTTAACAAATAAATAATATTAGCTAAAGTTTTTGTCATTTATATGGGTTTGATTATATGGTTAAGATTGAACATCCATTTATTCATTTTCTGTGCCGCTTGTTCCCTTATTGGGGTTCCTGGAGGGGGCTGGAGCCTATCCCAGTTTCTTCTGGTGAGAGGCGGGGGACACCCTGGACAGGAAGCCAGTCTGTCGCAAGGCAAACAAAGACACACAACCATTCACAAACACACTTATACCTATGGATTTTCCCCCAAGTTCTCAATCAACCTCTATGTTTTTGGACTGTGGGAGGAAACCGGAGTGCCCGGAGTAAACCCACGAAACCAGGGGAGAACATACAAAACTCCACAGAGAGCGACCTTCTTTCTGCGAGAAGATACCGCTAACCACTGCACCCCCTTGCGCCCTATTATGGACCAGGTTTCTAATACAAAACATCACATAAAATTGGACAAAAAATGCCCAAATTCACAGTAAAAACGCCTAAAAATCTATCAAACAACCAAATATAAAATCAAATTTGTCAAAGACATTCAGGAATAAATTCCCTAAGAACCTCCAGATTTGACCTATGGTGGCCCCTGGAAGTTTGAAACCCCTGAACTAAATCCAACATGAAGGTCAGTTTAGTTAAACAGAACTGCAGGTTTTTTTTTTCTTTTCGCGGTGGTGTCGAGATGAAGTGTTTTCCTTCTTCCTCCTCCTGCGACATCATCTCGACCACCTCTGTCCAGCTGCGTGGATGAGTCACGTGAGAACCGACTGATTTAGATCGGGGTCCGCCCAGAAATAACACGTTGTTCCAACGAAACCTTTTTGGCAAACGTCGTGCATTTTCTAAAAGTAACTTCGGGAAATTCTCCCAACTTCCTCCAGCGCCGGGCTGTGATGTCGTCCTCGGGAATTCACTTCAAAGACAGGAGCGGCGCTGAAGGAAGTGGTCTTTCAGCCCGGGTCGGGCCTGTGTTTTGGTGTTGGGTTACAACAAAAGCCCCCGTACGCCCCGAAAAGGCCCATTATGTGCTTGCACCGTGGCCTTGTGTAGAGTGTGTTGCCGCTTCGCAATGTGCGACTTCCTGTCTCGGGGTGTGTATGTTTGGGCCGCTCTGAGGAGATAATGGCTCCGAAGGGCCGAGCCCTGGTGGGGTAATGGAGACAGATAACCCCGGCTCACTGTAAACACTTGTCCATAGAACCTGATTCATAATGTACACATGTAGATGAGTCAGTGTCTGCAGCGACGCCAGGTTGACTCCTCCACACTCTCTTTGTACATGACATGGACATAAATATACTGCGCTCGCTCATACACGGAGTTGCCCAGAAGAAATATATAAATATAAACACGGAAGAAAGGGCGGAAAAGGGCAGTAAATTCAGGTTGATTATGGGCCGTCTTATATAGATGTTTGATGTATAGATGTTGTATTTTGAAGGGAGGATTCTGCCGCCCCTTGGCGCCCCCTTGCAATTCTGGAATTCTCCCTTAGTTAATGGGAATTAAATAAGGTTTAAATATTAATACTTTTGATTGAATAAGGTTTAAGGATATATTTACATTTCCATAGGGACTGCTGTCCCCCTTTCCTGCCCCCCATTCCAACCCCTTAAAGTTCACAGAAGTACCTTAAATATCCCTAATTTAGTATAATAGTTATAAATATTGTATGTATTTCATTGATATTGGTCGTATATTTAATTTCCATGGGGGTCTTCTGCCCCCTTACAATTAAGAAAAGACGCTGAAATTCTGGAAATCTCCCTTACCGAGTAGGTAATACGTTTGTTAAAAATGATGTCAAAATTGTAGGTATCTTTATTTTTTTATGGGTAATCTTCTGCCCCCATTGCGCCCCCTTTCCTTTGACCCGGATGGAGTTGACCTCCCCCCAAATATCGTATCTGAGAGTTAGTAGTATATATGATAGTTTCAAAGATATTTCGTCTTCATCAAAATGGGATATATTTCCATTTCCATTGGGCCTTCTGCCCCCCATTCCTGCCCCCTATCCACCCCCTTTACATTTAACAGAAGTACCTTAAATATCCCTAATTTAGTATGATATACATATGGTATACATTTCTTTGATATTGGTCATATATTTCAAATTTCATGGGGGTCTTTTGCCCCCCCTTACCATTAAGAAAAGGCACTGAAATTCTGGAAATCAAGTAGGTAATACATTTGTTAAATATGACGTCAAAATTGTATGCATTTTATTTTTATAGGTAATCTTCTGCCCCCCTTTTGCCCCCTATCCTTTAACACTGATGAAGTTGACCTCCCCCTAAAAACTCTACATGAAGTCTACATGATCATTTGCAAGTCATTTTGTCTTCCTCAAAACTCGATTTTTTTTTGTTCAAAGTTTTCATGGGGGTCTTCTTAGTCCCTTTCCTGCCCCCTTACAATTGTCAAAAGACGCTGAAATTCTGTAAGCATGTGATAAATAGGGTATACATTTCATTGAAATCATACATATTTAAAATGTCATGGGGGTCTTCTGCCCTATATACAGTTAAGTCAGTACGACTTATTTTCAAGTCATTTTGTCTTCATCAACATTGAATATTTTATAAATGCCCCCCTGACACTCAACAGGAGACATGCTTCAAATGTCATGGGGGGTTTCTTACCCCCTTTTAAATTATCAAAAAGCAGTGACATTCTGGAAATTTCTCTTACTAAGTACTTTTTTTTTTCAAAGATACGTCAGTATTTGGATGTTTTGACCCCTTACCCTTGACCTTGATGAAGTTGACCTACCCCCCTGAAACCTTTAGTAGTCAGTAGTCACCATCAGGGGTCCCCAACCTGTCTTGCACCTGGGACCAGTTCAATTTCGGCATGATATTCACAGACCGACCTTCATATTGAGTCAGTAAAAATAAATAACGAATGCCTTAATGGACCACTGATCATTTTCACAACATTTTTAGGAGTTTTGATCCCTCAGGTCACACCGGTCAGCTGTCGTGGGATTTTTCTATCCTGTCACACAGTACAAGCATCTCATTAATCATCGCTTTGATTATTTAAAGATAACCATTCGTCATTTTACCAGAACTGTCTCTCTTTTGATCCACAACGTGATCTTTTTTCAAAACATCCATTCTTCATCACTGACACTCGAGGGATGATTATTTATTTTCTGGGTTTCTTTTTTTGATATTTTGAAATGTTTTGCGGGCGGCCGAGATGACCCGTCCACGTAAGCGTCATGTGCAAAATAACAGCTTTAGTGTTTTTCTTTCCTATTTTGGGCAAGAAAATCCAGCGACCGCTCGGGCATGTTTCTCTCCGGTCTTCCATCGTTTTGAGTGTTTGAATTGTGTTTTGCACGAGTCTTTTTTTTTTTCCGCCGGCCGATTATAGAGTCCGGCTGGTAATGACAGCCGTTAATGGAGTGAGAAATGGACGTGTATCTTCGACCCAAACCATAGGACGGTTCCTATCAAAGGGCTGGCGGTGGCCAAGGAAAGCAGAGTCAGGGATGGACTCACTTCGCTCCCGTCCTCTGAAGACCCTTATATTTAGAAAACATGGCCTCCAGCCTCTGCTCTCGGCCACTCATTACTCCGCCGATGTCGGCATTAAATCATCGGGAGCATCTACTGTTTGTGGGAATAACTCGGGAGAGGGAAGCCTTTGGAAGTAAATCAGTGCCATCGGAATATGGAACGCGTACTCCGGGCACTCCGGACTACTACTACTTTCTGGAACTCCTGTGTTGTTCTCAGTTTTATCTTAAAAGAACTTAAAAGTATATATTTTATTGAGTATTGTTTTGATTGTTTAAGCGCTTTGTGACCCTGGTCTGGCAAAGCGCTATATAAATACAAATGACTTACTTATACATTACTACTACATACTAATACATTTCAAATGTTGAAACTTTGAATTATTGTTTTTTTATTATTGAATTACAATATTATTATATTTTCAAAATTATTTATTTAGACGTTGAGTTTGATATTCTTTTTCTAATAGTTCAAAAATAAAGCACATGATTAAGTAGTTTGGTACTCTTTTGGTGTTTTTTGCAACATTTTTATATTGAATTTAAAACGCTACCAATTAGAAAACACTTGATTTTGAAATTGTATTATTGAATTATTAGAATAATAATATCAAACTCTATGTGAAAAAAACCCATTAATTTAGAAAAAAGTTGATTTAAAAAAAATCCGATGGCATTGATAGCCCTCCATACGTTTGTTATTAACACTTAATAACCAAAACTGTAATGTTTTCAACAAAAATACTACTTTGGGACTCAATGTCTTTTAGTTTTCGTTATAAAAAATACTTCCATATAAACTTTCACTTTAAATCCCAGACATATACTTTAGATATTAAATCTTACATACATTCCTGTCGGTGTACTTCTTCTTAGTCCTTGTGTTATCTCGGGGTCAAAGTGACCCGATGGCCTCGAAAACAACCGTGTTTGAGGTATCCCTTGTGATGTCTCTGGGTCAAGGTCAACGACCTCCCTGGCTTCCCGTGAATACACAAGCAGCGCGGTGGAGGTCGTCCACCTTGACCCCCAGAGACAACACCAGGGGTTAGGGTCGTACGCCGATGACGCGGCGATGTCACCGGCAGTCGGTCCGACGGGTGTTTTCAGGAAAATACCAGCGAAAGACGTGGGAAGACTGGACTGGAGTTTGGTCGGAGAACATCCTATTATTATCCCCGGGACTGTGCGACACTGCTGACCAGAAGAGACCCTAAACACACACTCACACGGCGTTCTCTCCCCTCCCTCAGACGCACAGGCCAGGCCTTTCCCAAGTTTTATTTCTCCTCCACATTATGGGAACACTTAAATTTAGCCCTGGCAGGGAGTGCAGGCATAATAATCAAAACCCTTGTCATCGTGCTCCCAGTGCTAGGTGGTCTGGCAGCGGACGAGGGGAACTCACACGGACTTCACCCTGATTTTTCATTCATTTTTGACTCTTTTTTTTTTTTGTACATTGTTTGAGTGTCGCACACTTTAAATTGACTTGAATGATATCATGCCAGCTGTGATACCGTGTATTTAAAAGATTAAAACCATTAATTAAATTAAATAAAAAAGGATGCAATAGGTGGTAGTAACTTCAGATGGATTATAATTGTAGGATTGCCCGAATAAATTGATATTCTGGAAACTATTCTTATTTTATATCTATAATTATTGGACCTATTTGAGTTGTTTTCTTCCTTTTTTGCACCCCCTTGCAATTTCAACAATCTCAAAATTCTGGAAATGTTCCTTTCTAATTGAAGGAGACCTCCAGTGGGATCAATAATTGTTTTCCATCCATCCATCCATCCATCCATCCATCCATCCATCCATCCATCCATCCACATCCATCCATCCATCCATCCATCCATCCATCCATCCATCCATCCATCCATCCATCCATCCATCCATCCATCCATCCATCCATCCATCCATCCATCCATCCATCCATATGGTTTGATTTACTTTGAAATTGGTCATATTAAAATGTTCATGGGGGTCTTCTGCCCCCCTTTGTGCCCCCTTTACTTTGACCTGATGACTAAAACCTTGTTGGTCAACATTACGAGTTTATGAGACATTTACTTCTGATCTTAACATCTTATAAACTCCAGAAAAAAAAAATATATATATACACACATTTGTCTAAATTACATTATTAAGAAACTGTATACGTTTCAGGTTTTGATATCTCAGTTCATGTAATATATATGTTTTATATTCGATTTTAGATTAGATAAATTGGACGTATTTCTTGAGCAGTTTATGAGTCTATAAGACTAAGGAACTTTTAAGTGTCAACTAACATTCTTCTTGGATTGAAAAGTAGAATTTCTGACTGAAGGCAGCTTCCCTGGTCAGCTTGTCACCCTGAACCGTCTGCTTTCCATTCTAATAAACGTGGATTCTTCCCCTACTTTCTTTTTCCTTTGGACACTTTCTGGAACCAAAAATGCTTCTGTGGCTCGTTGTGAAGAACAACTGCTGTTCATCATCGCGGCTCCATGTCTGTTCTTCATGTTGGGAGAAAAAAATGTGTAGTTGGAATTGTTCGATGGTTGATGTGAGTTTGTTTGGAAAGACAAAGATGGAAAAGTATTTTTCTTTTTTCAATCAGTGATAGTTACTTTGAATATGTTTCCCAACAATACCAAAGTATCCAGAGCTGCACAACTTAGTTCAATCTTATATACTTCACTTCATTTAATATGTATTAAACATGGTGTAGATTTGGTCAAAATTCAAAAAGGTTTCCTACCCTTCCTACCGCCCCCTACAATTCAGGAAACAAGCTCAATTTACAGAAATCCCAAATAATTAGGATGTAATGAATATGGTTTAATATTCTTTGAAATTGGACGTATTTTAATTTCTATGGGGGTCTTCTGCCCCCCTACTGCCCCCCTACAATTAATGCAAGGAGTTGACATTCCGGTAATCGCCATTAATAGGTATTTAATACACAAAGCTTAAATTTGATAAAAATTGGACCTATTTGAATTTTCATGGGGGTCTTCAGCCCCCCTACGCCCCCCCCTGCAATTAATGAAAGGAGCTGAAATTCTGGAAATCCACCTTGATTAGTATTTAATAAATATATCCTGAATTTGATAAAAATTAAACATATTTAAATGTTCATTGGTTTCTTTTGCCCCCCTACCGCCCCCCTACAATTGACGAATGAAGCTGAAATGTTGAAGAAAAAAACACTTTACATAGTATGTCATTAACAAAGCTTAAATGTTATCAAAATTGGGTATTTTTGAGTTTTCCAATGGGGTCCTCTACCCCCCACCACCCCCCTACCTTAATAAAAGAGGCTCAAAATCTGAAAATCCCACTTAATTATGTACTTAATAATGAATATGGTTAAAATGTCATCAAAATTGGACATATTTCTGATTTTTACGGCATTTACGGTATTCTGCCCCCCTACAACTAACCAATGGAGATCTCCCTTACCTAGTAAGGCTTGAATGACCTCGGAGTTGGACATGTTTAAATTTTTACTAGGGTCTCCTGCCCCATCCACAACTCCTTGTGCCCCCCAACCAAGGTTAGTAGTCTTGACAATTTAGTCAAGAGATTTGTGAGTCTATAAGACATTAAGATCAGGCACTTTCAGAGATGAAACATATTAAAAAACATGGCTAAATAAAGTATACTAAGTTTAAAATATTGCATCATTTGACTCACTTATGTTATCATTAACGGTAACAAAGTGTTTGTGAATCGACTCTTGGGTCTGGAGTCTGAGGGTCGAAAACCTGCAACACATGTCAATGAAACTTCATAGTGGCTCACAGTGTGAGAGCCTCAGAGGTCAAAAGTGACGAGGTGCTAAAGAGACACTTGACAAACACACACAGTGGCTGGTCCGACCCCCTGCTGTGTCCCACTGTCACCACTCAGAGGGGAAGACTAATTATCCCAAGATTTGTGTCGGACTCTCCGCCTGTGACACTTTTCTGAACCCGACCGAGCCTCCAGTCCTCTGACCCGAATCTACTTTCTTCTCTTTTTCATGTGGATCTCGTCGTCGACCCCGACAGGTAAGACTTGCACTTTTTTTTTCTGTATCGCTGATCCACCGTGACTCAGGTTCTATCTCGGTCCATGTCTTCTGAGAGTTGACACGGTCGTTAAAAACCCCGGACAAGTGCTTGAAGGGTTGACATGCGGTGCACTTGTCCTCGGTGGCGGAGCTGGATTTTTAAAGAGAAGCTAGAGATTATGTGGGTGAGATTGCGACCTATTTTTGAAACTATAATGAGCGGTGGCTGGAAACCCATTTTTGTCTGTTGAGTCAAGCACTTCGCTCCAGAAATCCATTTTTGTTTCTCCGCGAGAGGACGAAGATGATGATGGTGGTGATGATCATAATGATGGTCTTCCTACTTTCTTACTAAATGTATATTTGTACGGATCACACTTTTGTTATGATGCAGATATTATACCATAACATTGCTGACACTGTCAATGAACTTAAATTTTAAGTTTTTACACTTTTAATCATCATAATTTTTTTTATGTACATTAAACATGTACAATTGTAGAATTTTCAACTGTGTTCAAACCATTTTCATCTATAATCAAACATTTCTTAACAGTAATCAAACAATGTTCAACTATAATCAAACAATTTTCAACTATAATCAAACAATTTTCAACTGTGAGCCAACAATTTTAAATTGAATCAAACAATTTTCAACTATAATCCAACAATTTTCAACTATAATCAAACAATGTTCAACTATAATCAAACAATTTTCAACTATAATCAAACAATTTTCAACTGTGAGCCAACAATTTTAAATTGTATCAAACAATTTTCAACTATAATCCAACAATTTTCAACTATAATCAAACAATTTTCAACTATAATCAAACAATTTTCAACTATAATCCAACACTTTTCAACTATAATCAAACAATTTTAAACTGTATTCAAACAATTTTCAACTATAATCAAACAATTTTCAACTATAATCCAACAATTTTCAACTATAATCCAACAATTTTCAACTATAATCCAACAATTTTAAACTGTATTCAAACAATTTTCAACTATAATCAAACAATTTTCAACTATAATCCAACAATTTTCAACTATAATTCAACAATTTTCAACTGTGATCCAACATCTTTCAACTATATTAAAACAATTTGAAGCTATAATCAAACAATTTAAAACTATTATTCAACATTTTTTTTACTGTAATCAAACAACTTTAAACTATAATCCAACTTTTTTCAACTATAATCAAACAATTTTCAAATATAATCCAACAATTTTAAACTGTATTCAAACAATTTTCAACTATAATCAAACAGTTTTCAACTATAATCCAACAATTTTCAACTGTAATCAAACAATTTAGTACTGTAATCCAACAATTTTCAACTATAATCAAACAATTTTTAACTGTAATCAAACAATTTTCAACTATAATCCAACAATTTTCAACTATAATCCAACATCTTTCAACTATATTAAAACAATTTGAAGCTATAATTAAACAATTTTCAACTATAATCAAACAATTTTCAACTATAATCAAACAATTTTCAACTATAATCAAACAATTTTCAACTATAATCAAACAATTTTCAAATATAATCAAACATTTTTTAACTATAACCAAACAATTTTTAACTAAAATTTAACTTTTTTCAACTATAATCAAACAATTTTCAGATGTTAAAACAGGATTTTCTTTAGAGATAAATATATTTTCTGCTTTACTTCAGTCCTTCTCTGAACATACATATACTTCAAACCTATTCATGTGAAAAAATATATATTATTAATGCTGCCAAGTATTCTTGTGTGTTCGCCTCACGTTAATGTACTGTAACGTTGTAACCTGGGCAACAGTTGCATTAATAGTCGGTTCACCTTCAAGTTAAAAGTCTAGAAGTTCTTTCAACGTACACTCGGTCGTCCTCTCTATGATCCGACACATTTACGTAACTGTTCGTCTGCGTGTGTGTGTGTGTGTGTGTGTGTGTGTGTGTGTGTGTGTGTGTGTGTGTGAGAACCTCACTCTCCAATACACCTTGAAATACTTGTAGCTTAATCGCTGCCAACGCCGGGTCCTCTGGGCTTTAGTCTCCCTGGTAGCTCCCTCACCTCCCGCTGGAGTTCACGTCTAGGTCGCGGACCGAAAGATCTCACAGTTTACAAGTGGAGCAGCTGGAGAGAGAGAGAGAGAGAGAGAGAGAGAAAAAGTTTTTTAATAAAATTAAGTGTGGGTTTTGAGCGTTTGACCTACACAAAGAAATCATTTATCCAATGACGGTGATTAAATCTCTCCACACACACACACAGTAGCTTTGTTCGTGGAGCTCCAGATGCCTCGTGGACTCATGATGTCATTCTTACATGACTTGATGATGAAGATCCCGGACACCTCGACCTCACTGGAGCAGGACCAGGACTTCCTCTTCTGGCCTAGTTTTGTCTATAGAGGTCACGGTAAACATGACCTCTATAGACAAGACTTAAGTTCTCTTAAGTCTACGGGGAGTCATACTTCAATCTCTAGAGTCGAGGTACGACAAACTTGCAAAGGATTATGGGATTTTTGGGTAGCATCGTCTAGTCCAGGGGTGTCAAACTTAATCATACAAGGACCAATATATGTATTAAAATATGTATATTTACCTACATTTCTGTATCAGGAAGTACAAGTCTGATATTAATGTTGGAGGTTTAATGAAAATCATCTTTATTTAGAACAAATGTATTTCCTTCAAATTAAGTTTTGCTCTTATTGGAAGACTTTGTGTAGACAGTATTAATCCATGTTCCTCATCTTGTCTTAAACATATTTATAGGAAATTAACATGGATCTACAAGATCGTAGACGTTGGAAGACGTAGAAATCTTGGTCGTATTTCTCACTTAAATTCCTTTAATTTTCTCAAAAATCCACAGTGTGCCTTAGGTTTTGATTCTGGTTGTACTTACTGACCTCAGACCGGTTTTATGTGATACATAACTCTTAAAAACGTGTAGAAATCTGGGCGATACTACGAAATCGCACCACAATTATTACCTATTATAATGAAACGTACGTTTGAAGATAAACCAGTTTGCAATGCGAAGAAAACCGGCAGAATAACAGGAATAAATACTTCTTTGAACTATTTTAGATACAACAAAAGCAATGATGAATCTTTACCAAAGAATCGTTTATAGTGCGGACACTGGCTTTCTGGTTTCTGGCTTTCTAGTCCTTGATAATTGAAGTGTTTTTTTTTTTTTCAAAACTTCTTGAGAGCATCTCAAATTGTGATTTCTTAAGAGAGGAAAACATTTACAATTCCTGTTGTATAGCACAGGGCCGGTAATCACTGCAATTATTTGACTATTTTAACTATGAATAAAAGGTAAATAAACACTTTAAAACTAGATATTTTATTTTCATTATTTTATATGCTTCTATAATATTTAAAATCAGGTTTTATTTCTTAACATATTTCTTCCATGGTTAACAGCTAAAGTAAAGTGTGTTTAATGTGTGTAAATATAAATAATAATATATATATATATTTACAATTATTAGCCAATGTTCATTTTTGTACTGCAATTAAACCTCCGATATCTAGTTGGCAGCAGTCATTACGTCTTCCGCAGCTAAAGGGACGATTAAATGCTGCAAGGTCCCGACCTTGACTGAGGACGAGAGGATACAGTCGACTCCAGCAGCTTTTAAAACTGATGTTTTTGGACATATTTTGGTTTGAAAACAAATGAAATCAGTCACGACTTCGTCAAGAGTCACGTTGTTGACTGTAAATCCTGCAACACCAGAGTCAAGTACTCGACAATACTACACATATGTCCTTGATCCTACAGTATCACAATACCCCTGTATCGTGATACGTATCGCCAGATTCTTGCCAATACGCAGCCTGAGCAGTTTTGATGCGTCTGGACTATTTGAACCGTGTATAAAAAAGGTCAAACGGCGCTAGAAGTTGTAACCAGAAAAGCCGAATTTACTGCGTAAATGTTCCATCTTCTGCTCCTTCTCTTTTTCTTCAGTCTTTCTTCTGTCACTCCTGTTGATAAAAGCAATGGATTCCGCAGCACATGCGCCAGGAAAGTCGTTCCCTAAAAAAGTCCTTGAAAGAGGAGCTGCAGTAAAAGTTACTGCTCTCCCCAAAAAGAGCTCACTTAGCTCGTCCGTCTGATCTTCCCCCATGAAATATGCTGCCCGGCAGCATTTCACGGAACTCGGCGTCGTCCGCGGCTGACGACGGACGTTATGACAGCAGTAAATAACAGGACGTCCAGCCTGGACCGAGTGGTGAGGAGGAGGGATAGGAAAAAAAAAAAGGTTGACGAGAGCCCTAGCATTGTCCCGGCGAGAAGAAAGTAGGAATCGAGACGAGGAGTTGAGAACGGCTCGGACGTGTGAAGCAGCTGAGGATCAGCGTCTGAGGATTTATCACTGCTTGGAATGAAAAATGTCGAATCTAAAGATGTGAAAAGTCAAACTCTTGATCCCTTGTAACACGACTATGATGTTGAACACAACTGTGATGTTGTAGAGCAGTGGTCCCGACCGATACCGGAGTTAACAAAAGGTTATATTTATTATTATTATTGCCTAAAAAGAAAATATTTTTACGTTAGTGTGTGACTCTTGACTAGTGAAAATGAGTGAAACACAAACACAAAACTTCTGTTTCAAAGTCCTAATTCCATATGAATGATGCTTAAACACAAACGTTGGCACAATGACGCACACATACAGAACACTGTCATCAGCATACAGTCAAACATACATAGATACAAACATCTTGTTGTAACCAGTCCAGAGCTCTTGCTGACTCAGCGATATGGTTTTATGTTTTTTCATGCACTTCATTCTATTTTTTTCAGATCTTTCTATTTTATTTTAACTTTTTTGTGATGTAATTAAACTTCCAGGCTGCTAGTTGCCAGCAGTCATTACGTACTCCGCAGTTATCGATATCCGTGGAGAACCTGAGGATGAGAGGATACAGTTGAATCCATTCGCTTAAAAAAGCTTATGTTATTTTGGTTTTAAAACAAATGAAAACTAAAGAATCATGTTGGAGTCAAGTACTCGACAGAGTCGACTTGACTTGTTACTACAGTTTCACAATATTTGCGGTATATACTACAGTATTTAACTTTTCCTCACATTTATAGGGTCTGCGGTACAAAAAAGGTTGGGGATCCCTGTTGTAGAGTACAGCTGGACAAATAGAGACGGCAAATATATTTGATTTTGAGACACTTTTTGGCTTTCTCAGCGTTATAGTGACATGTTTTTGGGGTTTTTTTTGCACTTAATTCTAGTTTTTTTTTCAGATCATTCTATTATATATTTTTTATTCTTTTTAGTGTTGTAATTAAACTTCCAGGCCGCTAGTTGAGAGCAGTCATTACGTACTCAGCAGTTAGAAGAACAACGATATCCGTGGAGAACCTGGTAGTGACTGAGGATGAGAGGATACAGTCGACCTTTACTTTAAAAAGCTGATGTTATTTTGGTTTTAAAGCAAATGAAAACAGTAAACAATAATGTTGTCAGTCAATTCCGCAACACAGGAGTCAAGTACTCGACAGTACTACAAATATATCCTTGTTACTACAGTATCACGTATATTTACGTTACATACTACAGTATTTAACTTGTCCTCACATTTATAGGGTCTGCTGGACAAATGGAGACGGTAAATATATTTGATTTAGAGACACTTATTGGCTTTCTCAGTGTTATTGTGACATGTTTGACTGAGGATGAGAAGATACAGTCGACCTTTACTTTGAAAAGCTGATGTTATTTTGGTTTTAAAACAAATGAAAACAGTTAGGAATAATTTTGTCTTTCAATTCTGCAACACAGGAGTCAAGTACCCGACAGTACTACAAATAAAACCTTGTTACTACAGTATCACGTATATTTACGTTATATACTACAGTATTTAACTTGTCCTCACATTTATAGGGTCTGCTGGACAAGTGGAGACGGTAAATATATTTGATTTAGAGACACTTATTGGCTTTCTCAGTGTTATGGTGACATGTTTGACTGAGGATGAGAGGATACAGTCGACCTTTACTTTGAAAAGCTGATGTTATTTTGGTTTTAAAACAAATGAAAACAGTAAGGAATAATTTTGTCTTTCAATTCTGCAACACATGAGTCAAGTACCCGACAGTACTACAAATAAAACCTTGTTACTACAGTATCACAATATTTACCTTATATACTACAGTATTTAACTTTTCCTCACATTTATAGGGTCTGCTGGACAAATGGAGACGGTGACTATATTTGATTTAGAGACACTTATTGGCTTTCTCAGTGTTATGGTGACATGTTTGACTGAGGATGAGAGGATACAGTCGACCTTTACTTTGAAAAGCTGATATTATTTTGGTTTTAAAACAAATGAAAAAAGTTAGGAATAATTTTGTCTTTCAATTCTGCAACACATGAGTCAAGTACCCGACAGTACTACAAATAAAACCTTGTTACTAAAGTATCACAATATTTACCTTATATACTACAGTATTTAACTTGTCCTCACATTTATAGGGTCTGCTGGACAAATGGAGACGGTAAATATATTTGATTTAGAGACACTTATTGGCTTTCTCAGTGTTATGGTGACATGTTTGACTGAGGATGAGAGGATACAGTCGACCTTTACTTTGAAAAGCTGATGTTATTTTGGTTTTAAAACAAATGAAAACAGTAAGGAATAATTTTGTCTTTCAATTCTGCAACACATGAGTCAAGTACCCTATAGCACTACAAATAAAACCTTGTTACTACAGTATCACAATATTTACGTTATATACTACAGTATTTAACTTGTCCTCACATTTAGAGGGTCTGCTGGACAAATGGAGACGGTGACTATATTTGATTTAGAGACACTTACTGGCTTTATTTTTATACATTCCTTCCTGGTTATTTGTTGACTTTGGGACCAACAAAAAACAATCTGTTCATTTTGTAAAGAATTTTTACAGAAAGTTTTGATTATATTTCCCTGAGATTTTTTCAATAAGCTCCGACGTAACCATAACAACTGCGGTCGACGTGGACGAGATGTTTACCGGAGCGAGCGACGGAGGGTGAGAAGCAATAAGAGGAAACGTCAAGTTAATTGAGACGTATCTCGTCGACATGAGATTCTTGAACGTTAATCTGATTTGCTGGAATGGAGGAATGAACACAGCGTCGAACAACAAACGCTCTGTTTGTTTTTTTTTTTTTTCCGATCCGACGCTGACTTCACGTGTCACACAACATGTCGGCGAGTGTCTGTGTTGTGTGTTTTTTTGTCGGTTCTGTTTCTTACCTGCATGCGTGTCTCTGGTTTTTTCATGTAGCGCATGTTGGGTGAGAAGAAGCAGATCCCGTGTCTGCTTTCCATCACTGCCAATGACCAGAAAACACCCAAACTCTCTCTCCCTTTTTTTTTTCCTTCCCTCTATTTCTCTCACCCACCTCCCTACCTCTCCCGCCTTCTCTCTATTCAAACAGAAAATAGTTTTTGCCCATATTTTTTTTAACACATCTTTTCTGACGTTGTTTAATCTACATATCTCTACATTTCACAATACAATACGTTGGTTTGTGTGTTAAATAACTAAAGATGTAATAATATATATAGGAAAATATAAATATACTGTAAGTAAGTAAGTAATTTTTATTTTTATAGCGCTTTTCCAGACCAGGGTCACAAAGCGCTTAAACAATCAAAACAATATTCAATAAAGTATATACTTTAAAGGGAATGATAAAACGGACAAGAATGGGAAGATTCAATCCTGTTGTAAGTAAGTAAGTAAGTAATATTTATTTATATAGCGCTTTTCCAGACCAGGGTCACAAAGCGCGTAAACAATCAAAACAATACTCCAAAAAGTATATACTTTAAAGATCAAGATAATACTGAGAACAACACAGGAGTTCCAGAAAATCAAGGAAAAGCCTGAACAAATAGAAACGTCTTAAGATGTTTCTTAAAGGAGTCAGTAGATCCATCAAGTTGTGTAGTTCTGTCTTTGCTACTAGCTATCAGAGTTGTGTTACCTTCAGGACAATTTGCTAACTTTTTTTAAAAGTAGGTGTTAAATCGACTCAATAAATCAACTTTAACTTGGCTCTGGGGCCAAAATGTTTTGTCGTTTTCCATTGAACACTGTTTTACTTTACCAACACGATTTTGAGTTTATAATCCATGCGTTTGTTTCTTCTCGTGTAGGCTATTGTAACAGTTTATTTTCGTGGCTAAAAAAGAAGGATCCGTCTCTCCTGCTGTTAGTACAAAACACTGCAGCGATAATTATGATCCGCTCTAGTAGAAGAACTCACATTTCCCCGATCCTTAAAACTCTCCATTGGCTTCAAGTTTCTTTCAGCATCGATTTTGAAATAAAAAAAAACAAAAAAAAACTATTACTTATTTACTTAAGAGTTGTCAGGTTGTTTAATAGAATCTTCCAAAACTACTTGAAAGGCAAGAGTTTTCCCAGAATTGCTCTCAATCTCATTGAAAAACCAAAAGTCGACTCTACAACACCATCAACAAGAACATCAGGCTAATTTTACTCTTTTATCTACATTAATATAGTTTTTATGTTGTTGACTTTAAAGGGATAGTTTTCAGTTCACGATAGTAGTGGATGTTCATGCTAACGTAGCGAAACACAGGTAACTTTTTGTCATTCAAAATGACACACCAAAAAACACCAAAAATACCTCCATACTCCTCGTCTGTAACGTCCCTCTTGTATTAAAACCTCAACATAAGAAATTGTTCAGAAAAAAACTAAACAAGTCTATATTTTTAAGATTGTTTGTAGCGGAAGCTAAAAAGCTAACATGCTACAGTGACAGGAAACACTTCAGGTGAATACAGGTAAGCTCCCAGTGTACTTTCTACACACAGATTTTGCCCTAAAAAAAACAATTCAGATCAATTTCCATGTCTGGGCTTCACTACAAGAGGGATGTTACAGATGAACAGTATCTGGATTTGTTTTTGGATAAAGAAAAGTTAGCCCCAGTCGCTACATTAGCATGGACAGTCATTTCTGGCTATCTTTGGCTTGTCTGTGAGGCTTTTATAGTTGGAAAGGAATAGTTTTTTTCTTCTCTTTTTCTTTAAGTACAAAGTATGACGTGAATGGAAATCAAATTAAATAAACAAAAAAACCCAAAATGACAATAAACCAGAAAATGAATCTGAAAATTAAATTAAAATTTGATTTTTCTTGTCTATGGTAGATTGATGGATGGTTGGATGTATAGATGGATAGACTTTATGGATCCCTCCGGAAATTTTTTTTGCACTCCAAAAAGTAACTCTGACTCTGAAAATAATCCCAACCCTTAGTCGACACGAGGGTGAGTAGAAAAAAAAATGAGTGAAATTTGAATTTTGGATGAACTATCACTTGAAGTGTTTTTTCCAGTCGCTCCCCTCTCTGACTCACGTCCCAGTAGTGTCGGTGCAGTGTCGGCTCGTCGGGCATTACATGATACACATCTCCATCACGACCGCCGGGCCTCATAAATCAGAGGGGCGGTGGTATCGGGCTCTCGACCACACCGGGGACCATCAGCATGTTGCAGTCTCTCATTTGCGAAAAAAAAAAGAAAAAACCCTGATCACATAATGAGCCGTTTCCGAGGCCACATGTGTGAGCGTCGCACGCGCTCACTTCAAAGAAGCGCTCGGATCGATGCAGCCGCGGTCGCCGGCCAGTTGTTTGCTCATCTGACTCGCTAGTTAGAGAGTGAATTAAAACCAGCTTGTCCTCACGGCCGCTGCAATCAGTGACCTCGGTGGGGGGGTTCTTGTTCGGGCCCAGTGGGGGTGTGGGGGGTGTTTTTTCAGGGACGCCGTCATGTTTCGAGGCTGAAAACACGGCGGCAAAGAAAAAAAGTTTGAGTATCGATCGTGTGTGTTTTGGTTGGACGATTGAGATAAATCGTCAGACTCTTCACCTCCATGTGTCATAAATCCCATTAATATCTCACTGATCCGCACAAGCTGTTCATCCCTCATGTCGCCCGAACTGTTGCGTCCATGTATTCCCTTCACCAGGCGTTTAAGTCGTCATTTCATTTCATTTTTTATCATTTTAATTACATTTATTTGGAACTTGCAAGTGGAACATAATGCATTTAAGGTGCCAACCCGCTCAACGCCCCTCTCGGTAACGGTCACCAGGACAGCTCCCATCATGCTTTGCCGCCCAGCAAACAAAAAAACTGTTTACGATCACTTTTAAATCACAAAAGAGTTGAATTCAGGCGACCAAGGCGTCATGACCGTGCCTGATTGCAGCTACAATATATTTAAGTTTGTTAAAAAGTTAAAAAACTTGCAAAACAGCGAGACAGAGTGAGGTGAACTGTAACGTGGCGAGGAACGACTCTATATTTGTATTCCTTCATTTATTTTTAATGCAAAACCTCAGACGAACCATTTACCTCCATCGTCAACGTTCTTGTTTAAATATAATTCATTAATTAAAGTTGGAATTTACTCCAAATATTTGAAATAGACACGTTTTTTAGTGTAAATAAATTCATAGTGACCTTTAGAGCCTTGTATGTCATCAGTAACTGATAATAAAATTGGTTATAATGAGTTTTATATGGAGGATATTAATGATATTCACACAAAAAAACGTAAATTAAACCGTGTTGCTAGATTCTTTACAGCACGTGATCTAGTCAACCATTGCTTCAGCAAGTTGATATACTTTGTTTCTCATCTTTGGTTTTGATTCTGCGATTGTGTCACCATAATTCTTGACACGTTTTAATTAACTTTAATTAATTCCAACTTACAACCTCAACGTTGCAAATAAGGTTTCCATTCCTCACAGGAACAGTGACCTGAGCGACCCTCGTAATGCTTTGCCGCCCAGCAAACCAATCACAGCTCTCGATCGATTTTGAAAATAGCAAAAAAAAAGTCGTATTATTGAAATACAGTATTGTAGCCATCAGTAGCTAGAGCAGTGTGTATAGGTGCATCATGGGAGTTCACTGTTTCGTCGACACCATAGGTAAGGTGCGTGCGGTAATAAGTTCTTTAGAATAAGTTCTGTGGTTATGTTGACGTTTATCTATATATACTTTATATATATTTTTTTTTTTTTTTTTTTTTTCTGCGACTCGGAACCACGTTGTAGCGAGGTACCACAGTCTTTAGAATACATCAAGCTTCACCAAAACTCAACTTAAAAAAATCGAATATCGCTAAGACCAAGTCAACCATATGAAGTCTCGTCAGGTCCCGACTTAATACCGACGAACGTCGGATAATTTAAGGATAAAACCAAATGTGCCGAATATATAGAAGCCTCCAAATCAAGTGATCAACTCGCCGGAAAAGCCCCGGATGATGCGGGAGGCTAAGGGTCCCCGAGGAGGGTCGTGCCTTGCTCATCTGCCCAGCTTAGGGGGGGCAGGGATTGGGTTTACGCGACAGGTGCCAGAGGGACAGCACGGTCCCCTTGCAACAACACAGAAATGCATACACACTGAATATGGCCGCGCCTTAATCCCTGAGCCAGCTGTTGCAGTTGCTGGTCCAATCAGTCTAAAGTGTTGAGAGCTACTGAGGCCCGTCACTGTGTGCGTGTGTGTGTGTGTGTGTGTGTTTGTGTGGAAGATGAAGCCTATTTGGGGGTCAGGTAGCTTCTGTACGTGGCCATTCGGCCTTGAACCTTCGAGACGTCTCATGGAACTCCCGTCATGTCTAATGATGACCCGCGTGATGAATTCATAACACATGTTTCTTTTGACACACACACACACACACACACACACATTACCCCTCACACTGACCGTGATAGGCTCAATCCTATCACCGCTCATCCCAGATGCCAGCAGAGGTGAAACGAGGCCAGGCACTCCCCTGTCCTCTCACCCCTGTCTTTTGCCTTTGAGCCGGACCTTCGCCCGGTGACCCGACCAGACACGACTAATCCATCAGGGAGCGGCGGTGGTGGTGGGCGGGAGATGCCATTGGGTCGAGGTTGGGGGGGGGGGTTATCGATGCCGTCGCGTCTGGTGTCGTGGGTATCACGGCCCGCCATGTGACTAATTCCCACGCATTAGTCCGACCCATGAACGAGTTTGATGATATTATAGTACGATCTGAGAAATGGAAATCTGACCCTGAAAACGTTCAAATACTCCACACATCTTTACTGGAAATACTTTTTTTTTATAGAAAAACTTTCTGTTTGTACATACTCGTATTAAACCGTTTTTACCATAATAAACAATAATCCCTTTACTTTATTACTAGCGGTTTGTTCCCCGTAACGAACAGAATCCGAAACATAGTTTTCACTATTCAAATATATATCAAAAAAATTGCAATATTTATAAACCTTTCAACATTATCCATATTCTCACGCCGTTTATAGACTCTTTAAAATCGACATAATCGCATGTCAAATATGTTACAGCTCCTCTGATCGTGCTGCTTCCCCACCCTCCTCTGTAACCTCGTTTTCCTGCTTTTATTTGAACATTTCCAGCAGGTCAAACTTTTTGAGCTACTTTTTTAAGCATCTTCCTCTGGATGCTAACAGTAGCACCAGTTCATTTAGGAAAGAAAAAATGATCTTATAATAGCGAAATTAATCAGGAATATGATAAAATGTAATTTGAGTTCCAGTCAAGACACGGAACACACATTGCTGTCCACTGACCTATTCTTGCAGAAATAATCATAAGACGTAAAATTCAAATATTATTTAATTTACTGAACTTTATGCAACAACAACAAAAATTGCAGAAAGTGAACGAGCGATATGGCCAGAAAACAAAGTAATTAAGTGGGAAATGGATTCAGAAAAACCCTTTAAAATTTAAAATAGTTCAAATTTCAATTAAATTTAAACCATATACAGTATAAAACATATTAAGTTAAGATGATTTCAACTCTTTTGTTAATTATAAGAAGAATAAATCTGACTCGTCTTAGTTCTTCACCTCTCTTTCCAAAGTTTTCTGGTTTATTTGGTTTTGAAAATGTATTTTTTATTCCCAGCCAACACTGGTTATTATAGCTAGGGGTAGTTTTAACAGATCTTCTGTGTGAAAAACTAAAGTCTTAACCTTCATGTGGCTCGTTTTTTAATAACTTTTCTAACAATAACTTAAAGGAAACACAAAACTAGCACTTCAGCATCATAATGGTGACGTTGAAAATGAAATAATAACCATTTTCTCAAAGTTTTACTATCTCGTGGTAAAAGTATGAGCCAGACAAGTCAACAGATAACTCGCCCCAACAACCCGAAGAGTAATGCAATCGGACATGGAGTGAGTTCTGGTGTCGATTGAAGTCTCATGATGAGTTATTAGGGAAATAATTCAATTTATCCGTCGACATGACGGTCGGTGTCAGCATCAATCTGCGCGGGTGTCGCTGAAAAGCAAATGCAAGTCTTATGAGAATAATTCCAATAATAAGATGATTCCGTAACGTCGTTAGTCCATCATGTGATCACAAGACTCCGCCGGTGGACGCCGCTATGAATATGATATCCGTGCAAAGCCGCATCAATAAAAGGTCTTCATACGATCCAGTCAGAGTCACAAGTCTATGCATTAACCAGACTCTTCGTGTTTCCCCGTCAATATCTGCCGCCGACGCTCCCCCGACGCTGTTTGCCGTGAACCAGCTCGTCAATACGAGCGGAATATTGTTCAAAAACAAGCTTGAATCAAGTTGTTCGAGTTTCAACCGGGGCTTTGTTCCGAGGCAGGGGAGCAGTAGTGACCCGGGTTAGCGACTGGATCCGATGTCAGGGCTTTTAGTGCAGATGCTGCGCTTTAGCATAATCAATGCGGTTTGACAGTAGCTAGCAATTAGCCGCGGAATATTGAGAAGCATCTGGTTGGTGTTCATTTACATCCTGGAGTTCATGAGCAGGAATGATGTACAAGAGAATATATATCATATATTCATATATATAGTCTTTAATTAAAATAAAATAAATAAATAAATTTGATATTTCAAAGATTGAAACATCTATTTATTTATTTGTTTTAAATTGAAAATGTTTTTTTAATGGCTCAATTATTTATTGTTAAATCATTTTTATATGGAATTGATTTATATTTAATTAATGTACTGAACGTTTTTTTTATAATTGTATAAAATGATTATTTTCAAAATAAATTGAGGTTTTTTTTTAATAAAGAATGAGTTTGATATTATAATTCCAATCATTCCAAAACACAATATTTTGTTGTTTTCTATTTCGTCATGTGATCGCCTGAGCCTCGCCTGATTGGCTAAAAATTGATCAAAAAATTCTGTACTCTAGTTATCGTCTAGTTGCACTTTTATACCAACATTTTACTGTAAATATAAAAAGACAAAAAAAGTAATTCTAATATTAGAATGATTGGAATTTGAATATAAAACTACATGTGTAAAATAAATGTTATCAGTTTGATAATATTCATATTATTTCATTGATTTTTGTTTTTTTTAAATAGACATTTTGGAAACGGAATAATAATACAAAAAAGCATGCAGTGCTTAAAAAACACTACAAAATGTCAATTAAATAAATTATTAAAACGTTAAATTCTATTATCATGGTACTGACGTACTTCCAGAAAGTTGTATTAACGTGTAATAACCAAAATGATTGTTGTTGACAATAATACCACTTTGACACATAATGGTTTTTCATTTTCTTTATCCTCCCAGAGTAAAAAAAAAAAAACGATAACACACAACATCTCTCCGACACACACTGAAGTTTCATCTGTAGTAATTGGACTGTACAGACTGTCCGGTGGGTGTGTATACATGATGCAGTGTGTATGTGTGTGTGACTGGAGAGCCCCTGAGTGCTCTTTGTGCTAATAAAACAGAAGCTCTATGGGACACTGGACACCCTGGATCAAACTCCATCACATTACTGAAATATTACACCTCCCAAAGCAAACAACATGCACTCCGCCGACATGTGTTTGTCTGCGTCAATGTGTGTGTATATGTGTGTGTGTGTGTATTACTCATAAACCCTTTTTGGCTGTAGATTCGTCACTTGATTTCACAGCATCAAAAAAAACACAAAGGGAAACGAGAAAAATAAATATTGGGTTAAGTAATATGAATGCAAAACCACTGGAGGACTCACAACAAAAGTGAAAAATCAATTTCTATTCTATCTGCGTCACGTCGCGGGGATGATGTTGACAGAATGGTTCAGGCAAATAAAAACGAGTGATAAAAGTGAAGCGAACTCGCAAAAATAAAGCAACATTTACAGACAGTGAAAGCCTTTTAGTTCGTAACATTGCTACATAAATGGCGCCCCACTTGTCCCTTCTGCCATGACGGTCTCACTCCACCTTTTCACAACAATAATATTAGTAATATTTATTAACCTTTCAACATTATCCATATTCTCCTACTGTTTATAGACTCTTCAAAAATCAACATCATCCCCCGTCAAATATGTTACAGCTCCTCTGATCATGCTGCTTCCCCACCCTCCTCTGTAACCTTGTTTTCCTGCTTTTATTTGAAAATTTCCAGCAGGTCAAACTTTTTGAGCTACTCTTAGCCTCTTCCTATGGATGCTAACAGTAGCAGTAGTTCATTTTAGAAAGAAAAAACTATCTTATAATAGCGAAATAAATCAGGAATATGATAGGAGGTCAGTTGAGTCAAGACACAGAACTCAGCGCATTGTTGTCCACTGACCTATTCTTGCAGAAATAATCATAAGACGTAGAATTCAAATATTATTTAATTTGCTAAACTTTATGCAACAAAAAAATGGCGTCAGAAAACAATTTAAAAATGTCTTTCACGTCTTGATTGCAAAGTAATTAAGTGATAAATGGATTCAGAAAAACCCTTTAAAATTTAAAATAATACAAAATTCAATAAAATGTAAACCATATACAGTTTTAAACAGTCTTTTCACAACAAATTTTAATCAAGCTCTTTTTCAACAAATCAGCTGTTTTTATCGACACGCAGCTGATCCAATTAAATCCTTTAGCTGTTTGACACAATGGGCGGAGCTTAAGACGAATAAAACCGGCCAAAATATAAGTAAGTAAGTAATTTATATTTATATAGCGCTTTTCTAGACCAGGGTCACAAAGCGCTTAAACAATCAAAGAAAATACTCAAAAAATATATACTTAACAGATCAAGATAACATCGAGAAAAAACAATAGGAATAAGAAACGAATAAGAAAGTCTTAAGATGTTTCTTGAAGGAGTCAGTTAAATAAACTGAATAAAATAACATAGTCGAAGTTTAACAGTCAAAAATACTGTATTTTTTACTAAACTAAATGAAGAAACTCAAACACTATTTCTGTCTTCACTGATGCACAGTTTTACATATTGCCTGGTAACGCTTACGTTTTTCTGGTTGTTACAAAGACACTGTTTTGTTATGTCATATCAGGAGCCAAGGTCTCAAAAGGGTTGATGGTGGTTTTTAGGTTTGTTGATTCATTTATTCCAAACCTACATGTGTAAAAAAAAAAGCTCAAACTAACCTCTCCTGTGTCTAGTTCAGTTTAAACTCAAACCTTCATTTGGTGTTTCTGAGCCACGCAGAGGTCGACTCGCCGGCGTGTCTTTGAGCTACAATCGCTCCTTCTTTTTTCTTTTTTTTTTTCCTCTCTTTTCAAACCCCGGCAACACTTCTCCGGTGTTGTGAAGGAACACTTCTCTTCTAACGACGACCTCTCGCAGGTTTGTGTGCTGATCACAGAGGCCTGACGTTTATGGGGGCGCCGTGATTTAGAGGCGGGCAGGCGGCACACTCGCTCGGGGTCCCGACCCCACTCTTTCATCTCTCATTAGGGGGCAAGGAAAATACAAGTAACACGCAGGAGTCTATTACCAGCACGGAGCGAGAGAACAGACTCCCTCCAACTTCAAAAAAAAATTGGGAGTGTGGCGAGAGCATGAAACAAAGACGCGACTGAGGGTCTAGATGGAGAGCGGCGAGATTTACACCTTATTTTGACAGGTTTTAGAAAGTCTAAAATGTGTCGAACTTCGTGGCCCTTCATGACCTCTGAGTACGTCACTGTTTGAGATAAGATAAGGAACATATAGACTTTCCATAAAAGTGAAACAGATGTGGATGTAAAGGAATTTGATGAGAAACTCAAGAGATAATTAAGATGGATGGAACCTTTATTCGAATGAAAAGACGAAAACACAATCGGACTCAAACCTCCGGGTAAAATTTTATACTTCCTGATGTGTGTTGTTTTAGGAAAAGAAACATTGAGATTACGTTAATATGTTGAATATTTGTATTGGTTTATTCAGCTCAATTTAACACCATGTATCCCCAAGTAGGCACAATCCTACATCCTTTTAAATATTTACTTGCTCAAATTCTCATTTATTTAGAATCCAAATAACCCCTAAAACTGTGAAGAGAGGGATGGATGAAAGAATATTTTCAAGATATTTAGTTTTTATCAAAATTTGACAAATTTCAATTTTCATGGGGGTATTCCGCCCCCTTTAAAACCCTTTACAATAAAAAAAAACATGAGTTTAAATTTAGAAAATCCAGTTTTAGTATTTATTAAATATGGTTTATATTTAATTGAAATTGGACGTATAATAATTTAAATGGGGGTCTTCTGCCCCCTTTAAACGCCCTTACAATTTACAAAACAAGCTGAAATTCTGAAAGTCCTACTTATTTTGTATGTATTAAATATGGTTTGTATTTAATTGAAATTGGACATATAATTATTTTAATGTGGGTCTTTTGCCCCCTTGTACCTTCTTGACCTGATGGTCTCTTTAACATTCACTGTCCATTTTCAAGATATTTTGTTTTTATCCAAATTGGAAATATTTCCTTTTTTAAAAAGGGGGTCTTCTGCCTCCTTTAAACCTCCTTACAATTAAAAATGAGCTTAAATTTACATTTTTTCTTGTTGGTATTTATTAAAAATGGTTTATATTTCATTGATATTGGACAAATATTATTTTCCATGGGGGTCTTGTGGACCCCTCTAAACCACCTTGACCTGATGGAGTTTGTCCTCTTCTCTTAAACATTTAATGGGCATTTTCAAGATATTTTGTGTTTGTTTTTTGTTTTTAATTGGACATATTTCATTTTCATGGGGGTCTTCTGCCCCCTTTAAACCGATTACAATTTAAAAAACAATCTGGATTTCTGAAAGTCATTCTTATTTAGTATGTATCAAAGTTGGTTTGTATTCAATTTGAAATTGGACATATAATCATTTTTAATGGGGGTCTTCTGCCCCCCTTGAGCCCCCTTTACCTTAACCTGATATGATTACTTTATTAATCCCACAGTGGGGAGAGAGGGATTTAATTGAAAATTGGACGTATAATAATTTTAATGGGGGTCATTTGCCCCCTTGTACCTTCTTGACCTGATGGTCTCTTAAACATTCACTGTCCATTTTCAAGATATTTGTTTTTTAACCAAATTGGAAATATTTCCTTTTTTTAAAAGGGGGTCACCTGCCTCCTTTAAACCTCCTTCCAAATAAAAATGAGCTTTTTTTAAAAAGTATTTATTAAATATACATTTATATTAAATTGAAATAGAACTTACAGTATTATATATTATTTTTCATGGGGGTCTTGTTGCCCCCTTGAACCTTCTTGACCTGATGGAGTTTGTCCTCCTCTCTTAAACATTTACTGGGCATTTTCAAGATATTTTGTTTTTTTTATTTGGACATGTTTCAATTTTCATGGGGGTCTTCTGCCCCCTTTAAACCCCCTTACAATTTAGAAAACAAGCTGAAATTCTGAAAATCATACTTATTTAGCATGTACTAAATATGGTTTGTATTCAACTTGAAATTGGACATATAATCATTTTTAATGGGGGTCTTCTGCCCCCCTTGAGCCCCCTTTACCTTAACCTGATAAGATTACTTTATTAATCCCACAGTGGGGAGAGGACATGGTCACCGCAGCTCAATTCACACGCACAGATTAAAAAAGTATACAATAACAACTATACACTCAAGTTACAACATATAATTACTATACACTAACAGTACAACACAATGATGCAGTTGCCCTCGCCCCTAAAACTTTAACTAATAAATACTATACTAAAAATACATTTTGAATGTTTCATTGACAGGAACAGAGATGGAATGCTAACAGCTATCATTTAACGCACTCAAGCTAACCAATAAAACACCATCAATTTCCCATGTAAACAAAATAAATCAGGAAAACAAGCTTTAAAAAAAATCAGCTTTTGCCACTTCAATATTGGTCCCGCCTCTCTTTGCTAAGCCTCCATCCATCCATGTAGGCAGCAGAGGAAAAAAAAAAAAACAGAATCAGTTTCAAGCCAGAAACAAAGATTATCACTCCTTAGCGGAGGAGTGAGGACAGCCAGCAGTTGTTGGGAATCAATAATGATCCAGATTTGTGTCTTAATCCCACCCAGGACTGATGAGGTCCAGCAGCACAACACATGGGACACAAGCATCGCCGCGGAAAATTACACTTATCCTGTGACAGGTGTTTAGCATAAGATGGGATTAGAACCCAACTTTAATGAAGCTCACGGTGAAATCAGTTCAGTGCAAATAGGATTTCGGCTGCCAAAAATTTGAAGAGGGTCTTTAAAGGACGGGCAAAACAAGTTTGTTTTTTTGGGGGGGGGACGCCCACTTAGTGTTTGTTAAAACCACTTTAACAATTTAAAGTCTTGTGTATTACTACAAACTTTTCTTTGACCAAGACTTGTACAAAGTTGGAATTAAAGTAGGTCACTTTGTTTTTTTCTGAGCAACTTTCTCTCTGTTGCTTCGTTCAGGAAACATTCATAAATATCGAGTGAGTTCCCAATTGGAATTGTATTCCTAAGACCTCCTGACCCCCCGCTGCCCCAAAATGTATATATTTAAATTTATTTTTGGTACAGCAATAGTCATTATAAACATTTTATCATGATGATTTCCAGGAGATACAAGACCCTCCTCTGTTTTAGGAACCTCTCATTGTTGTAGTATTACTTCACTAGTCTCCATGGTATTACATCGGTACGCTTCTTCGTAATATTCTGTAAGGCTATGTGGTATTACTCTGTGAGGCTCGATTGTGTTACTCCGTGAGGTTTCATAGAATTACTACACAAAGCTTTGTAGTATTTTTCCGTGAGGCTCCATAGTATTACTACACAAGGATTCACGTTATTAATCCGCAAAGATCTGTAGTATTACTTGGGCAAGGCTCCATAATATTAACCATTACTTACTTACTTACTTACTCTTTGAAGCTCAATGGTATTACTACGAAGGGCGCCATGGTATTGCTGCACAAGGCTGGATATTATTACTCTGTGAGTCTCCCTTGTATAACTATAAGAGGCTCTGTAGTATCACTATGAAAGGCATCGTTGTATAACTCTCCAAGGCTCTGTAGTATTTCTCTGTGAGGCTCAATGGTATTACTACGAAATGCTTTATTGTAAAACTCTGCAAGCCTCTGTAGTATTACTCTGTGATATGCTGTAATAATACTCTTGTTTCTTTCCATGGTATTACTACGAAAGGCTTCATTGTATAACTCTGTAGGGCTTTGTAGTATTACTCTGTGGTGCGCCCTAATAATACTCGGTGTGTTACCATTGTATTGCTACAAAAGGCTCCGTGGCATTACTATCGGAGGCTCCTTAGTATTACTTTGCAAGACTCTATGGTATTAATATACGAGTCTTCATAGTATTACTCCGCGAGGCTATATAGTATAACTAGGCGAAGCTCCGCAACTGTACTCCTTGAGGCTCCATGGTAGTTCTACGAAAGGCTCCAAATTATTACCCAGCAAGGCTCCTGACTTAATACGTATTATAATATGAAATATACAGTAGTACAAAATTTGGTGTCTGGTTGAACTCTGAACTCTACATGTACCTGAGAAACCACATCTTAGTGAACTTATGTTTGACATTCCTGATGTTGCGACATCAGTTATTTATTGGACCCTGTAGTAATCATCAACTTGCTCGCCTGAGTCACTTTCACCAGACTTGACTTTGGCAATGAAACTCAAACTTGGAGGATCTGATCCTCATTCCAATAACCATTGATGGTAGAGTTTCTCCAGAACCGCTATCATCTCCACGATCACATCGTAATTTATCTCCTCCATGTTTTTCTTGTAACGGCTCCGGTTGTTTCTGGGGCCCCGGAGGTGCCGGGGGGGTACGACTCCCCAACATGTTCTAGCTCTCGGGTCCACGACATCAAACGCAGGTGTCTGAAGACTCGTGAGTCAGAAATCACGTTGATTACGTGTCGGGACGTACACGCCGGGCGTTGTTGCGTCACCGTTCAGGGACATTTTTGGATCCCGGTGGCGCCAGGAGAGGTTAGCTGGGTTAAGAATCTTAGCGAGCCTGCTAAACCCTTTTGGAGCTGGTCCTTATTAATCTCTCCCACACCCCCACCAAGATATTAGTACCAGGTTTAGGCCGATTTACCTCGCCCCGGCGAGATCTGTCAAATCAAACACAAGCGTCCAGCAAACACACACACACACACACACACACACTCCCAAAAAAACATATTTTCATCTGAAAACAGATATAGAGACCAGGGGGGTCTGAGTTATCAGCAGCTGCTTCCAATTTCTCCTGTTTTATACTGCGGCCTGAGACATTATCTTCCTCTCTGCGTGTTTACAGGCGACTGGTTGATTTAAAACGACCCAAAAGAAAGTGTTTTTCACTTATTACACTTGCTGTGAGTTTCGTTCAAACATGAAGTGTGATTATGTGCTGATTGTGTAGAAATTGTGTTTTTATTTAGCATGTTGGACCAGTTTTTAAAACCCATTTTACATTTAACAACTGACTTTGAATATGGAATATGGAGAAAATTGACGTTTGAGCTACAAAATGAAGTGTGTTATTTTGGGAAATAGTTAAAATATTTAGTATTTTGAGTCAAACAACAGAGAAGTTTTAGGATGAATTAGTCTCTTTTAAATAACCTGTCGAAGTCATGACTGTATTTAAATTAACAATTAAACCAAACCTATAATATACTCATGCATTTACAGTACTTTTACATTGTTAAAAATAATGTCAAATATAAATATTATGTAATGTCAATATAGTATAATGTAAGTTAAAAGTAATATAGGTCTTGTGTTGTTTTTTTTGTTGTTGACGGAATATTTTCATAAGTTAACAATTTTACCAAACATATTTAATACTTACAGTATTTTTATATAGTTAAATATATTTTTTTTGTAATAAGTCGGCTTTTTCATATTCGCTTGTTTGTATTTCTTGTGTTTATCCTTCATCTTTTTTTTTCTTTTTTCTTTTATTAAGTGGTACTTATTATTTTTGCCATCTATAATCACTTATCTCTCTAATGTGCTGAGGACGAGGAGCAACAAATGAAACAATTAAAACCATGTTTAACTAAAATTGTCATTAAATAGTTAAATGTGTCTTTAAATGTGTGATTAATGAATTACAATTTTAGTTAAATCTTGGTTTAGTTAAACTGGTTTGGCTCCTTAAAAGTTCTAACCATCGTCTCCAGGATGATTCACATCCACATCAAGACTTTGATGACATCAGCAAAGATCTTAGATTTTATTTTTCTTCGTCTACAAGATGAACATTTGCAGCATCAGTTACTGTATTTGACGTTTAAATAGGAATGTTTGGTAAAACCAGGTGAATATCGAAGTTGTTGTTCGGTGTGTCTGGAGGAAGGTGGGACGCTGCACATAAAAAAAGCAAAGATTGACTGAAGATAAAGTGACTCTGAAAGGAAGCCGATGAGACAATAGGAACAATCAAGCCGTCGACAACACGTCTCTATGTCTGGAGAACAACACAACACTGTTGTGAGTCTTCGTAGACGAGTGATCACATCACAAACTTTTCATCTTTTCATGTTGACTTGATACAATAGTGAAAAGTAAACCTTAGACTTGGTGAGATTATTGTTATTAATATTATCGTATTTGTTATTATTTTCATCGTCATGATGATAATCGTTAATATTGTCATCTGTTTATTATTATTATCATCTTTATTATTCTCTCTTTTATTAACATGGATTATTGTTATTACCGTCACTGTGGTCGTCGACGTCATTATTATATAAATATAATTGTTGGTCTTACTATCTTATTATTATTATTATTATTATGATCTGCGACAACTTCATTATAATTGTTGTTGCTTTGGTTCTACCTTTTATTGTTATTATTATCATCATCATTATAGTTAATATTACATTGTTATAACTTTATTATTAGCTTAGAGTTATTAATGCTGTTTTTGTTGTCGTTGTTGTCGACTTCACTGTTATGATTGTTTCATGTTGTTTGTTATTATTCTATTGTTTTTGTTGTCGTTAAGTTGTTATTACCATCATCGCCGTTGTTATTGTTTTGTGTTGTCTTTGTTATTTTTTTTGTTGACTTTATTATTTTACTGTTGTTGTACTTTTGTGTTTTACATGGTTGTTATTATCATCATTGTTATTGTTATTATTATTACATTGGTATTACTCTATTATTAGCATAATCGTTTTTGTCGTTACTATTTCATAGTTTTTCTTATTATCATTTTTGTTTTTATTATTATTGTTGTCGAGGGTTTTCTTTTTAAATTGTTGTTGTGGTTTTGTTGTCATTAGTATCGCCTCCATCGTTACCGTAGTCTATTCAATTTTCCTTTTATTTTGTAAAAAGATCGACTTCATTTCCTGTCGTCACTGAGGAAAACTATCATCTTGATTTGTAAAATATGATCAGCAACACGTTTATATTCTCCAGTGCTTGACTATGTCTGACTCTCCCTCTTGTGGTTTTGTGGAGTGTTTCTGTGCGTATTTGAGTGTGTCTATGTGTGTGTGTGTGTGTGTGTGTGTGTGTGTGTGTGTGTGTGTTGGGGTTGACACAGGACTGATGAGGGAGGCGGGGAAGGCTCTGTGTTTGGATGGTGCTCCATTGAAGCCGCTGCTATTAAGCACCACGGCCGTGAAATGCAGTTTATTGTTGCTTAATCCTTTGACTGTGGCAACACTCTGCTGGTGTGAGTGTGTGTTTGTGTGTGTGTGTGTGAGTGTGTGTGTGAGAAGTTGCTAGCAGCTCACACTCCCTGGGGGCCGTGTCTAATTGGACAAATTTGCCTAGCAGGGGTGGAGGCACAGCCTGGATTGGAGACTTTATTTATGGGCACCAGTGACGGAGAGATTGATGAAGGAGAATGTGAGTCGAAATATTCGCACCTCGGAGGCCGGGGTTTTTCGGCCTCTAGTGAGAGAAATGGAAGCACCTTTCCTGGTGTCCGAGTTAAAAATGAAGGAAAATAAATAAATGAAAATAGGTTATTATTCCTTTTTTTTTTATTAAATATTACATCGACTATTTGATCTATAAAAATATCTCTTACATTTACTTCAATTAATAAAAAAAATACTTTTTAAAATCTAGTTTGGATTATATCCAACCTCAGCACTAATGGCTACAGAATACTTAAATACTACAATGATTACAGAATACATAATTACTAAAATAGTTAATTATCAATCCATCATTTTCCTTTTATCACTTATCGTACATTGGGTCAAAAAGCTCCATAAAGGGACCTATATTTTCTTCTTTTCTTGAGGACAACTCTCTCCCACATGTCCTGGGTCTGACCCGAGGTCTCCTCCCAGTCCGACCCGAGCAGGACCTAATATGTTACCTGGACTGGCTTTAAGTTGTGTTGAGGAGGTTCTACGTTGAGTGTCTCACCAGTGACCGTGCAGCCACGTCTGCTCTTATTTGCGAAAAATAAAAAAGATTAATAAAATAGTTAATGCTCTCTTCAGGGTCAATTTTTAGGGGCCAACAAGCCCGAAACAAACAAGGGGCATACAAAAGTAGTTTTAATTTGATAAGAAAACATTAAATGCATTTTTTTAAATGAATATAAAGGACATTTTAAAATGAGATTAAGGTATAATTTCATACTTCTTTTTTCAATTTATTTAATTTAAAGATAAAAGAAGAATATTTATGCAATCAAATCATAAAATAAAGTTAAATAAGCTTTACATTGACTTTTTATTTAGAAACATAACGTGTAAAACACTTTATTAAAATATACTATTCCCCCCAAAAAAGGACAAACAAAGGAAAGAAAACAATGACGTCAAACAAAAATCTTTAATGACTACAATTATTTAAATCTTAAATGCGATAGCCATTAAAAAACCTTTATGAATGATCGATTTTATATTTTTTCATCACGTCATGAGGGCCAAATAAATACTTTTCATGAAGGAAAAGAAATCTTTACAAAAGTACAAATCCACGCCAAAGATGGACTGAACGTCATAAACGGGATGTTTTCTTCTAGTAGCACATTTTTCCATCTGCACTTTATTGGTCGTCAAAAACAAATTCTCTAATTTCCAGGTAACAAAATCCTCATGCAGCGGATAAACCGCCATCTCTCCCGAAAAAAGGACCCCCGGGGCCGTGAACCGCTCTGAGGTTTTTCTCTCTTTCTGATTGTGGACTGGTGTGAGCGGCGTCGGTTGTTGACTGGTTTTTCTTCGCTCTCTCATTACTTGAGCTTTGATGCTTCTCCTGACACTCCGTTTCCAGCAACAGCGACGTGTTGTTTAAGGACAAAAAGTGTTTGTCTTCGTGAACCCACCAGCATCTGGGCTCAATCTCGCACAGTCCCGGTGTCACGGTAAACACACACATGTACATGTGTAGACACACACACACACACACTCGTCTCTGGTTCACTGTATTAGCTGTTGACCCAACAATGAGTGTGTGTCGCTACACTCGTGAGTGGGTAGCTCGACAATGTGTTTGGATGTAAGAATGTGACTGAGGAGTGAGTCAGGAAGTGTGTGCGTGTGTGTGTGTATGAAAAAAAAAAAAAAAAAAGAGAGAGAGAGACTGTTGTTTGTCTCTTTAAACCACTGTAGTGTCGGAACAAAGCTGGCCACACACACTCTTTGATGTGTGTGAGTGTTGTGTGCGTGAGTTTGGCTTGATGTTGCGGCCACAGTGGATGACAAGATGCCCTGCTCTTTCTCAGCAGGATCTTTCCTGCAGCTGCCTTCACTCTCTCTCTCTCCCTCACACACACACACACACACACACACACACACACACACACACATACACACACACACACACTGAATCCTGTTACACAGCTTGTCCTTTTGGCCTCTTTGGTCTCATCTTGTTTCTCTATTACAGTTTTGTCTCTCACAGGAAATGACATCATCCCAACCAAACTTTTTTTATATGTTTCGTCTGTAAACATGATATTCTTTTGTTTTTGTACTTCAATTATTTTACACCTTTTTTCCAAAATACATTCTTAGTTCAGTAATGTGTTGTGAATCCCACGTGCAGTATTTTGTGTTATTTGTCCTTGGAACTAAGTAGAACATCTGTATATTTTATAATCTTCTCTTTCTTCAATGTAAGTAAAAGAAGTAAAAAATATACACATATATATATATTAATGTCTTACAAACCAATCGACAATAATATCAGGTCAAGGTAAAGGGGTCACCAGGGGGGCAGAAGACCCTCATGAAAATACAAATACTTCCATTGTCCATGAAGTACAATCCTTATGTATTACATACTAATAAATAGGATAGATTTCCAGAATTTCCATTCATTTAAATGTTTTATTGTAAGGGGGCAGAGAGGGGGGCAGGAGACCCCCAAGAAAATCTCAATGTGTCCAATTTTGATGGTGTTTTAACCATATTTAATACATGTACGATGCATAACTCACCTGAACCTACTCTCTTCTTTCGGGTTATTGTTTCCTATACTTACTGTATATATATTTATTTACATTTTTATGATGCATTTTTTTCTTCATCCCATCCGAACAACACTTTAACACTCAACATATGTATCACATCTTGGCCGTTTTGGGTTGTTAACTAGTACCGGTCCGGGTACTAGTACCGGTACTAGGTCTATGAGACATTTTTTTGTTGTTTAATCCGCACAGGAAAAAAAAATTGCAAATATTACTTCGTAAAAGGTGTTTTATTTCGAAAAAGAAAATGGTTTTTCACTCAAAAAAACATTAGCGTGTGACACTTGAGTAAAATGAGTAAAACACAAACTCTAGGAACAAAAACTTCTGTTTCAGATTCAGAATCCTCATTCCATATAAGTAATGCTCAAACACAAACTGACACATTAGTACAAAGCCTGCCAAAGCTAGGAGACGCACACATCTAGAACACTATCGTTGGCATACAATCAAACGTAGATGAACATAAACATCTTGTTCTAACCAGTCCAGAGCTCTCGCTGATTCAGCGTTATAATGAAGTTTTTAATGAACCTGATCGGAGGTCATGCTATTGTATTTCTACTTTTTTCGGTCCTTGAATAGAATCCGGACATTTAACCGTTCCTTGGTAAAAAAAAAAAAGATTGGGTACCTCTGGTTTAAAACACTTAAGTCCATCCTTTGTTTGACCTCTAAAGTTGTGTAAAAAAAAAATTGTAATTGTAATGAAAAACGAAATTGCAGATGGAAAGTTTCGGAATTCCTGGTCCACACTTGATTTCATATCAACCGGTAAATGCTTTTCAGCCAAAAAGCTCTGTCATCTGGGTGAGGCGTGGAGTAGAGCAGCTGCTCTCTGTGAGAAGTTGCAGAGGAAAGTAGGTTTTTTTGTATAACTCAAGAGAAGATTCCACTGATAACGGCTGGAACCATCTGTAAATACTTCCTGAAATGAGTTGCACGTCTCATGGCAGGCAAGCATAAAGTATCTTCTTCTTCATCTTGATGCAGTTCTGTAGCTACTCGACCTCGTGCCCACCACTGAGGAACAGCCTGTTCCTGTACCTTGTTACCAGGAACACCATGTTTTCCTTTTTTTTCATTTCACAAATGTTTTAATGGCTCCTGTAAATGGAGAGAAGCCTGTGGGTTAGTCCTCTCCTCTGCTTCAATGGCCAGTTCAGTTCAGAGCTTCTCCATCAGTCCGGATTCTTCAGCTGACATTAGCAGGATTTAGCACCTCTTTCTCTAATAAGAAAATGTTGTAACTGATTTCAACCACCTTCATCTTGTTTCTGACCTATTTCTGTCCAGTTTCTGTTCTGTGTCTGACCTTTGTTTGACTAGTTTATGACCAGTTACTGACGAATTTCTTACCATTTCTTTAGTCTAGTTTTTGTCTAACTTCTGTCCAGCTTCTGTCCTTTTTTTGTCTGGTTTCTGACCTATTTATGTCTAGTTTCTGTCTTGTTTCTGACCAGTTTTTGACCGGTTGCTGACCAGTTTATGTCTAGTTCTTTACCAATATTTGGTCTAGTTTCTGTCCAACTTTCGGTCCAGCTTTTGTCCCGTTTTTTGTCTAGTTTCTGACCAGTTTCTAAACAGATTCTGACCAGTTTCAGTCTTGTTTTCTGACCAGTTTCTGTCTTGTTTCTGACCAGTTTTTTTTTACCAGTTTATATACAGTTTTTTAACAGTTTCGGATCAGTCACTCTCTAATTTCTTTTGTCTAGTTACTGTCCAATTTCTTACTGTTTATTTAGTCTAGTTTTTGTCTAACTTGTGTCCAGCTTCTGTCCTTTTTTGTCTAGTTTCTGACCAATTTCTGTATACTTTCTGTTCAGGTTTCTGTCTAGAATTTGTTCATTTTTTTTATAGTTTTTGTCCAGTTTATGACCAGTTCCTGTTGAGTTGTCCAGTTTCTGTGTAGTTTACATACAGCTTTTTAACAGTTTCCGACCATTTCCTGTCGAATTTCTGACCTGTTTTTTGTCTAGTTTCTGTCCAGTTTATACCCAATTTCTTTCTTGTTTCTACCAAGTTTTTGGTCTAGTTTCTGACCAGTTTATATACAGTTTTTTAACAGTTTCCGATCAGTCCCTCTCCAATTTCTTATGAGTTCTTTGTCCAGTTTCTGACCAGCTCCTGTTGAGTTGTTCTCCAGTTTCTGTCTAGTTTCTGTGGTCAAAAACTTTGTTTATTTTTAACATAGCTTTTTATAATACCGAAATAGTGCTTTTTTTAGTTTCTTCTTGTCTGTCGTTAAACAGTTTAAAGTCAGGTTCATTCTATTGTTCTTTCATTCATTGGAAAAACAGCAACTATTTTCGGTCCAGGAAGCACAAGAAACATTGAACTCACAGGAAAATATAATAATAACTATGAAGACATTTGAAGAGTGTCTCTGAGATACAACAGAAAAGTCGTCTGGATCAATCACGCATCTCGTCTCATTTCACCAGAAAAGTCCTCACGAAGTTGCCTGAAGAAAAAAGAGGGTGTGCGTGCATGTGCGCGTGCACGTCGCAATGCTTCAGCACAGCTCATTGCTCTTCTCAATGGAGGCTGTCTCCTGCACTTGGCAGTTGTGTGTTGCATGTCTGAGTGTGTGTGTGTGTGTATGTGCTGTGAAAACAACCTGTTGGTGGCTCGCATTATATCGTGCCTTTCAACTTACTGCACTTTCTTATCAGCGCAATCTATCTGGTTTCCAGATCGTCACACACACACACACACACACACACATGAACAAACATACCTTCCATCTGGAGGAGCGGATGTTTGAGTGTGTTGCCGAGTTAGGAGATATTGTTGCACCATCATCGCCGTGCCAAAGTAAACGGGTGACGTATCGGCTCTGGTTCGGCTACTTTTGTTCTGATGATCGTCTATTAATGTTTCGTTTTTTCTCAATTTCTGTTCGTCCAGTTTGGATTTTAAGGTTGTGTTTTATCGTCAACGTTTTCATTGACTTAAGTGTCATAAACCAAGGTTTCGTAAGTGGATACGACCATGACCTCTCGGAACGAACCGGTAGCAGCTTCCGCTTAACTTTAGTTCTTGTGTTTTTGGGCTTCTACGTTTTGTGCCGCCACGGTCAGTAATGTCCTCTCTTTGTGTCCCGGACTGTTTGTCTTGGCGGCGCTGAGACGAGATCGATGGTCTGTAAAGTGGATTTCTTATTGGCCTGTTTGTTTTGGCAACTTATGAAAGAAGCTCGCTGATTACACTTCCAGATGTGTTGTATTCACACACACACACACACACACAGGCAACAACACACACACACACGCACAGTGTGTATGTTTAAAAGGCTCAGGGAAGATAAAATACTTCCACTCCAACCTTTTTATTTTTTGGCTTGTTGCACAGCCTCAGGAACATTCACTCAACTCTTGACATGCGCACTTCACACACTTCCTGAACTTTGAACACACACTCTCTGAAAAAACGTCGTCCAGTCGCACTCTGGACGATGCTCAACTGACTCACTCCGACACAAAATACAACAAAAAAGGGTGGAAGGCACAGATAGATGTAGCAATATATTTGTTTTTTTCTGCCATTTCTTGTGATAAATAAGTTGATCTGGATAAGATTAGAAAGTCCTTCCATTGTTGGTCATCAATGCTAATCCTTCATCGATGCTAAAGACCTTAAAAGAGACTAATAAGGATAATAAGTAGGGCTTGGTATCAAACTACAGTTCAGTTACGGCACCAATTGAAATTCAACGGTAGTATAAGTGCTGTTATCTTAACATGTAAAAAAATATTGGACTTATCAAAGTGAAATGAGTAAAAATACGGTGAAAAAATGGATCAATATCAATTTTTTTACGCAAAATTTCAGGTTTCTATACATATTTATTTCTTTTTTCGGAGTAAATAGGTATTTTAAAAAGGTATCCAAATAGGTTTTTAAAGTTTAAAATCATATTCTAAATGTTCTTTTTGTCACATTTGTATCTAATTGTGTTTCTAAATGTCCAGTTCACCGTAAATGTGTCTTGAATTTCAATTTTTTGCCAAAATGTTGGGAAATATCTTTCATTACCAAAAGGTGTGGATTTTTCTTTAAAAAAAAAATAAGATATGACAAAGGCATAAACATTGGATTGATTTGTTCTTTTATTTTACATTTTTTCTGTAAGAAAGAACTGCTTGGAGTGGAAAATCTACCCAAGTTTAACATTAAAACTAAAGATGTACTATGTTAAATGTTATTTTCATTGTTTTAGAACTAGTTTCAGGTGCTGGTACCGTAGTAAAGGTATCCTTACCGGTACCGGAAAAAATTCAATCTACACCGAGCCCAAATAATAAGTCGAAATCTGCTTTTTAATTTCACCTTTAAATGCTAAATGACCGATAACTTCTAACAATCTTGTATCCGTTAGCATTAGCATTAGCCGTGTGAATTCACTGATCCCTTTGGCCCCCGAGCAGCTTGTCTTGTGTGTCCGTGTGTGTGTGTGTGTGTGTGTGTGTGTGTGTGTGCGTGTGCATGCATGTGTGTGGCCTAATAAAAGCGCAGCTCCTGACATTTTTATGGCAGGTAAGTGGACGCCGGATTTATAGTGCTTGTATAGAGACCTGGGGAGACTAAGGGTGCAAAGTAAAGACAAATTAAGTCATTTCAAACACGGCTTTGAAAAAGCGTCGACGTTGTCATGGATTTCTTTTTTTCACCCTTTTTAAATAAACCCAAAAAAAGATCGACATGTGTTCCACACATGGTGCCTAAAATATTCGTATAAATATTTTAATATCTATTATAAAAGTACCTCCGATCATCAGAGATCTTTCAATTCAAGGTGAAGTTATTCTTCCTTGACGGTGCAGCTTTTGAAAAAGCAGAATTTATTTTTTGTTTTTATTCCGAAAACAAGTCGATGAATGGCTTTCACAGGGAATAACAAGAAGATGATGGGCAAGAGCAGATGAGGTCATTCCCAGGTGGCTGCTTGGCTTCCAATACAATTTCTCCCCAAACTTGACGAGGAAATGAAAAGCCCCCCCCCCCCATCACCACCACCACTCCCTCCATCCCTCCATCCCTCCCTCCTCTTCTTCCCAAACGATTAATTCCCGCTTAGATGCTTTCAAAACCCAGGAGAGCCGGAGCGCGAGGGAGAGAAAACAATAATAACGACGGATTTATCTGCCCGTAATGAAGATGCCGCCTCGTAAACTTTCTCTGCCCACCTTTATTTTGCCGTTTGTTTTCTCCCTCTTCCTGTAACTGGTTCCTCCCTCCCTTCCTCCCTCCCTCCCTCGGTCTGTGGTCGCATCCAGCGTGTGATATATGAGCCTGTTGTGCGAGCGGTCTGGACGCGAGTCCACTCCGGCCCCCGATAGCAAGTGTACATCCTCGCATCAATCCCCTCTGGTGCTCTCTGTGGTGTGATAAGGCCAGCTTAGGGACACATTAGGCGCGGCAGGGCGTTAAGATCAAATGAGATTGTGGAGGATTTCCGGGAATACAGGAGTGTGGCTTTGGTGCTCGGAATCCTCTCCGTTCTACCCCCCGAGAGGAAAGCCTGGCACGGTACAATATTCATCATCGCCCGAGCAGCACGCCACCACTTTTGCTGCTCGGGCGATGAGGCTGCGGCGTCTTTTTGGCTTTTTTGTGTGTTTGCACTTTTGTGCAAAACGTGAGCGTTTATGAACATTTGAAATAAGATTATGCATCTATTTTTGTTAGGACTGTTCTATTGATTTGATCAAGTCGTTGGTTTGATCAAAGTGGATTCATGTTCATTTTTGTGTTAAAGGAAACAGTAATGCTAAAGGAAATATGTACAGTTTGTAAATAAATGTATATATATTCAAGTTTGTCATCTATGAATAAAAATATATATATTTATTTATAGATGACAAACTTGAAGAAAATTCTGATAAATCGAACCTCCAAAAAAGCAAAACAATTGTCATTTATTTGTACATAAAAAATAACAAAACACCAATGAAACAAAACAAAAAAATATATATATAAAAACATACCAAAATCCTGTAGTTCGAAATAGAAAAAGGAAGAAGTAAAGTACTTTTTTAAAAAAATGTTATATCCCTTTTTAATTATTATTTTGTTTGTGGAACATATTTTTAAACAGATATCATACAAGAATTACATATATATTTATATATAAACACTATAACCTAATATAGTGTAATATATAAGCATATGCTGAATAGGTATGAATACACATGATATACATAATATACATTATACATTATTAAGTAAGTAATTTATATTTGTAGAGCGCCTGCGTGAATAGAAATGTATTTAGTTGTTTTTGAAGGAGTCAGTAGATTTCATCAAGAAACTGGCAGCCAGTGAAGAGATTTAAGGATCGGAGAAATGTGAGTTCTTCTACTAGAGCGGCTCAGAATTCTCTCTGCAGAGTTTTGTATGAACTTCAGGCGAGACAGATGCTTCTTGTTAAGACATTACTATCTTTAATTATTACTACCATTGTTGGTTCTCACATGTCCTCGTTCATAAACCTATTTATATATATTATATTTGTTGTACCTTTTTTTAAAAAAATTAAATTTGTACCTTGGTAAATATACATTTTATTCTACATTGTTGAGATGTTTTCACCCCTTGTGTGATTGAGTTTGATGTACAAGATTGTAAATGACTCTTTTTACAAAGCTGGTGTTTAATGATATTTAAGGCCAGCTATTTTGAAAAAGTGCTGCTTTAAGAAAACTTGACAAAATGCTATTAATAATACTAATTTATAATTATTTAGAGAGTATTACTGTGTTTGTTTGGATTATTTTAAACTGAGCAAACAAGGATCCAATAGGAAATTATACATTTCTTTTAAGAAAATGAATACTTACGATGACGTATTTTCAATATAAAAGCCCTTAAAAAAAGTGTAATAAGGAAAATCATATCCTGTAACATTTACTGATTTAGGTTCAGATATTGTTCTTCATTTGATCCTGGTTTTAATATACGTTATTATTCCAGTCATGTATTTTCTTTATTCATAATTTTATCATATTATCACATTTTTAATAGTTTTTTTGTATAAAATGTGTCCGAGCACACGATGACAACATAATGTTTCTGTACTGTCGTGCTTCGCCTCCGTCGCACAGCAGGAATTTCCTCGACTCGTTGCACGAATTCACAGTTTTTCTTGATCGTGTAACTTATTTGTGTTGTGCAGCGGCTCCAGTAAACACCGGAAAGCAGCAGTTTAGACGACGGCGTCATGTTGACTCGTCGTAGGAGGAAAGAAATCAAGTGGGACACACGGAGTGTGAGGGGAAGTGGGTACATTTCTTGCAAGATTAATAAAGGGGTCCCCGACCCCCCCCCACACACACACACAGAGGCGTACACACAAACGCACACAAACACCTCGACCTCTCGCACACAGACGGGAAAACACTGAAGCTCTGTCATTGAATATGGTGCAGAGAGCAAACATTCTCCTGTAAACATATCATCTGTCACCTCTGGAGCTGTATTCATGTTCTTTTATGCCAAACACACACACACACACACACACACACGCACACACACGCAGGCTGTCAAACAAACCAAGGAGACCGGGACCCTGTGAGAGTCATCACCATGACCGGTGCAGCTTCATCAAGTTGTCCGCCCGCTCCATTACACAGCAACACGATCCAGCCTGAAATCAATTAGCAAACCGCGCTAGCACGGCGCAGTGTTTACTCTCCTTCTCTTTGCTTTTTGGTTTTTTATCGCAAAAAACCATCGCTCGCGCTTTTCACGAGAACAAACCTCTGGTGTCTCTTGTTGTGTGTGTCGCTTTTTTTTTAAGCGCCGGACAAAGACATGTTTGGACGAAACCAGCTGGAACGTTTACTGTCGCGGATTTTGTCGCATTGATTTTTTTTTCAGAGACGAATGAAGGTCAAACTAATGTGTTGATTCAAGTGTGTCTTGAATAGATGTTGTGTCTCTTTTGTATCATCAGTGTGTGTTTGTACAAAAACTCTCTTTTCATTGAAATATTTACACTAGAAAATGATCTTAAGCCCCGCCCACTGAAAACATTTTTTTTATTCTTGAGCTAGAATCTACGATAGCCACGCCCCCACTCTGCTGCGATTGGTCAGTCGTTGAGGTTTGTCACTACGCGTCATCATCAACCCTCCCAGGAAGTCTCCACCTCCCAAGGGACTCGTTGTATAAACGAAGCGGGGAGGGATTATAACATCTGGAGTGAAGCCATTGTTACGTTATAAGGGACTGCGCTCTCGTAACCTCTCGTTTGACGAGATTTCGGACAAACTTTTATGAAGTAATAAGTTCAAAATACGATGATGAGGAACTTACTGCATCTTAGAGATGAAAACTTGAACATTTGAAACATGTGATTGAGTCAAGAGAGTTGGGGTTCGATATATTTGTTACCAAAAATACACAAACAACCTCAAGTGTTTATCCATCGATACTTTTATTAAATAGACTTTATGTACGCGCGTTATCTCTTACATCCGTGATACAAATACTACTGCTCGTGATGCCCAGCAGTCGATACTTATAACTGTACTTTTTAAAGTTAAAGACAAAAATGTTTGTTCATTTTAATGTAGCGACTGGAGCTCAGCTATCTTCGTCTTCATCTCCGTCCAAAAAAGACACTCAAAAACATCCAAATACCTCCTACCAAATACCAAATACTTCATACAATATAGACTTGACTAGTTGTCTTGAACGTGAACTACACAAACACGTGTCACCAAAGTCCGCCGGGGTCACCAGACTCCAGGTACAGTCGGCAACACACGGTCGCTGTCACTTTTCTGTTCATTTGTCAGCCGACACCGTTCGGTGGCGTCTGTTTCGTGTTAAGTATACGAGCGCCATCTAATCAGTGTCCCTTCAGCCGGTTATTAATTCTGCCGCGTGGAAAACCAACAACAGGGAGAGGCTTTTTCTTTTTCTTTTTTTTCCAGGACCTTTTCCACCTTCTATTCTCGCACCCGCTTTTCCTGTGGAGGTCATTAGTTTTGGGGCACGAGCTTACAAGTCAAACGTTTGACCTGGAGCAGTGGGTCAGTGGGTGTACAACAAAGTGTGTGTTTTTTTTTGTTATTGTAAAAGAAATATTTGACTCAATAATGACAGAATTGTCGTCTTATTTTACAAGAAGTTGACGAAAATGTTCTCACCAAATTATATTCTGATGTTATAAGTGACAGAACTTGATCAGATACTTCTTAAAAACCCATGAAACATGGATTTAAATGCATTTTCTTGAACTTAAAATCACATATTCACAAGTTTATTCTCGTCAACGACCCCAGTATTGTAAGTAGTAGTTGTATTAGTACAATATTTTAAGTAGTAGTTGTAGTAGTACAAGGAGTAGTGATAGTAAGTAAGTAAGTAAGTAAGTAAATAGTAAGTATTGATTGTAGTAGTAGAAGGAGTAGTGATAGTAAGTAAGTAAGTAAGTGAATAGTAAGTATTGATTGTAGTAGTAGAAGGAGTAGTGATAGTAAGTAAGTAAGTAAGTGAATAGTAAGGATTGATTGTAGTAGTAGAAGGAGTAGTGATAGTAAGTAAGTAAGTAAGTAAGTGAATAGTAAGTATTGATTGTAGTAGTAGAAGGAGTAGTGATAGTAAGTAAGTAAGTAAGTGAATAGTAAGTATTGATTGTAGTAGTAGAAGGAGTAGTGATAGTAAGTAAGTAAGTAAGTGAATAGTAAGTATCGATTGTAGTAGTAGAAGGAGTAGTGATAGTAAGTAAGTAAGTAAGTGAATAGTAAGTATTGATTATAGTAATAGAAGGAGTAGTGATAGTAAGTAAGTAAGTAAGTAAGTAAGTAAGTAGGAAAGTAATAGTTATTTGGAAAACTTCTTTCTAGACCATGTTAACAAAATGCTTGAACAATCAAAAGAAAAAGCAGTAGTGGTGGTAGTTGAAATAGGAATAGTAGTATTTGGAGTAGTAGTAGTAATTGGAGTAGGAGTAGTGGTAGAAGTGGCAGTAATGGTAGTAAGCCTTGTTCTCACAAGATTATATTCTGATGTTATCTGTGACGAAACTTCATCTCATACTTCTTAAAAACCCATGAAACATGGATTTAAATGCATTTTCTTGAACTTAAAATCACATTTTCACAAGTTTATACTCTTCAACGACCCCAGTATTGTAAGTAGTAGTTGTATTAGTACAATATTCTAAGTAGTAGTTGTAGTAGTACAAGGAGTAGTGATAGTAAGTAAGTAAGTAAGTGAATAGTAAGTATTGATTGTAGTAGTAGAAGGAGTAGTGATAGTAAGTAAGTAAGTAAGTAGGAAAGTAATAGTTATTTGGAAAACGTCTTTCTAGACCATGTTCACAAAATGCTTGAACTATCAAAAGAAAAAGCAGTAGTGGTGGTAGTTGAAATAGGAATAGTAGTATTTGGAGTAGTAGTAGTAATAGGGCGACATAGCTCAGATGGTAGAGTGGTTGCCTGCAGTCCAAAAGGTTGCAGGTTCAATCCCAGCTCCAGACAAGCTTGTGTCGTTGTGTCCCTGAGCAAGACACTTCACCCTGATTGCTCCTGATGGTGAACTTGGCGCAAGTGTGCAGCCTACTCCCATCAGTATGTGTGAATGGTTGAATTTCCCCTCGCGGGACTAATAAGGGATTCTAAAAAAAAAAAATAAAAAAAAAAAAAAAAAAAGAAAAAAAAAAGTAGGAGTAGTGGTAGAAGTGGCAGTAATGGTAGTAAGCCTTGTTCTCACAAGATTATATTCTGATGTTATCTGTGACGAAACTTCATCTCATACTTCTTAAAAACCCATGATAAATGGATTTAAATGCATTTTCTTGAACTTAAAATCACATTTTCACAAGTTTATACTCTTCAACGACCCCAGTATTGTAAGTAGTAGTTGTATTAGTACAATATTCTAAGTAGTAGTTGTATTAGTACAATATTCTAAGTAGTAGTTGTAGTAGTACAAGGAGTAGTGATAGTAAGTAAGTAAGTAAGTGAATAGTAAGTATTGATTGTAGTAGTAGAAGGAGTAGTGATAGTAAGTAAGTAAGTAAGTAGGAAAGTAATAGTTATTTGGAAAACGTCTTTCTAGACCATGTTCACAAAATGCTTGAACTATCAAAAGAAAAAGCAGTAGTGGTGGTAGTTGAAATAGGAATAGTAGTATTTGGAGTAGTAGGAGTAGTGGTAGAAGTGGCAGTAATGGTAGTAAGCCTTGTTCTCAAGATTATATTCTGATGTTATCTGTGACAAAACTTCATCTCATACTTCTTAAAAACCGAAGAAACATGGATTTAAATGCATTTTTTTTTTACTTAAAATCAAATATTCACAAGTTTATTCTCGACCCCAGAATGTCACGTCCCCGTCGTTTTTAGAGAAAGAATGATTCAAAGTTTATGTTTTTTTTTTCGTTCAATAAATGTAGACTTGTATCACTCGCTTCATTTAAAACTCTTGAAAACTTAATTTACTCTATTTAATTAAGAACAGACGTCTCGTTCGCCTCATCAAACAAACAAGACGGACGTTTTATTCATTTTGTGGTTCGAAGCAGAATTTGTTTATTGTTTGTCGACATGAAACTCATGACAGTTATTGACGATTTAAGGAAAATTATGTAACAAGAACCTCTGAACTGTACGTGATAGAGATAATAACTTTCCATTTGTGTTGCAGCTCGGATCAAGATGTGGTGGTTAGTCGGGGAACTAGACTCTTGTTCGTCACGACATTGTTTTGACGTGAAGATTCAGATTCAATCCAGTCGAGATCATCTTCATCTGGTGGGTTTAAGGGGTATTTAAAGAAGTTCAGGCTGAATTTATTCTTGTACATTTGATGCATTTTCTGGCAGAAAGATTATGTTTTTACCATAAGATTACCACTTGTTAGAAATTTCCAAAAGATGTTTAAAAACACTGATTTGTGTGTTTATAAATTAATCAACTATAATCAAAAACTTTTCAACTATAATCAAACAATTTTCAACTGAAATCTAACAATTTTCAACTATAATCAAACAATTTTCAACTATAATCAAACAATTTTCAACTATAATCAAACGATTTTCAACTGTAATCAAACAATTTTCAACTATAATCAAACAATTTTCAACTATAATCAAACAATTTTCAAATGAAATCAAACAATTTTCAACTATAATCAAACAATTTTCAACTGTAATCAAACAATTTTCAAATGAAATCTAACAATTTTCAACTATAATCAAACAATTTTCAACTATAATCAAACAATTTTCAAATGAAATCTAACAATTTTCAACTATAATCAAATAATTTTCAACTATAATCAAACAATTTTCAAATGAAATCAAACAATTTTCAACTATAATCAAACGATTTTCAACTATAATCAAACAATTTTCAACTATAATCAAACAATTTTCAACTATAATCAAACAATTTTCAACTATAATCAAACAATTTTCCACTATAATCAAACAATTTTCAACTATAGTCAAACAATTTTCAACTACAATCAAAAAATGTAACTAAAATCAAACAATTTTCAACTGTAATCGAAAAATTTGCTACTGTTATCAAACATTTTTTCACTATAATTGAAAATTTTCCATCTACAGTCAAACATTTTACAGTTATAATCCAACACTTTCCATCTAAAATCAAACAATTTTCAACTATTATCCAAAAATGTTCATCTTAAGTTTCAATAAACACAATATTTACTCAAAACTTCATTTCATTTTAATTTATATATGTATTATAATGTTACTCTTACTTTCTTAACGTTCTATATAAATGAATAGAATCACTGGTAACTCCAGGACAACTATCTGTACGTGTCATCATAGTCTGACTTATCCTGGTCCAGGTACGAAGACTAACCACCAGTCATTAAGAGGTCGCAACAAAAACACACGTTTTTTTTTTTCTCGGACGTTGAATCTTTCAACTCCGGTCGGACGACGCAGACGAAGCAAGAACGACTTTGAATAATTCAACCGGTTCTTGTCACCGGCTCATACGGGGGTGTCTGGACTCATTAACATTGAACTGGTATCAGCTTAATGCGTCTTCATATCTGCTAAGAGTTTGGGTGTCTGGACGAGTGTGCACGCACATGTAGGAGCGTGTGTGTGTGTGTGTGTGTGTGTGTGTGTGTGTGTGTGTGTGTGTGTGTGTGAGGAGTGAGTAAAGTGCCTAGAGGCAGACCCGGGTATTGATGTGGATTACTAACACTTAGCCAACACCACAGAGACTGCAGAGGGAGTAAATGATTTAGAAGCATCGGCCTTAATGTAATGAAAGAAAGACCCAGTCACACACACTCACACACACACACACACACTCACACACACACACCTACCATTGGGTGCTAATCCTGTGAGCTTACATCTCCATTAACACTAGCCCCGGCACCACAAACCAGTGTGCTATAGCTCGCACTCTTAGTACTTTTCCCCGGCGGATATCGGAGACACTCTGGCTGTCTCGGGCTGACACACACTCAAGCAGACGCACACTCAAGCAGACACACACTCAAGCAGACGCACACAGCCTGGAGGGACTCCATGATGGGTTCGCAGCCCAGTCATGTGAACATCTATTAAAAGTGTGTTTTTGTCAAGTTACCTACACAGCATGTGAATAGTAACACCGCGACCTTAATGGACGCACTCCGACACCGACACTGTTGCGGCGCTGACCTTTCAGTGACGACCTCTTTGATATCATGATGGCGTGACCGTGTTGCGGGGGAAGGACTCCTCGGCTTCATCGTCCCGGGATGAAGTCGAGTCGCACGACTCTCGCCGCCATCGTGTCTTAAAGCGTTACTTGCGTTGAGATCTACTCTTCCTCCATTTTTATGACTTTATCTGTAGCTCACGGGTGAACCTAGAGAACCCCTCATTTCGTCCAAACCAGTAATAACTGAACTGTTAGCGAGTACTTATTGAAGTACAAACTGTTGTCTTTGACTTCATGATGAGATACTTCCACCTGACAAAACTAGAAAATGTTTTATTTTTAGGATATTAAGATACAACAATGAAGCCTAAATTACTTGTATTAATTATATTTATATAGTAGGTTGTAGTAGTAGTTGTTGTAGTTGTAGTGATACTAGTAGGACTATTGGTTTTAGTTGGAGGAGGAGGAGGAAGAATAGTAGTAGGAGTATTAGGAAGAGTATTGGAATTAGTAGGAGTATTGTAAGTAGAAGTTGTAGTAGTACAAGGAGTTGTGGTAGTGATAGTAAGTAAATAAGTAAGTAAGTAAGTAAGTGGATTGTAAGTAGTGGCTGTAGTAGTAGAAGGAGTAGTGATAGTAAGTTAGTAAGTAAGTCAGTAAGTAAGTAATAGTTATTTGTAAAACGTCTTTCTAGACCAGGGTCACAAAACGCTTGAACAATCAAAAGCAATAGCAGTAGTGTTGGTAGTTGAAATAGGAATAGTAGTATTTGGAGTAGTAGGTGTAGTATTGGTAGTGGGAATAGCAGTAGGAATAGGAGTAGTGTTAGAAGTGGCAGCAATGGTAGTAAGTGTTGGAATAGTGGTGGTAGTAGTAGTAGTAGTAGTAGGAAGAGGAGAAATTGTAGTAGTAGTTGTTGTAGTTGTAGTGGTTGTAGTAGTTGGACTATTGGTTTTAGTTGGAGGAGGAGGAATAAGAATAATAGTGGGAGTATTGGTAGTTGACGTATTAGGAGGAGTATGGGAATTAGTAGGAGTATTGTAAGTAGTAATTGTAGTAGTACACAGAGTAGTGATAGTAAGTAAGTCAGTAAGTAATAGTTATTTTTAAAATGTCTTTCTAGACCATGTTCACAAAATGCTTGAACAATCAAAAGAAAAAGCAGTATTGGTGGTAGTTGAAATAGGAATAGTAGTATTTGGAGTAGTAGGAGTAGTAGTAGTTATAGGAGTAGTGGTAGAAGTGGCAGTAATGGTAGTAAGTCTTGGAATAGTGCTAGTAGTAGGAATAGTAGTAGTGGTAGCAGTCGGAGTAGAAGTAGTATTAGTGGTGGTAGTAGGAGTAGTAGTAGGAGGAGGAGGAAGAGGAGGAGGATGGGTATTTGTAGTAGTAGTAGTAGTGGTATTTTTTTGTAGGAGTAGTAGTGGTAGTTATAGGAGTAACAGTAGTGGTAGAAGTGTTAGTAATGCTAGTATGGGTAAGAGTAGTGATAGTAGTAGAAGTAGATGTGGTAGTAGTTATCATAGTAGTAGTGGTAGGAGTAGCAGTATTTATTATTATTATTTTGTTATATTCATTAGTATGTATAGTATGTATTCTTATCATTTAGTTTGTATTATCATTATAAATGTTATTATGTATATTTTAATATGTGTATATTTCTGTTCTCGCTGTGACGAATAAAGTCATATTTTATCAAATTTATACTTTAAAAATGTATTTTCTAAAAACACGAATCATGTTAATAGAAGAAACTAAACTGCCTCATGCTCGTCATAACTGGTTTAATATCTTTTCGTAGATCCGTCAGGCGACTGCTTTGTGACACGACCTAAATACTCGAGATAATCAAAACTCATATCTCACCCTGACAGTGTGCGTCCGACACACTCGCACACATTTGTAACCAGCGGCAACACGTTGTGTTGCACTGTGTTGTGGATCAAACTCAGTTATTAACTTAATTTAAAGTATTTGGCAGAACAAGTATCCTCTTGATCTTCAACACACACACAAGAGTCTTTTCATGAACAAACTGCATCAAAGTGTGATCGTAGCGTGTTTTATGTGTGTGTGTTTTAGTGTGTGTGTGTTTTAGTGTGTGTTCCGGAGACATGAGGGCTGTGAGAATTATCTAATGTACTGAACACTCTGCACAAACGCATTCTAGCCGCTAATAAAACAATAAACCACCATTTAGTTCTCGGCACTAAAGCCAAATTGAATTGAGCTAATCAAGCGTGGACAGTAAAAGCACAGGTAACCCTGTAGTAACCCTGGAGTAACCGTGTAGTAACCCGGGCGCTCAGGAATCAGGTCGTGGAAATGTCCTGCTCAGTGTTTGTTGTTGCTTCAGACTGTGACTGAAGTGAAGTGAAAACATTGTTTAAGCTCTTTTTTTAAGACTTTATACTTATAAAAATGTATCTTTCTACCTGTGCAGCTCAGAGATTGTGTAGTCAATCTTTACAATTTAATTATTTTATTATAGTTGAAAATTGTTTGATTATAGATGAAAATTGTTTGATTACAGTTGAAAATAGTTTGATTATAGTTGAAAATTGTTGATTATAGTTAAAAATTGTTTGATTATAGTTTAAAATTGTTTGATTTAAGTTGAAAATTGTTTGATTAAAGTTGAAAATTGTTTGATTATAGTTACAAATAGTTTGATTATAGATGAAAATTGTTGATTATCTTTGAAAATTGTTTGATTATAGTAGAATATTGTTTGATTATAGTTGAAAATTGTTGATTATAGTTAAAAATTGTTTGATTATAGATGAAAATTGTTGATTATCTTTGAAAATTGTTTGATTATAGTTGAAAGTTGTTTGATTGTAGTTGAAAATGGTTTGATTATAGTTGAAAATTGTTTGATTTTAGTTGAAAATGGTTTGATTATAGTTGAAAATTGTTTGATTTTAGTTGAAAATGGTTTGATTATAGTTGAAAATTGTTTGATTAAGAGTAAAAACTATTTGATGATGGGTGTAAATGTTGATAGTAGTTAGAAATTGTACTAGACAATGTATACAAAACAAAGACTGTGCGATTTTATAAAACTTACAAATGTATCATAAACTGATATAAAGGATAAGACGAGATTGAATTTTTTAATTTATGGAAAAATCTTGTGGACTAATAAAATATCTGTATTTTATGTTTTTCTGCTTGATTTTTCCCCTGGAAACAGTTGAAACAAAGTCATCTATAAGTTACAGAGTTGTACCTTAAATCATCATAATTCCTGGTGTCAGTAGAATATATATCACTGTGATACTGACGTTTCTAATTCATCTTCTGATGTCGTGTTGTTCCAAACACAGCGAGTCCAGAACAAGCGAGTGATTTGTGATCCTTCCTCCATATCAACCACATGATGCTGCAGTGTGAGACAGAGGTTTTATTACCTTGAGAGTTGATTAGAGTTCATTTCATTACGCCGTCAAATTCAACTCGTAGAAACTTAAAACTGGCTCAACACGGCTAATGCAGCGTAATGAAGCCCAGAGCCCAGTTAATGTCGTTACCCTTACTTCATTCTAGACTTTTAATTGCGTTAGACTCCATGGAAATGGATCCTTCCTGTTGCTGCATTTCTCCGGAGAAGACCAGAGACTTCTTTTTTTTCTTCCTCCTTGTGTTGCATTCCCGAGCTTATGTTCGCCTAGTGTTGGTTTACATCGCGTCTTTATCGAGCAACACTTTCGATTTCAATCCAAGAAGTATTAACTTGATGGTCTGAACGGTAGTTTCTTGATTTGCCTTCTATCTTTATCTATGAAATAGTAGGTCTGTATGTCCTGTCTGGCGGAGGTCAAAGGTCATCTCCATCAGGTCAAGGTAAAGAGGGCATAAAGGGGGGTAAACGACCCCCATGAAGATTCAATTATGTCCCATTTCGCAGAAATTAAAACCATATTTACGACATACTATGTAAGAAAGATTTCCAGAAATGCAGCTCTTTGGATTAACTTTAAGTGTATATACATGTATTTAATACAGGTTAAACCTGAATTATTTCCATAATTTCTGCCCCATTTTACAATTTAAACACCAATAATTTGGAATAAGAGTTTTTGTTTTAAACCTGAGCAACACTGGGTATTTCAGCTAATATTATATAAACAAGTTATAAATGCATCATTGCTTTAAAATCTTCAACATTATTTTGCCTCTGCCTTTTTAACATATTTAGAACAAATATTTTTGAATTATTGAGATTAGAATATCAAACTCTATGTGGAAAGAAAAATAGTATCCATTAATTAATTACTTAAAAAAATATATATATATATTTTAATTTTTATCGAGTTTGAAAATATTATCCCAGTAATTCAAAAATATTTGTTCTAAATTAAATATATTTTCATTTGTAGCCATTTAAATTCAATATAAAAATTGGTTTAATATTGTGAAGCGTCACTATCATACCAACAACTATCATACAGGATGTATTGTTTAACGATTGGAATCAGAATATCAAATTCTATGTGAAAAAAAAAAAGAAAATTGGAAACATTGAATTAAATTATACAGTTTTTATTTTTCTGATGGCACTGATATATATATAAACTATATATAAATGGAATGTATCTACTATTTACCTTCAAGTGAACTCTTTAAGATCAATATCAAGGAAACCTGAAAAGGATTGTGATGTTTCTTTCTTCCTTTCAATGAGCTGGTATTTTGACCCATCGTGTAGTTCCACTTCTTTCCACCACTTCTGTTTGACCCTGGAATAGTTTTAGTTCTTTAAAAAAAAAAGTAATATACAGCAGCAGAATGATCAGGATAATCGTTAAAATTATGTTTGCACCAAGAATAAGACAAAAAGCGACAACCTGATATCAAGAGATACGGCTAACGCCCGGAAATAACGTTCCCTGAACAAGAAGGTCCAAAGTGTAAAATGTTTTTATGTTCAGCAATACTCAAGAGTACTGCGTCGACCTCATAGTTACAGAGTTATTAAGATGTTGATTATTTTCTTCATTAAATTGAGTCTAAAGCGAAATAACAACAATGTGACGAGTTAATTTGGTGTGTTGTTGTGCGAGTGTGTCTCTTAAGGAAAGCGGCGCTGGCTCTGTGGGTAAGTAGGGTCAGTATGCAGGGGCTAACAGCTGGGAAGTGGCTTTTAATCCCACTGGGTTTTAAACTGATGGAGGGACAAACAACAATCCCGAGCATGTGATTGGAATCCTTTTCCTTTTCCTCGTCCTGCTGCTGCTGCTGCTGCTGCTGCTGCTGCTGCTGCCGTCGCACCGACACATCCTTACTTCACCTTCAGTCACTTATGTTCAACCTGAGAGTTCCACGGATCGTGTTCCGTCTTGACTTGTTGACCAGTTTTGACTCCGGGGGGGTTTAGTAACTCAATCAACTAAGTGGACAAAAACATTTTGACAAGTTAAGACTCAGGTTTGAACAACTTGTGTATTTACTAAACTGTCTGTAACAGGGAGTATTACTCTGTTGTCTTTGTGTTTTTCTTTCCCAAATAACTGTCCTTCCTTCAACATCAGTTCTACTTTTGAAACGCACATCGGAAAACGACATTTTTTCTTCCTATTCAATAAGTGCACCATGTTTTTAAAACACAATTTATAAAATAAGATTTGAACCCTTCATTCTATATTAAATTCTGACGCAAATCAAAACACAAATTTTTGTGGCATTTTTTGTTATTTTCATTTTTTAAACAAAAATTGTAAATCCAATTTAATGGAATCTTAAAAAAGAATATCTATACATTTTTTGAAGAAAGGAATTTAATTTCTATAATTCAAATGATGACGTTTATATCTTCGGTCTGCGACGATTGATCCGTGTAGCAGGAAGTGAAGGGGTCCGTGTTCCCCTTCGTTTTAATTTTGAAACGAAAATCTAAAAAAAAAACGAAAATTGTGCCGTTTTTCTAAAAACAAAGAACAAAATAGGATTTGGACCGTGAACCTTCTTTTCATTCTATATTCAATTTAGAAACTCAAATCAAAAAAAAAGAATTTTTGGGTCTTTTTTCGATTATTATTTTTGATAATTGATTAATGGCATTTTTTTTTTAAATCTATACATTTTCGGAGAAAGGCCTCCGATTTCTTCAATTTTTAAAGACATCTTTATTCTGAGTGGATAGATTCGTGCAACAGGAAGTGAAGCGGTCCGTGTAGCTTCTGTTCATTTTATTGTTAATTTTGAAACGCAAATCGGAAAACATTTCTACGTATTAAAACCTGTTTTTTAAATCCAAATACGGGACGTTATTCACTGAAATACAGCAATAAAATAGGATTTTGCCTTGATTTCCTATTATGGAATATTGTACTCGCAGAAAAACTTGAATAATCCAATGTATGTTAATCCGAAATTAAAAAATCTACACAGTGTTATCTCAGGGTCAAGGTGACCCGGAGGCCCGATAACAAATGTGTTTGTGGTATCCCTTGTGATGTCTCTGGGTCAATGTTAATGACCTCCCTGGCTTTCATACTTTGTGACCCTTGTCTGTTAAAGCGCTATACAAATAAAAATTACTTACTTACTTACTTTATGCAGTGGTGGAGGTTGTTCACCTTGATCCAGAGACAACACAAGGGATACCACAAACACATTTGGTAAATTCATACCTTCATGTGTGATTAAACATAATTTCACAGATATTATATATTTGTGTGTATAACATTAATGTGTCAGTATTTGGTCTGACAGTAAAGGCTAGTACCTACGATCGAGGCACCGGAGAACTGTCAATCATATCTGACTGATCCGATACAAAGTGTCGCTTGTGTGTTGTTGTTCCTCATCATATCACCAATATAAACTTTACATAAGTATTTATTATACAGCGTGAATCTCTACAGTCAACGTCTCAAATGTATTAGTGAGAATCGTCGCTGCTGATCGATCGAGAAAACAGGTGTAGAACTGCAGTACTCTTTCTCACCACAGGGGGTGAACAGGGTTAATTAAAGCAATCTAGAATTGTTAGTATTATCTTGTCATTTTTAAATAAAACTTTGTTAGTTTGTTTTTTAGCAATAAAGCAACAGAATTTACATAATAACATAATTTACTGAAGGTGAAAATTAAATGTGTGTCAAACTTGTCTTTTTTGTTTACAGTAAATATTATTTAGACACAATAATGAAGCTTGTATGAAGATGGATGTCGATGTTAAGTATTATCATGTTATTGGATAAATAGTCATAAATAAGATACACAAGATGCGCTGGAAAGTTCTTATAGATTAGACTCCAAAAGTGTCGTCCACATAGAAATTCGAGGCCTTTCTCCAAAAATGTATTGATTTAAAAATATGTTTTATATTAAATTGGATTTACAGTTTTTGTTTTAATAAGGAAAATTGGGAAAATGGCCCCAAATTAAATGTTTGTATTTATTTATTGTATATTTTGTATCAAATGCTCCTCCCATGATGCAACACTAATAGACCCAGGGACTCATTCACTCCTCTTGCTATCAGACTGTTTAACTCGTTCTTTTTATTTTTTAATTTTCCTGTTCGATTTGCTTGAAGTCGCGCTTTAATTTCCAAAAGCATTTTTTTATTTTTCGCCGAGTCAGCACAAGCTTCCATGTTTCCCACCAACGAAAAACAACAAAAACTTCTTATCAGCATGAGAAGTCGGCAACAGACCCTTTGATGTGTGTGTGTGTGTCTCTCTGGTTATCAAAGATCCAACAACTGTACACACTCTGTGTGTGTGTGTGGGGGGTGTGTGTGTGTGTGTGTGTGTGTGTAGATGTGTGTGTGTGTGTGTGTGTGTGTGTGTGTGTGTGTGTGTGTGTGTGTGTGTGTGTGTGTGTGTGTGTGTGTGTGTGTGTGTAGATGTGTGTGTGTGTGTGTGTGTGTGTGTGTGTGTGTGTGTGTGTGTGTGTGTGTGTAGATGTGTGTGTGTGTGTGTAGGTGTGTGTAGATGTACGTGTGTGTGTGTGTGTGTAGATGTGTGTGTGTAGATGTGTGTGTGTGTAGATGTGTGTGTGTGTGTGTGTGTGTGTGTGTGTGTGTAGATGTGTGTGTGTGTGTGTGTGTGTAGATGTGTGTGTAGATGTGTGTGTGTGTGTGTGTGTGTGTGTGTGTGTGTGTGTGTGTGTGTGTGTGTGTGTGTGTGTGTGTGTGTGTGTGTGTGTGTGTGTGTGTGTGTGTGTGTGTGTGTGTGTCAGCCTGGCGAGTGTCAGTGCGGCTGCAGGCCAGTGACAGGTGCTAATGCCGGCGTGAGAGGCTGCGAGGGTCGTCCTCGCCCGTCGGGAGTCGGTCCTGATAACGCTGACCCACCTCCAAATCCGCACAAACACAATCGCGCCCCCGACACACGCGTCCGCTGAGCTCTCGCTGATAACTTTGTTGCACTTCAGAGGAAGCGAAGCCTATGTTTGCGGGGCCATGTTATCAGGGACTCTCGCTTCGGGTACAAAAAGTCATCGGCGTGTGTTTAGGTTTAGGGGAGGTTAAGGTACATAAACATCACTGTGAAATCAAGTGTGTGTGAGAGTGTGTGAGTGTGTGTGTGTCTAAAGCCTGAATTAAATTTTGAAGCTTCAAAGACCCATCTGGACAGGACAGCTTAGTGTGTAGTCGTAGAGTGGCTTGTCGCCTACTAAAAAAAAAAAACGAAATGGTACATCCCACTAAAACCTCCAGCTGACCATTTGGCAGAGGTTTAACATGGTCACATATTTTACAATGCCATTAAATCAACCTTTCTAAGCTCCCGCTATAATTCTCAGCCTGTTCGCACACTTGGATTGTCAGATTTAGGATTTATTTCAATAGAAAAAAAGTAATTTATTCTGGTGTTTGTGTGAAACACAGCCTAGAAAGAAAAAAAAAAACGACATGACGCATCAGGTTTGTCCAGGTTCAGCGCCGGTGGTCACATGACATGGAAGTGTAGAAACATCTCAGTTGAACATCTGATGAATAAACATCTTCACAAGAACGTGTTGGTCTGAGGAACGTTCTTTAAGAATATTTTAGTAGTTTAAGTTACGAGCCAAACTACATTTTTATTTACGGTCTGTGTTTGAAATTATTTACGTATTTATGAGTCTGATTGTTGTCTTTATTTCTCTGAGGATCATTTTTTATTTAATTACTTTTGTGTTTGTTATTTTTTAATCAAACACTTTAACCCTTGTGTTATCTATGGGTCAAGGTGACCCAAAAGCACGATAACAAATGTGTTTGTGGTATCCCTTGTGTTGTCTCTGGGTCAAGGTGAACGACCTCCCTGGCCTTCACAAGGGATACTACAAACACATTTGTTTTCGGGCCTACTTGACCCAGAGACAACTCAAGGGATACCACAAACACATTTGTTTCCGGGCCTCCGGGTCACCTTGACCCTGAGATAAAGCCTTTTTCACATTTCTTTACTTTTATTCTCTATGTAATTGTTATCATTCATAATCACTGTTTCTTATCTTATCTTAAACACACCTTTATCGACATGAAAATTAAACTACTAAAGTAAGATTAAAGTCTTCATTTATTAAAGTAAACATGCTTTTGTCACCTATTTTACTGTTTACAAGAATTTCATGTCGGATTTTTGTCACTAAATATCCTGAAATAAGATTTTTTTTTTTTTAAAGACACATTAATGTCTTCTTTAGAGGTACAAGATTCTGCTAATGCTAATGCTAATGATAATGATAATTATCAATTCGATTTTTTAAACTGCAAACATTTCGTGATTCTTGTAAGACGATTTTAAGATTTTAGGATTAAAATCAAGCAAGTTAAAATTGTCTCATTTGACTTCATGATAAGATTCAACTGACAGACCCTGAAAATAGTCTTAGTTTCAAGATATTAAGATTAAAAAATGAAACTTAAATTTCTTGTTTATAGGTATAACATTCTGCTAATGCTAAGGCTAAGGCTAAGGCTAAGGCTAAGGTTAAGGCTAAAGCTAAAGCTAAAGCTAATGCTAATTATTTTTCGGCCTATTGGTAGATTGTTATTACAATCATTTTTTTAGACTTTAAGATTGAAATCAAGGAAGTTAAAATTGTTTTATTTTGCTTCATGATAAGATAGACCCAGAACATAGTCTCTAAAAAAAAAGAAATATTAAGATACAAAAATGATTTGTTAAACTACCTTTAATTACAAAACTTTCAGCCAATGTGGTTAAGAAACATTTACTCATCAATTTTCTAAAAACAAGAATAATTTATAATCATGTCTGATTATTTTCTCCTAATTATTATTTTCTTTAGGTCCAAAGATAAAAATCAAGTGGATCACATTAAATGAGGGGTCCGACTTTGAAGGGCCAACACACGATCTCTACATGCGTGTGCGCCACATTTAAAAAAAAAGAAAGAAAACTATTATAATTCCCTCAATATTGGGATCAGATCCTGACAAGTTGTTTAAAAAGATCAAGAGACTTTAAAACTCAAAGCTTTTGCTCTTTTGGGATTTTCTTGGCAAATTGAAAAAAAAAAGGAGCATGTTTGTGTTGTTGTGCGTTCACCGTCAGCGCTTGTCGTCACGTCACTCACCGCCTCTTTGTCTCGTCCTCCGCCTGGAACGACACGAAACAAGTCGACTGGAGTCCGGCCCGAACGATGCGTGCGACACATGCTCTGGTACGAGTGTGTGCAGCGAGAAGCATCAAGAAGCTTTTATGACACCGAGCTACACGTATAAATAAACATGACGGCGCGTATCGTCGAGCGTCTCTTCGCAGACGTGCCGACTGCGTACATGTGGTTTTGGCCGAGAGAGGAGAAGATCTCTGTCTTCATCTTTATGGTTTTCTTTTATGTCATCCTGTCTGCGCCGCGTCTTCTGATAGCTCCAGAGGGGCATTCTTTCACTCGCGGAGGGGAAGAGAGTCAAGAGAAAGAAAGGATACTTTTTTTTCTTTTCCTTTTTTCGCTGCTAAAGTGAGAAGAAACAAATCTTATGTTTGTGTTTGAACTTTCAACAATAACTTTGTTTTGTTTCGCTTCATGTTTACAAAGATGGTGCAGATTTCTATTCTATTCTATTTAGATTTTTTCATTTTATTATTTTATTTCTGGGTGTTTTATTTGGGGTATATTGCTCTTGCTGTTGTTTAAACCGAATTTCCCCTCGCGGGACAAATAAAGGATTTCGGAACAAAATCTTAATTTTAGCTTCTGCCAACTTTCAAAAGTATTTATCACTTAAACAACTTCAAACTCAGATGTTTTACTCAAAGAAACAAACGAAAAGATAATTTAACAAAAATTAAAGACAACATCACACTTCCTGTTACGGACAGTTTCGTAAATATGCATTTAGTTTGGCCCCCGACTCACGTTGGTTAAATATTTTGGCCCCTTTCGTGATTGAGTTCCATCCCTTCCTTATATACATCTTGAAATATAATTTTAATTTTTTTAATTTTTTTAAATTAAAATCAAGAATGCCGCTTAATAAAAATGAAACTTAAATTTTTTAAATTTCTGCTAATGCTAATGCTTTTTTCCCCGTTTTGGTACATTTTTCATCCCTTCCTAATGAAATAATTATTAGTTAAATTAATGTTTTTTTTAACCATTTTCTTGTAACTTATGTATCTTTGTTCATGGTTGTATGCTACGAAGGAAAACATTTTTTGGGAGATTTAAGACTAGATAGGGAGTTATACAGGTAAATATCACAGAACCTATGCTAGGCTAGGTTAGGCTAACGTATCATGATACAGGGGCAACAATATGATATATTAATTGTAGGAAAGCTGTCATTGCACGGTGTCTTTTCTTTTCTTCATATCCTTTTCTTTGCATTATTTCCTTTGATCTATGTTCTTTAAATTTGCATTTTGTCATCCCTTGACCTTTGTTCTTGTGTTTTGCACTTTGTTCTTTTTCTTGTTTTTATTAAACTTGCTGTAATTTTTATCGCCATCCATCCATCCATCCATCCATCCATCCATCCATCCATCCATCCATCCATCCATCCATCCATCCATCCATCCATCCATCCATCCATCCATCCATCCATCCATCCATCCATCCATCCATCCATCCATCCATCCATCCATCCATCCATCCATCCATCCATCCATCCATCCATCCATCTAGTATCTATCTATCTTAACACACAATACTTTTAAATTCTTAGCATCAGTTTTTATTTCACAACAGAAGAAATCCAACGGAATCAAGTGAATATTTGCAGGGTAGTTTAAAAATGTCATACAGTGTCGTTTAATATCGATACGCTATTTTGGTGGGGAGAAAGAATTGCTATATTTAAGTGTATAGATATTTTCCTACATCCCTAATAATGACATTTTCATGATTCAGACTCTGATAAGTCTGATGCTCCCTGTTCCGGGTCAACAGAAGTCGTCGGTCACTGGTATGTTCTGCAGGTTTCAAGTCCCGTCGCTGGGCTTGTTGCTTCTTCCTCAGACTGGAGTCACGGCAGCTGCCATCATGGCTGAATCAGCTCTTATCACTCCTCTGTGCTGACAAGCATCGTGGCCTAGTCAAATGAACACACTAACAGAATAAACCAGTTGTTTCGGTGTGTAGCCTGCTCAGGGTTAGACACACACACACACACACACACACACACACACACACACATTGGGAAGCAGGTTGCAGACTCTCTGGCTCCAAAGCACAAGATCTCTCTGATTGCAGAAATTACAGCAGACAGAAGGAGAAAAGATTACGTCCGAGTGTCGCTCCGGCTGAATTTGATTTGACAGGCATGAAGATTGTGTTCTACACTGGAAGGAAGCTGATGGACTCTGGATGTTACATTCTGTTGGGAATATTTTAGCGCCAATCTTGAAGTGAAGTGTTTTAAGTTGATGGTTTTCTTTGGGTTTTTTTTTTTTTTTTATAGCCCGGGGGCCAAACCTGGCCCATCAGGTCGTTTGTACGTGGCCCTACGGATTGTTGTCTCCAAATTAAAGTAGCTTAATGTTCTTGATTTTATGGTGGCTTGTAAAGTTTATGGATGTCAACAATTGTTGGAGAGAAAAACATCACAAAACTTAATACTTAATACTTAAAGTAAAATATAAGAATGAAAAGACAATTCAAGATTTCCGGTTAAATATAAACTCTGTTTGACTGTGACTTGGACTGGTCAACGATTGTGGCCCCTGGTGTGATTGACTTTGGTATTTTTGAGTTCGGTGGTCCCCCTTTTTTTTGTGGGGGGGGGGGTGGTATATTTTGGAAAATTAAGAAAATATCTGAAGTAGTAGTATTTTTATTAAATAAATGTATTCAACATTATTTCAACTTGCAAAAAAATCAACATTAAGGAGAACACTTCCCATAATGCTTTGCCGCCCAGCCCACCAATCGCAGCCGTCGATCATTTTTTAACATAGCAACACAGACGTATACTTTAAATACAGTACTGTAGCAACGTATCTACTAAATAGAGCAGTGTGTAGAAAGGCATCATGGGAGTTCACTGTTTTGTTGGCACCATAAGTAAGTACTTGTGTGCACCTTACTACAATGTATTTAAATATGTAAGGTATAGTAAGTAAGTAAGTAAGTATTTTTTTATTTATATAGCGCTTTTCCAGACCAGGGTCACAAAGCGCTTAAACAATCAAAACAATATTCAATAAAGTATATACTTTAAAGATCAAGATAACACTGGTCCCTTGTTTATCTTTGGGGGTCTCGGTCTGGAAAACCAACGCAATAAGTTAAAAAAAAAAGTGAACTATTTAGTTTTCATTATTTAATTAAACAACATTTGGTTGAACATAGAAACTCAACAATGAGGTGAATGCTTTGCCGCCCAGCTGTCAACCTTTTTTTTTTTTGTCATAGCAACATAACAAATAATTTAAATACAGTGTCTTAGCAACCAATCTACTAAGTAGAGCAGTGTGTAGAAAGGCATCATGGGAGTTTACTGTTTTTGGAACCATAAGTAAGGTTGCTATTCCTGTTTCAATATGGTTGAATATGTATAAAAAAGGAAGGAAGGTGAACCTCAAAATGGCGAGGGACAAGCTCCAAACTGTTCATTGAATGATTGTATCTTGCGATGAATCAACATTAATGATTTGTCATCTTTCAAATGTTAAGTCCCGCCTTCTCTGTTGTGTTCAGGGACGTACGACGCCCGCGGGGTCACCATGCTGGAGGTCTGTGGGAGCTGGCCCGAGAGCTTCGGGGTCCCTAAACACATCGTGGGTTCCGGTGACGCCGGCGACGAAGGACTGCGAGAGAGGCTGGCGGACGCCATGTCGGAGCTGCCGTGTCGGGACATCGTGGGTTCGGCGACCGGTGAGTAAACGAGACACACAGGATGATTTGAAACAGTTTGAAAATGTATTTGTACTCAACATCGTACATGAAGCTTGTGACTGATATTTGTGAGATTTGAGATTTGATATCTGTATCATATTTGTACTCGATTGAAGATTAGCTTCTCGTTTGAAAGTCACATGATCAATGAATTCACTCGTGCTTGAGAAGGATCCAAATATCCTGGGAGTTGAGGATGAAACACTCTTGGAGTAGTACTACAAAGCTTTGTGGAGTAGTAGTATGTAGTCTTAAGGAGTTATACTACAAAACCTTGTGGAGTAATACTAAGGAGCCTACTGTAGAAATAGTATGAAGCCTTACAGAGTAATGCTACGGAATTATTAGAAAGCCTCTCAGAGTTATACTACGGAGCCCCGTGGAGTAAAACTATAGAGACTAGTAATACTATAGAGACTAGTAATACTACAGAGCCTCGCTGAGTAATAGTTTGAAGCAGAACGAAGCGTTGTGGAGTAATACTACGGAAGTCTCTGTGTGTAATTGTATGAAGCCTTGCTGAGTAGTAGTATGAAGCCTCACAGAGTAATACTACGAAGCCTCTTTGAGTAAGACTATGAAGCCTTTTGGAGTAATACTACAAAGCCTCGCCTCGGAATACAGCAAAGTAATACTACAAAGACTTGCGGAGTAATACTACGAAGCATCGCGGAGTAATACTACAAAGCCTCACAGAGTAATACTACATAGCCTCTCTGGGTAACGGTGTGAAGCAGCGCAAAGTCTTGTGGAGTAATACTAAGAAGCCTCCCGGAGTAATACTACCAAGCGTCACTGAGTAAGACTACGAAGCCTCACAGAGTAATACTACTAACCTCGCTGAGTAATATTGTGAAGCAGCGTGAAGTCTCATGGAGTAATACTAAAACGCCTCCCAGAATAATACTACCAAGCCACACTGAGTAATACTAAGTAGCCTCATGGAATAATAATACGAAGCTTCACGGAGTAATACTACAGAGCTTTACTGATTAATCGTATAAAGCCTTGTTGAGTAATAGCGCAATGCCTCGTGGAGTAGTTCTAAGAGGCCTCAAAGAGTAATACTACAGAGACTCGCTGAGTAATACTACGAAGCCTTATTGGTTAATACTACGAAGCTTCACAGAGTAATACTACAGAGCCTCGTGGAGAATGTGTATGGAGCCTTGCAGAATAATACTATTAAGCCTTGTGGAGTTATACTAAGAAGCCTCACAGAGTTTGTGTATGAAGACTCGTGGACTAATACTACGAAGCTTCACAGAATAATACTACGAAGCCTTGTGGAGTGTGTGTATAAAGCCTCAAGGAGTAATACTACAATGCCTCATGGAGTAATACTACGAAGCCTCACGGAATAATACTACAATGCCTCGTGGAGTATGTGTATGGTGCCTCACAGAGTAATACTACGAAGTCTTGCGAAGAAATACTAGAAAGACACTAGCGTGTGCTTGCATGCGTCGCACACATGCCCTTGTGCGTGGAGTGTGTCGTCCACATGCACTTGTGTGTTTGTGTGTGTCGTCCACATGCACTTGTGTGTTTGTGTGTGTCGTCCACATGCGCTTGTGTGTTTGCGTGCGACACGAGCATGCATTCGCGTCGCGTCGCACACATGCCATCGGCCCTGACGTCCGAATGCTTAACTCGTTTAGGAAGCAGCAGTGCACTCTCCTTCTCTTCACCCCCTCCTTAAGTGAACATGAGTTCCTTTGATGTGGGTGCGTGGAGCAGGGGGTCACCGGGCCCTAATGGGTTTAGCATCGACTATCACCCCCCTCGACCGTCCCGCATCCATATACAGTCCCTTCCGCCTTCCTCTTGTGTGTACGAGGACTTAACCTCATTTATAGCGGCTCTATTCCCCTCCTTTGTTCTTCCTCATCATTCTTTTTTTTACTGCCCCCCTGCTCCCCCCTTAACTCTTTCTGTCTCTTTTTCTGTGTTCCTTCATTAGATTAGTCGTCAGACACTCCCGGACACAAGTAGTCGTTCGTCCCTGTTCTTCCTTCTTCCCCTCCCCTCCACCATGCATGGCGCCTTGACCTCCTACGCCCCCTTGAATGCAACGCAAAATTCATTACTGATCACATTACTTACCCCGGACCCTCGCTTCACACACGCTCTCTCTCTCTGGCGTCCCCCCCGAACGCATGGTTCTCAGGGAATGTGATGGACTTGTTGGTGGCTTCATCCATCCACACAGACAGAGCGTCTTCAGTGTCTGCAGGGTAATCTAATAGCAACGGAACAAATCAAGATGTCCCGACGGAGAGGGGGGCGGCAGAGGAGCCCGACGTGAAGGGAATGTGCGTTTTTTTTATATATACAATAAAACACGCAATATATAAACATTTTACATATCATACCATGTAAGGAACGTTTTCAAGGATTTTAAGCTCATTTTTTAAGGGGGGGCGCAAAGGGGGCAACATCGCTCAAGCGAAATGATCGTGGAGATTAGTGAGCTAAAAAATGTTTCCGATTTCCACAGAACATATTTATCAGATACCAAGTAAGAGAGATTTCACGAAGGGTAGAGACTTGGGGGGCAAAAGACCCCCATTAAAATGAAACTACTCCTAATTTTGATGATGACAAAATGTCTTTGAAATTGAGCTCACTACTGATTTTGATTATTGTATTTAATATATATTTAAGCAATATAAATTGCATAATAAGTAAGAGAGAAATACAGAATTTCAGCTCATTTTGAAAATTGCAAGGGGGCGCAATGGAGCGGCAGAAGACACCCATGAAAATTAAAATAAGTCAAATTTTCATGATGAGAAAATGGCTATGAAAATGATCATATTTACTACTCACATCCTAGTGAAGGTTTTAAAATTGAGGGTAACTTGATCAAGTCAAGGGATAGGGGGCGCAAGGGGGGCAGAAGACGCCCAAACTCAAGGAACCTTTTTCAAGGATTTCATCTCATTTTGTAAGGAGGGCGCAAAGGGGGCAACATCGCTCAAGCGAAATGATCGTGGAGATTAGTGAGCTAAAAAATGTTTCCGATTTCCACAGAACATATTTATCAGATACCAAGTAAGGGAGATTTCACGAATTTGAACTTTTGTTCACTGTAAGGGTAGAGACTTGGGGGGCAAAAGACCCCCATAAAAATTAAAATACTCCCAATTTTGATGATGACAAAATGTCTTTGAAATTGTGCTCACTACTGATTTTAATAATTGTATTTAATATATATTTAAGCAATATAAATTTCATAATAAGTAAGAGAGAAATACAGAATTTCAGCTCATTTTGAAAATTGCAAGGGGGCGCAATGGAGCGGCAGAAGACCCCCATGAAAATTAAAATAAGTCAAATTTTCATGATGAGAAAATGGCTATGAAAATGATCATATTTACTACTCACATCCTAGTGAAGGTTTTAAAATTGAGGGTAACTTGATCAAGTCAAGGGATAGGGGGCGCAAGGGGGGCAGAAGACGCCCAAACTCAAGGAACGTTTTCAAGGATTTCATCTCATTTTGTAAGGAGGGCGCAAATGGGGCAACATCGCTCAAGCGAAATGATCGTGGAGATTAGTGAGCTAAAAAATGTTTCCGATTTCCACAGAACATATTTATCATATACCAAGTAAGGGGGATTTCACGAATTTGAACTTTTGTTCACTGTAAGGGTAGAGACTTAGGGGGCAAAAGACCCCCATAAAAATTAAAATACTCCCAATTTTGATGATGACAAAATGTCTTTGAAATTGTGCTCACTACTGATTTTGATAATTGTACTTAATATATATTTAAGCAATATAAATTGCATAATAAGTAAGAGAGAAATACAGAATTTCAGCTCATTTTGAAAATTGCAAGGGGGCGCAATGGAGCGGCAGAAGACCCCCATGAAAATTAAAATAAGTCAAATTTTCATGATGAGAAAATGGCTATGAAAATGATCATATTTACTACTCACATCCTAGTGAAGGTTTTAAAATTAAGGGTAACTTGATCAAGTCAAGGGATAGGGGGCGCAAGGGGGGCAGAAGACGCCCAAACTCAAGGAACGTTTTCAAGGATTTCAGCTCATTTTGTAAGGGGGGGCGCAAAGGGGGCAACATCGCTCAAGCGAAATGATCGTGGAGATTAGTGAGCTAAAAAATGTTTCCGATTTCCACAGAACATATTTATCATATACCAAGTAAGGGAGATTTCACGAATTTTAACTTTTGTTCACTGTAATGGTAGAGACTTGGGGGGCAAAAGACCCCCATAAAAATGAAAATACTCCCAGTTTTGATGACAACAAAATGTATTTGAATTTGTGCTCACTACTGATTTTGATAATTGTATTTAATATATATTTAAGCGATATGAATTGTAATAAGTAAAATAGAATTACAGAATTTCAGATAATTTTGAAAATTGCAAGGGGGCACAATGGAGCAGCAGAAGACCCCCATGAAAACTTAAAATAAGTCAAATTTTGATCATGAGGAAACGTCTTTGAAAATGATTGTATTAAAACATCCTATTGAGGGTTTTGTAAAGGGAGGGTAACTTGATCAAGTCAAGGGACAGGGGGCACAAGGGGGGCAGAAGACACCGATTAAAAAATTCAAAATGTTTCACATTTATGACACGATATATATTGCATAATAAATAAGAGAAATTTAAAGAATTTCGGCTAATTTTGATAATAGTAAGGGGGCGCAATGGGGGCCAGAAGACCCCCATGAAGAAAAAAAAAAACAGCCAATTTTGACAAAATGTTATTGAAAATCATCAAATTCACTTTTGACATCCTAGTAAAAAGGAGAGAACTCGATCGGGTCAAGGGGGACAGAAGACCCCTATGAAAATTCAAACTATATATATTGCATCATAAGTAAGAGAGATTTACAGACTTTCCGCTAATTTTTGATAATTGTAGGGGGGCAGCGTCAGCTATAGGCGTTTATACCTCTTTAGAGTCTCACGGTGATCAAGCTGTACTAATCACTGAAACGGTGATGAAAGCAAACTTTATTTTTCTTGGTTTTGTTCCGGGACGAACACGCGGTCCAGTCTCTTGACATGTATTCCGGCGTGTTTTTGAATGTTTGTCTGGACGTGAGACAGAGTTGGACGGAGGCGTCTCTCGCTCGTGTGTCTCATCTTGCAGTGAATTGTTGCCTCAGCTGTCAAACACACTCGCCGGACGGAAGATAAATCAACCGGGATCACAAACACACGTCCGGAGACTCGGGGAAACAAACACAGTTCACCGCGAAAAAAAACTTTGATTGGATTTTTTTACTCTTGCGTCACATTTTTGATGAATAAAGTTATGTTTTTTAGGTTTAAAACAAGCAACAAGATCTTCCTGAACGTGTCACTTGCACGGCGCTCGTGGTGAACAAATCACGGTTTATCCGACAGTTTCTTTCAGCAGAGACACGCTAACAAACACACTCGTCTGCGACGGATTCTCGGGGCAAACAAAGCCTCCAGTCTTGTGTAATGAACTCTCACGCTGATGCTGAGACCCGGCGTCGCCGCCGCTGAGGGCAGGTGACACTCAAGAGGCCTGGATGGACGGCTGCTGAGAACATGGGATGAAGGGGGGGTGGAAAGAAAGAGAGAGAGAAAGAGAGAGAGGGATGGTTGGAGGGGGGTGAGTGGAGAGACCAGGACTCGCTGGCACAGAAATTGGATTTGGCTCCGATGATATAATGTTGCTAACTAGATTGAGCTTATTGGTGCCTGCCTAACGCAAATTCCATTGAAGCCATATGGAAAGCGAACAACTCCAGGCGCCGGAGACACAATGATTCTTTTTGTTTGGTTCCCACTAACCTGTTTATCTGCTTAATTCAAGGCTTAGTTATTTAGTTAGTTCTAATACAGTTTATATATTTTTAAAAATGTTCAAATATAATGTAATCAAAACAAACCCACGTGTCTTTTTGCCCAAGAACCCTCTTTAATATTTCACTTGATTAAACTAAGAATTGTTTTATTTTTTTAATAAACTTTGGCCTTCAAATTAAAATACAAGTTTAATTAACATCACTTTATAGTTGTATTTATTATTAGAGGAGAAGACACTTTAAAAACAGAGGACTCTTTATCCTTTTTTAACTAAATAAAAAAAAACTAAAAATGTTCATTCACAGAATGTCTCAAACATAGTTGCTTTGCGTTACATTATGTTGCGCTACATTATGTTGAGCTGCGTAATGCTATGCTATATCACACTATGTTACAATATCCTATTATGTTATGCTTTGTTACGTTATACCACTTTACGTTATAGGACATTATATAAGATATTACGCTATGCTACGTTTCTCCATGCTAAGTTGCGCTATGGTACATTACACTATGCTACATTGTACTATGCTACGTTGCTCTATGCTACATTACACTATGCTACGTTGACTGTGCTATGTTGCGCTATGCTAAATTACACAGTGCTACATTGCACTATGCTTCATTGCACTATGGTACAATACAAAATGCTACGTTGCACTATGCTACCCTGTTCTATTGTACATTACACTATTCTACGTTTCACAATGCTACGTTGCGCTATAGTCCATTACACTATGCTACGTTGCACTATGCTTCGTTGTGGTATTGTACATTACACTATTCTACGTTTCACAATGCTACGTTGCGCTATAGTCCATTACACTATGCTACGTTGCACTAGGCTTCGTTGTGGTATTGTACATTACACTATTCTACGTTTCACAATGCTACGTTGCGCTATAGTCCATTACACTATGCTACGTTGCACTATGCTTCGTTGTGTTATGCTTAGTTGCGCTACGCTACATTGTACTATGCTATGTTGCGCTATGCTACATTGTTTGCATTATTGGTCAAAATGACTGTGAAGTGTAAGTAACTTATTACAGTGACATGAAACATGTCATGAGTAATTTGCTACTCATTACTACATTTTGATCCCTTTAAATACATTTTGACTACTTTGTGAGCTCATGAAAATACTCAAATGACCCTGAAACTGAGTCAGATGAACCTTCAGAAAAGGGTGCATTCTGACAAACCTAATAAAAGTTGAGTTTCTGCTTCTGAGCCTCGCTGATTTCAAAGGTAGGTGTTTGTTGAAGTGTGGGACCACCCACCAGTTTTTAGTGTTGGTTGCAGTCCGGAGGATATTTATGGTCATAGAGTTAGAAGTCGGAGTGAAAAGCCTCTGATCACGAACATAAGTCCCAGGAGAGCAGTTTTAGATTTTAGTTGATAAGTGAGAATTCCTTGATAGTAATGAATCTATTCATGTATGGTTGTTGTGACGCATATTTACAAAATGTACATTTTTTAGTTGGTTTTGTCTTAAGTGTCTCCCAAGATCCAAAATGCACCAGTTAAAAGCTCTAAAAATTCATATTAAGTAACTTTATCTGAAGTCTTCACCAAGAAAAGATTTCACATCTTAGATGTATATCAGTAACTCCAGGAAGTGTTTCTGTAACTCACTTCAACCTGCTTCGTTTCGCAATAATCCATCTTTCAGATTCTATCTATGCAGGAAACTTTATAATCCACAGATTGAATCAAGCGTCTGTTGAATATGTTACGTATTACTGTTACTTATTCATCGTAACCTGTTGACTGAACCGCAGTGGGTCAGTTTAAAGGATATATAAGTATTAAAACATCTTCATACAGCAGCGTATGATGATAGAAGTTTGTATGTATGTACATTATTTACAGAGTGTTGTAAGTTAAAAGCAATAAACACACTCGGACGTCATGTGATGCAGTCAAGTGTGACTAAATGATTCTCACTGGTACGACCTTGTGCCTCATCTAGAGTCTTTTCTATAACGCTGTGAACGTGGCAGAGGTTTACTGTTATATAAAGAAACAAGACCAGCAGAAACACAGAGAGCAAATGTGTCAAACTTAAAGTGATACTTCAGCCAAAATTCTAATTTATTTTTTACTCCCCCTCATGTCCACTAAGGTTTGGGATTATTTTTGGACTAATCCATTGCTTTTTTGAGTTATAGACAGCGGCGGGAGACTAGTTGTCTTCGTCTTCATCTCTTTTCAAAAAAGACACTTAAAAACATCCAAAATACGTCCATTAGAAATTGTTCCGGGAAAAAACATGAACAAATCTATATTTTAATCTTTTTTTCTTGTAGCTGGAGATGTTACTCTGAGATCTTTCGCTACAAATAAGCACAAAATATAGACTTATTTATGTTTTTCTCGTAACAATTTCTAACGTCGAGACTTCAATACAAGATGGACGTTACAGACGAGCAGTATGGAGGCATTTAGATGTTTTTAAGTGTCTTTTTGGAGGAAGATGAAGACGAAGACAACTGAGCTCCAGTCGCTACATTAAAATGAACATACCTTTTTGCCTATAACTCAAAAAAAATGAAAGGATTACTCTTATAATTCCAACCCTGTCGACATGAGGGTGAGTAGAAAATGAATGAAGGTAAAAGAAACACAGAGATAATCTGAATAAATTGAGCCTCCTACACTAAAAAAAGACATTAATCCGACTAAATGATACTTCCTGTTACAGACGTACATTTAGTTCGTCCTGATTCCTCGACTGAGTTTTTGTCCACTTGATATAGACAGAAACACAATGTTCATCTGTGCTTCTGTTTCACTTTGGTTTGAGCTCCTGAACTCCTGGTTTTGAAAGCATAAGATTTCGTTCAGGATAAATGGCTTGTTCAAGACTTGAATCGTTGGCACTTCAAAGACCGTTAAAGAAGTTAGGAAACAGCTCCGACAGCTCTGTAACGGAGAGACTTCACTCGTGATTCTGTGTTTGAATTGGCCGACGTCTCTTGGTTTGCACGGAGCCAGACGTTCACGGCGCTAATGTAAATTCCTATCCAGGAATCATCTGGAGGGCTTGAAGTGGTTTTATTTATATACATAACGAGAGTGAGTATAAATGACTTTCCACATCAGGTGTGAAGAAAAATAGATAAAAATCGATTATGAGAAACTGCCTTCAGGATCGTTGGTGTCAGCTTTTTTATAAAAAACATTTTCCGCTGGTTAATTTTACACTGATTAAATATTTAAAATAAGTTTGCTGCCTTTATGAGATTATGTATTTTATAAATGTTAAACTCCATGTGGCCCTTTGGATGATGATTGGCTAAACAAAGATGAACATACATAAAAGTTAATGTTGATTTTTTAATGTATAAAGATGTTTATAATCGACATCTGTACAAAGACTAACAAAGTGAAGGACTTGTCTCAGTTAATACATGCGAGAATTCTGACCCGCTCTAGTAGAAGAACTCACATTTACCCGATCCTTAAAACTCTGCATTAGCCGCCAGTTTTCTTCAGGATCCATTTTTAAATTCTGGTTCTTACTTTCAGATCTATTCATGGTCAGACTCCTCCTTACATCAGTGATCTGATCCAGCCTTACGCCCCAGCTCGGGCTCAGTAACAGTGGCCTGAACAGAACCCCTGATGCTTTGCCGCCCAGCCAACCAATCACAGCTGTCAATCACTTTATGACATAGCGACATTGACGTAGAATTTAAATACACCATTGTCGCAACCATACAGCCTTCAAATGTTGGAGCTGAGTGCGTAGAAATGCATCATGGGAGTTCACTGTTTTGTTGACACCATAAGTAAAGTGGAGTTTATTGTTCATTGGTTTTGTTTCAGTTTAAAATCACCTGTTTGTTCAGTGAACCATGACAAGAGAATGTTTTTTTTTCTGACTGCAGCTTAATTCAATATATTTAAACTTGCAGTAACTTGCAAAAAAAATTAACGAAAAAACGCCGAAAAGCGAGACCAATATGCTCAGTTACTACTTTACGTTTTAAGATTTTGACCCCTCGTTTAACTCATTTCACTCCTGATGCAGACTGTTTTACCTTAAATATTTGTTTAATCATGTACTAAACATTCATATTAAACTCATATTTAAACCAAAATAATTAGTCACAGGAGTCCACTGAGGCGAGAGACCAACAACTTGTGCGTCAATATTATCAATAATCATGAACTTTAAAAAGAAACAAACTAGTTAAAGATTACAGGGAGCCTTTCATGTGTAGTTGTAATTGATGTAACCGGAGTAAACCATTAACCGGCAACTTTCTCGCGGCGTCAGCGACTGGAAAAACGGCAGGTATGTTTTAAAAAAAAAAAAACCGTTGGTGTCGATCTCACAGCGTCACAGCGTTCGTCGCACACTTTCGGGATATCCTTGACTAACTCGAAACTATGAGTTAATAATTTTGTGACATGCCCGCGGGGCCGTGTTGTCCCCCTTCGCCTTCCAACCAAAGAGAAGGCAAGAAAAGCGGGCGAGAGGGGAGCAAACGAGTGCACTCACTCCCCTGAAAGCTACTCAACGCTGTCGTGACGGACAGAAAGAACAAACACAGAGAAGGAGGAGAGAGAGAGAGAGAGAGGGAGGCCGAGGGGAGGAGGGGGAGGCGACGACCGGGACGGAGCTGAAAAAGGGCGAAGTGAGAGCCCGACCGGGGCCGTAGAGTATGGTGCTGCCGAAGCCTGGGCGAGTGTGAAAGCAGAGTGTGGTCATTAGAACTGTCCTTCAGCAGCCTCCCCTCCTCCCCCACTTGCCACGCAAGAGTTTGACCCTAATGTGGTGCGACAGAGTGAGACAATGAAGAATAATTCTTGTATTCAGAGCCGCTCACCACCCCCCATGCTCTTCATCCTCCTCCTCCTCATCCTCGCCCCTCAACTTTAGCGACTAGTCAGGCCCTGGATATCATCGTATCATTTGTCCGAGCCTCCCTTCTGCCACTCTTTCCCCCCCCCCAGTTTTTTTTTTTCGCCAGGAGGGGAGTGTGAAGAGTGCGCGGGAGTGTCCGTGCACGTGTGGTGTAACTGTGTGTGTTTGTGTCGTCATGTGTTAGTATCACTGTGTGTGTGTGTGTGTGTCTATGCGTCTTGAGATAACTGCAAATGGGTTTTTGTGGAGGTTTTTTTTTTTTTTTTTGGAGAGCGCACTTTGTGGCGCGCTCAAGGGAGACGCTCACTAACACGTAGAGCTGGAGGCTGCGGAGGAAAGGAGGGCAGGCAGGAGGAGAGGAGGAGGAATTTTTTCGGGTGAGATGCAGAGAGAGAGAGAGATGGAGAGGTGGTGGGAAAAAAAAGGCACTCTCGAGCTCGTAAGATGCTCCGGCGTGGACCGCCGCAACGGATACGCGGTTCTTCGTAGAAAGAAAGTAGTTCTTGAAAGTTTTTTTTGTTTTTCTTTGGAAGAAAAACTTTCATTTGTTTCAACTACATTTGGTTCCACCTGGACTTGATTGTGATGCACATTTAAAAGTGGTTTCATTGAAGGAAAAAGTCATTTAAAAAGCTCGGAAATATTGTGGATAACAAAGTCAGGAATAGGAATTAAATACATTTAACACATTTTAACTTGAGATTTTGGTCATAATATACCTGATACCATAATGGCACCAGTTCTGACATGAACGTGAATTACCAAAAAATGAACAGATATCGTAGTTTAACATTCTCTACTCTTTGTTTTGCTATTTATTTTGCACACAGTACTTCATATTGTTTCACCTACATTTGGTTCCACCTGGACTAGATTGTGATGCACATTTTAAAAGTGTTTTTTATTGACAGAAAATTTCATTTAAAAAGCTCAGAAATATTGTTGATAACGAAGTCAGGATTAGGAATTAAATACTTTTTACACATTTTAACTTGAGATTTTGGTCATAATATACCTGAAACCATAATGGCACCAGTTCTGACATGAACGTGAATTACCAAAAAATGAACAGATATCGTAGTTTAACATTCTCTACTCTTTGTTTTGCGATTTATTTTGCACACAGTACTTCATATTTTAAACATATTGAAAGTATGTTGTTCACGCCACGTATTTATTTGACTAGCAGTATAAACTACAATTCAACCAACAAAATACTCCCATGATGCCTTTCTACACTCTGTTTAATGACAGCTGTTTGTCGCTACAATACTGTACTTAAATGTTGTGTTATCAGTTTTATCTTGCTCTTTAAAGTATATACTTTATTGAATATTGTTCTGATTGTTTAAGCGCTTTGTGACCCTGGTCTGGAAAAGCGCTATACAAATAAAAATAACTTGCTTACTTACTTACTTAAATTCTGTATTGCTTTGTCAAAAAGGGATCGACGGCTGTGATTGGTCGGCTGGGCGGCAAAGCATTACGGTAGCTGTTAACGTTACCGAGAGCGTCGTTGAGAAGGGATGGCACCTCACATGCTATGTTGAGACTACGAGTTCAAATAAATGTTGTTAATATAAACTACTCGGTGGATTTTGTTAACGCGGGAGGTTTTTTTTTTTCAGAATCCTCACGATAAACAAGGGTTGACTGTATACACAAAGATCTCAGGGGCCTCATCGCTCTCAGCACAAACACGGTCACCTCTTTTTCATTCGGGTCTGGTCTCTGACACTCATAATTACAGTAATAATTTAAGACGCCGACACAGATAAGTGGCTCCAGACAGATGCAGGGCAGGAAGGAAAACAAAACAGCTCATAACTCAACGACATGAACGCGTACAGAAGATGAACAGAAGATGAACAGAAGATGAACGTTCGCCAGTCGCCGCGCCGGCGTCACACGACGCGTGTGTCGATAAGCTAATCACGCGCCGCTATCATCCCTCATCAGAAAACCGTCCAAGAAAACATCCGTTCAAATCAGGATTGACACCTTCACCCACTCAGAGGATGGAAAAAGCCGCCGTCATCGTTGTCCATCATCGCGTCTTATCGTATCACAAATGGATCTCACTTCCTGTAACATGTATGCTAATAGCCGCTACTCAAACAACACACCCTCCCACGCCGGAGTGTTTGCGTTCACACGGAGCACTCAGTCACACTCGAGACGGACGAGGTGTTTCTTCCAGTGTATACACACATTCTTCTCGCACCCTGCCACCGCGAACCTCATGTATACACATATAATACACACACACACACACACACCTTCTCTCCTAACATGACCCTGCATGGGTGTGTGTGTGCGTATCAATAAAATATGCCGACATGAATAAGTGATAGGATACATAATGGAGAGGCGGCTGAGCCGAGCCAATCCCGCACTCGCTCCACGCTGGAACATCCTGTCGACAGGCTTTGTGTGAGTCCGGAGGAGAGTTTTGTCGTATCTGGACGATTAACATGACACCGGAAGACAAACGTTACGTCGGATTGAGCAGAAAGCTGTCGGATAGTGTTACTTTTATTGACTCCGGGGCGACTTTATTTGGGTTGAAGTCGACGCCGAAAAGAAGGGCGTAGTGGAGCGAAGTGATAGTTCCGCAACATGGCAAGATCGTTGACTGGTTTACAGGGAGAAATATCATTGTTCATTCTTCAAGTTGTGTTACGACTTTCCTTGGTTAACCTCTCCACTTCCATGTTGTCGGGTGACACATTTAGCAAAAGTCTCTTCAACGAGGGGTTTTTGGACGTGGTGTGACATAATGTTTATGTTTCGGTCTGTGTCAAGTGTTGATCTCCTGCCAATGGGGTTTTATTTTGGAAATTGACCAGATACACTTGACTTTTATAACTGGTTTCCTGCCCAAAACTGTCAAGACAACAGCAGGTCCGTGAGAAAAAATGAGGATTTATTCCTACTTTTGCGAGTCATCTGATAAAGTTGTCATTATTTTCTCCTCTCCTTGGAGCACAACATAACCACACCGATTGTGGGTTTGGTGTGAGTCTGTGGTCAAAAGTTGTTCGCTGATGATAGAGTGATTCGTAGGGAAGTTGGAGAAGTCTATGAAATCATTTGAGGGAAAACAGAATGTTTGTAAACGAGAGTAAGACAAGAGTAATGGAGCGGGACAAGTTAAGGAAAATGAGTCGTACAGACTGATCAGGAGGTGAAATTTGTGACCGAAAACTATGGTTGAAAAGTAACCTTTTCAGGGATCTAGTGCGACTAACAGCATCAGTCAATAACCCTTTTGCTTGTATGTTCGGCAGATGTAAAGAAAAACCGTGACCCCTCTGCCCTCTTGAACCACACATGACCTATTTGAAGAAATGCATCTCGAACAAACACTCTACGGCTATTTTTCTTGCTCACAGCAAAATTCCTGTGTATTTACAGTTCAGTTATTGAAAGAAAAACAACCTTTATTTTCATGTGTCTAACAAATACAAAGCCTGTTCTTGAAAAGGACATAGATGCTGCTTCATGAACGTAACTTGAACCTTTACCCTTCTGACCTTCACTCCCTGCTTTGTTGAGTCTTTATACATGGATGTGAGCACAGATGTGATATTTGTGTCTTTCTGAGCAAGCACTCATGTCTGTATGTTTGATGCATTCAAGGGTCGTCTTCACACTTCATTGTATATGTGAGCATATAGTGTGTTTACAAAAGAAAAAAGGAGTTGATTCTATGACGGAGTACTTTCAACTGTTGAAGCACTCGTCTGTCATATTGATCCTTTCACAGTACGCACTCGAGTTCTTCCACTTTTCTTATTTCATTGTCCACCATATTTGATGCAGGAAACATTTATACGTGACTTTGATAACTGTACAAGTACAACCATTGATTGTCGGTCAAACTTGGTACTTTCAACAACCTTTTTTTTCAGTGTTCAAGTACCTTGTAAAATTGTTTTAAGTAAGTAAGTAATATTTGTAGAGCGCTTTTCCAGACCAGGGTCCCAAAGCGCTTAAACAATCAAAACAATACTCAATAAAATGTATACTTAAAAGGTCAAGATAACATCGAGAAACAACACAGGAGTTCCCGAAAATCCAGAAAAAAGCCTGAACAAATAAGAAAGTCTTAAGATGTTTCTTGAAGGAGTCAGTAGATCCATCAAGCGTTCTCTCTTCTGGTCCTGAACCGTGTTCAGGAACCATCAGTAGATTCTGATCCACAGACCTCAGAGCCCGAGCTGGGGTGTAAGGCTGGATCAGATCACTGATGTAAGGAGGAGCCTGACCATGGATAGATCTGAAAGTAAGCCATTGAAGAGTTTGAAGGATCAGAGAAATGTGAGTTCTTCTACTAGAGCGGCTCAGAATTCTCGCTTCAATTAACACGATTAAGAATCATCCTGGTTACCTGGATGTAACCCAGGTTCTGGGATACTATGAAATGTAAAGGGAAGCCTCGAGACTAACTTAGGATCAAGCTCTTCTGTGTGTCGAGAGGAGATTCTACCAGTGATATGCATGGACACACCATATCTGTACCAACTCTGTGGTGCATCACCTTTAAAGACGCAGGTCAACTGGGCTTCGAAACACTGCCAGATGTCAAATGGAACTCGCAGCCAAACCTTATGACTGAGAACCGGGTGTACAAAGCAGGAAGTGTCTGCAGGCGCCTGAAGGAACACCACAGATTATACCACAACGTCTCTTCTGCTCCTCTTATTCATAGAAAGCAGAGATTGTCAGAACCTTATTTCTGTTGCTGTCATCTGAATTATCACTGATCGACAACTATATAATCAGATGATTGTGATTTCAAGTGTCTTTTTTTGGAAAAGCTCTTTGTGTCATTTCTGTGCCAAAGGCCGAATATTGACTCTAGCAGCAGTTTAGTAAACAAATGTTGCGAGATATAAAAGCTATTGTTGACAAGTGGAAGTTTTCTCTCGTCATTTCCTTCGACTCAGTGAAGACATCTCGCATGTTTGTCGTGAGCCACCTAGACTTGACTCAGCCTTACCTTGGCGTGGTTGCCGGGTCCTTCTCTGGGTTGACGTGATGACGAGCGACAGCCTCCTGACACTGTGCTGTCCATCACTTTCCCCGGAGAGACAACAACACCAGCGACCTCTTTCAGCCCAGACCAGCCCTGCTGTCCAAAACCATCGGCAGGACTCTCCAGATGTGCCCGTCAAAAAAACATCAGACCCCCCCTCCCTCCCTCCACCCCCTCAAATGCTTGCTTGTTCTTCATTGTATGCATTTTGGGACTTGAGTCTTACATCTTTTTTATTTGTTTACAAGGTTAACCGCCTCCGTTAACCACAGTGGACAGTTGTCTCTTGTGAAGTGCTTACACCAGACGTTTGAATTTGCTTACTGTTTTTTATCATCCTGCCGTCTGTGCCGACTGTGGGTTCAGCGGATTTTGACCTTTTTTTTTCCATCAAGATTTTTCTACATCAATAATGTTTGATCAAGCATGCGCCAAGAGTCAAGTTACCTAACACAACTGTTGTGGTCCATAACCCCCCAGTCCATGAGGCATTTGTTACCGGGCCACATAGACATAATGTTACATTTGTATTATTTATTTTTATTTTTAATTCATACTTGGTGGGTTTTTTTTTGTTGTTTTTTTTAAAAGATGGTGTTTTCTTTGAGGTAGCATTATTGATAAATAAACCTGGATGGATGGATGGATGGAAGGATGGAACAACTTTATTAATACATCTGGAGAACAAAGTGCAATGAAAAGAACAAATTGCAAGTATGTGGAGTGGGGTAAAAGTATCATGATGTTCTATTCTATGTTAGTCTTTGTATCCTTTGTCCTTATGTTCTTTATCTTTAGACTTAGATTGTATCATCTTTCTCTTTATTTCTCTTTGTTCTTGTTCTTATTTTATTTTGATTTATTTTTTATGAAAAATTGCTGTGGCTAATTGGAAAAAACAATTTACCGAAGGAGACCTCCTGAGGAATCAATAAAGTTCTACCTACCTACCTACCTATAATGAGTGAAATTCAAGCTATATGAGAACATCTTGTTGCAGAGACATCAGTCCAGAGTTCTTGCCGATACAGCCTTATGGTGAGATGTGTTTTTCCTTAATGTAATGTACCGTCACTGACATTGAACCAGTCCACCGTACGAAAAAAGGTTGAGGGCCCCAGCTCTATGAATATGATTCAAATGAATGAACTAAAACAGACAAACTCAGTACATGCTGCAATACACTGAATTAAACTTATCTCTTGACATCGCAAAACTGTCGCCACGGGTCAGTCTTCTTGGACTTCATGACAGCAAAGAATTTGTGAAGACGTTAATACTCTCAGAATCACCAAATTTGTCGGCACCTGGTGGCTCCATGAGAATAAAATAGAGACTTACAAACCTACATCCGTATTTATATATATTAACTAATCCATCCTTCCATCCATTCCCCAGATCTTAATGTCTAGTAGAAACTGTTCGACAAAATACATTGAAAATTATCATGTAAACTACTGACTTGTCAGTGAAGGGTTTAGGTGGGAAGTTAACCCAACCAGGTCAAAGGAAAAGGGTTAGAAAGGGGGTAAGAAGGAGGCAGAAAACACCCTTGAAAATTAAAAAAAAATAAGGACAATTTCAACAATTGACCCGAAGTTACTCTCTTCTCTCTTGAGTTGTTTGGTTTTCAATTTTGTTTACTTTTTTATAAACCTTGGCATCATCGGTTATTTAAGCTAGTACCCATAAGTAAGTCAGTAAGTAAGTAATATTTATTTGTATAGCGCTTTTCTAGACCAGGGTCACAAAGCGCTTGAACAATCAAAACAATACTCAAAAAAGTATATACTTTAAAGATCAAGATAATACTGAGAACAACACAGGAGTTCCAGAAAATCAAGGAAACCTAACATAAGGCATAAGGGCTGAAGTTAGAGACCAAAGAGAACCTTCAATGTTGTTTCCATACCGATGACAAAGAGTCCGTCCGAAGGTGTGACGTGACGCGCTAGATTAAGAGGCAGTGAAATTCTCGGACAGCAGATTTTCATTAGACATCTAATTGGTACGGGCCTGAGTCGGGTGTCAGGGGTGTCACGATCGGTTGTTGCCACCCTTTACAACCCCTCTAATGAGCCGCCGCTAGGGAAAGTCGTGGTCGGCTTTGTATATGCTGCAGGGGAACCCCAGAATATACAGATGTCGAGAGTCCGGTTCGGGGGGACTTTCACCAGCCTGAATGATCCCCATTAATCACTTTTTCATTTGTTCCCTAATCACGTAACTTGTTGAGTGTCATGATGGATGCCCGTAGATCCTACCTCGGGTTTGCCCTGTGAAGTTCAAGCATGAGGCCGACCGGTTCCTTCGACCCGTTTTGGGAGCTTTTAAGTGTTTGCGCGGCCGCCGTAGTCTGGAATTGATGAAGTGAGGTTTTCTGAACGTTCGAAGGGCTTTAGGTGTCAAGAAGGGGAACGTTTTAGATTGAGAGCCTTACACACACTGAGTCGATTTTAGGAGTGACGTTTGCCGCCCTTTCATTTTCTTGTAGCGCTGGGGTTGACTGCAGGTGAGCAAAGTCAAAGATAATTGCTGGCAGATTAACACTAGAGTGAGAAAGAGGGAAGTGGGAAAGTGTAGGAAGGCATGGTGTGGACTGATGAACTGTTCACTTGAGTACTTGGTGGTTGTGTCGGGTTTACGACGATGCATATTACAACTATTAACTAAATCATTTAAATTTACAGACTCTACATTCCTGTTTTTCTAGTGGAGAGATAGATAGATAGATAGATAGATAGATAGATAGATAGATAGATAGATAGATAGATAGATAGATAGATAGATAGATAGATAGATAGATAGATACTTTATTTATCTCCGTAGAAAAATTCATAATCCTAGCAACACCGCAGATAAACATGTCAAAAAATAGCAAAATAACAAAATTCAAAAGTACAATGTTGCGCCAACTTCTGGGACTTCTATACAAAAAGAACATAATAACGTATAACAATAAACAGGCTGAAAATAAACCAATATTAAGATAAAATAAACTATTAACTAGATTTAAAATCACAGAAGGTAACAATAACATCTGAAGAATACATCAATAGGATATGCAAGATAAACTTATAACAATATAATAAATACAGAAGGCAAAAGAAACAATAAAACCTGAGATATTCCGAAAGATAATATAAGATCTGTGCAGTAAACTCTAATCAGTATTATATGTTAAGTCAGTGGTCACCTTTTTTTTTTATTTTAAACTTCTGAATACTCAAGAAGTTTAATTAATAAAGTATCAATTAAATGCCGTTAAAATCCACAGTTAAATGTTCAACCTTTATTGGCTAAAGTGCTCTAAAAAATTAAGTATTAGTTCAACCATATCTCCTATTTTTCCCGGATATGTTCTCTTTTGGGCAAAACTCTACATGTATTTTTCACAATCTTTTGGAAATTCACAATTTGCATTTTACTAAGCCTGAACCAAACGTAAAAAAAACCTCAGATTTTCGCGACAACTCTATGCTACATAGTGTCCTCTATGGTTGGGGATTAAGCTTGAGGTTCTCCATCATGATGCCTTTTTTTAGTTGAGGTCCAACTCGTGGCAACATTCTTCTTTCTTCGTCTTACAACAGCTGCAGCCAACAATTTTTTGGTAGAGATAAGGCCGTTCAATGGGGTATGGAAGTCACCGGTCTTTGGAATTCTATTTCCAAAAGAAAGACGAGTGGTAAAGTTACTTTTATCCTGATTATAACATCAAAATATGTTTGCTATCTCCACTTCCATCAGTCAAACATAACTGACACATTGATTCTCAAGTACTTTCATATATTTGAAATAGTTCTTCCTGGTCACAAGTCTGGCCTTGGTGTCTCTACCTTGGTCTTGATCCTCTAGTCGGGAGGTGGTTGTAGCTCCTCCTCCAGTGTAGGTTTGCGTGTGTGTGTGTGTGTGTGTGTGTGTGTGTTGTGATGACGTGACCGACACAGGAGGGTGTGCTAAGCCTGGCTTTTCACAGTCTATCAGGATCATCTGCGGGAGATTTTAATGAGCTTTCCTACTAATGTGAGCTCAGTCGTCCAACTGGACAGCTTTCTAAGGATTTCCATGAGCGAGGGTCAGTCCGTTGATGCTTCCAATGTGGACCACGACTTTTTTTTTCTTCCTATATTTATCATTGCTTAATGATACTGATTTTAACAATTGATCAAAATATTGTCTTAGTCATGTGTGTAATAGTCAACCACAAAAGTAGCCAGAATCTTTGAACGATGAAAGTAACAAAATAATATGTACTTAAACTAACCAGAAGTATGAGTATGATGATATATTAAAGAAAAATTCGGTTTATCTTGATTATCTTCGTTATTTTCTTCGACATCCGTTTTAATGTTATTGGAAGTTAAATTGTAGACATCAATAATCTCCATTCTTTATCTTATTTCAACCACTTGTAGTTGTTCAAAGAAGTCATGACATTCTTATTATTTCTCCTGCGTATGAAAGTCTTGAAAAAGTAATAATATATAATCATAATTATTAACAATGTTACTTCTTCAGGTCTTCCAAGCAAAGTGGTTCTTGAGAAAAAATACTTTAGTTTTTCTTCCTGGTAGACATAAGGGGACATAACCCCTTTAATTATATCATAATTCAATATTGTTATTGAGAAAAATAAGTACGTTACCACCTCCAATTACTATACCAGTATTTTTTATTTGTATTGAAACTTCTTTTTTTTTAAACATCCGATACACATGTTACTAAAAAAGGGGAAATAATCTTAACTCAAACAGTACAACAAGCCGTCTCTGTGGACACAGTGCGAGGCAACACTAACATTATTCAACGCCGCTTTTTTATTTGACAGTTTCTGGTTAAAAAACCAGCATCAATCCATGAGTCAGTGAGCAAACGTCCGTCCCGATGTCGCAGTTGAAGTCGACTCTTTCCTTCCGCGACATTAATCACGCGCTCCCGTTGAGGCGGACACTCGTCACGACGATATATCGTCTGCTTGAATAAACAACCGTTGGGTGTGTTTTTCATTCACACGGACGTGGACACTAAGTGATTTCCGCGGTTTCATTTAAGTTGAGTAAATTTGCCTTCGAGCAAAAAACCAGGATGCCAGGATCAACAGTTTACCTCTTTCAAGAACTTAATGTGTAAATATTTAACTGTGGAGTCCAGATTGTCCTTGTGCAACCAGAAGTTTCATGAACTTTTTATACTTTTGTTTCAATCTTATACAGTTTTTTTTATATATACCTCATGTGTCATGTTATTTTACCGAATTTGAATTTGTCGCACATTTGTCATATTGAATCAAACTGTAATAGTTTTTCTGCAAAATGTGCTGTAAAATATTTAAAAACAGTAAATTAGTGGATACTTTTAGGATTTTTTTTTTACTGTATAAAGAATACAGCAATGTATGGTTGTTTTGCATTCAATTTACTGTACTATGTTATTTTTTATTTATTTAAAATACTTCTATAGCACTTCATTTGCATCTTTTTTGCCTGCTATTTTCCCTAAGTATTACAGAAATTCATTACATTGGAGGCTAATGCAGGATGCTAACGTTAGCTTAACTTAACTGCTAGCATTGCTAACATCAGTAGAAGTGAGGTACATAACATTACTTGCGACATACAGTCAAACACACAACTTTTAAGTTTTGCGAGTCGTTCGTCTCTGCCAGCAACTACGTCTTACACAGGTATTCTTCAACATAAACAAGCAAATGATAAAATTACTGCTTTAATTATATTTTGAAGTTTTAATTGTATCCACCACTAATGTCATTAACACAATTACTGATAAATAAATAGTATTTAACAGTAATGTCTATAGTTAACTGTAAAATCCTAGTGGAAATCTAACCAATATATAACCAATTAATTATATTTACTTTACCCATAATGCAATTCCATGTGTGGTAACACTTACTAGATATAGATTCTACAACAGGAAAGCTTCTGTATTTGTTGTACTGTATAAATCACAGACATTGTGTTACTAAACAACTGCTGTAACACAATCTGAAAATAAAAATATATTTTTGTGTAACCAGATTGAATGGATGAATAGATGATGGTTAGATGGATAAATGGAGGGATGGAAGGATGAATGGTGGAATGAATGGATACAGGAATAGGTAGATGGATGGAGGGAGAGAGGTATGGATGGATGGATTGTGTAGATGGATTGATGGAGGAATGAAAGGATGGGTGGAGGAATGGATGGATAGAGGGATGGATGGATGGATGGATTGAGGGGGAGAGGGGTGGATAGATAGATGTAATGTATAAATGGATGGAGGGACAGAGGAAAATATGATGGTTAGATGGATGAATGGAAGAATGGATGGATAGAAGGAAAGAGGGCTGGATGGATAGATGGATTGTATAGATAGATAGATGAATAGATGACAGTTGGATGAATGGATGAATAGAGAGAATGGAGGGATGGAAGGATAGATGAAGGGATGGATGGATCGAGGGAGAGAGAGAGATGATAGATAGTTGGTTTGTATAGATGGATGGATGGATGGTTGGATTGATGATAGATTGATTGGATGGATGGATGGATGGATGGATGGATGGATGGATGGATGGATGGATGGATGGATGGATGGATGGATGGATGGATGGATGGATGGATGGATGGATGGATGGATGGATGGATGGATGGATGGATGGATGGATGGATGGATGGACGGATGGATGGACGGATGAATTGTACGTGTAAACGTTTATCATAATTAAAGTCTCTTCTCTAAACTCTGATCTACCTTCAGTGAGTTTTTTTTCTCCTTTAAAAGATTTAAAAACCGATTCATCAGAAAAACGTCTTCCGTCGCTTCTTCTTCTTCTTCTTCTTCTTCTGCTTGTTATACTTTGAAAGTGACTCATTTTTCACACAGGCCTGTGTGTTGTGTTGTGTTGTGTTGTGTTGTGTTGTGTGTGTGTGTGTGTGTGTGTGTGTCGTGTCATGTGTGGAGAGTGCAGAGCGTGTGAAAGCGTCGGGGTTGGCGTGTGACGTGAGAGCAATAATCAGAGGCAGCTGGACCTGATGGTGAGAATTAAGTTAAAACACAAAACAATCAGCTGGGATAAGTATACGAGGCTGTGGTCGGTGCCCCCGTCTCACCCTCGGTGAGTGTGTGTGGGGGGGGGAGGCGGGGGGGAGACAGAGATGGATTGAAGGATTGTAACTGGACTCGGCCCCGGCTGGCACAGGCGTCTGATTAAGAGCTCTTTTGTGCTGCTTTTGATCCGTTTGTCTCGGTGGTTCCTCACCACAGCATGAACATGACACACTGCAGCCAGAGGAAGTCGCTCCACATGTGTGTGTTCACTCCCCCCGACTTCATTAGTGTGTGTGTGTGTGCACGTGTGATCAAGAGGGGTTACGCTCGTGGAAACATTTGTGATGGATCTTTTTTTTTTTCTTTTTTTTTCGGCTCCTGGCTTAGATATGGCTCGGTGATGTAACTCCGCGGAAGATTTAGAATCCACAAAGCCCGGCGGCTGAATTAGGATGCACAGTAGTGGGAGTGATGACCCGCTAGTCCGTGTTAGGACACATGGATTGAGTTTTTTTAGGAAGAAGGAAAAAGCGCAAATCTGCTTCCACACATGGAGGAAAAACTTGTATTAAAGAATCCTGTCGAGAGTGATTGAATCAGTGCTCGGCTTCAGGCGAGAGAAATAGTGACGAAAAGTTAAAAAATATATATAATTATATAACATATTTATCTATACATGTGTAAGCAACAATCTATCTTGTCAAATAATTAATAATGAATCACATACAAAGGATATTAAAACGGAACTAGTTGGAAATTCAGCAATAATATATTTAGAGAAGCACTTAGATGGTGCATACCTCTGCCAAGGAGATCATTTGTATTAATTAAAAACGATCCTTTACTCAATGAATTTACTTTCATGCTTAAAATATTGTGTTCTCAAATTTGTCATTCATTTTTGAAACTGTGAGTTCATTCAAGGGAAACTGTAAAATGTATATAAATTAAAGAAAAATGGTGACGTAGCCTGAGCATAAAATTATTATTTTTTAAATAAAGAGCAAATTCCTTACGATTACTATGACATGTATTTAATGTGGATTAAATATGGTTTAAATTTGATTTATATTTGACATTACATTTTCAAACTTATAAAAAAATTACATCAAAATTGGACGTATTTGAATTTTTCTTATGCCCCCTTTTCTCTTGACCTTGACCCCCAAAAACCTTCACTGAGAGGTCATTACATGGTAATTTTCAAACAATTTTTGACTCTATTAATACATTAATCTATGGAGATCATTATATATCATTTTATAATATTGAAAATGCTTCCATAAAACAAATCTGTAACATTATGAGATGATTGTTATGTTTGGGTCGAAGATTGTCTTTGAGGTATTTTTTCGTTAAAGACTAAAATTTGTTGTTGAATTTGAAACATTAACTCAATGACTGTGGACTCCTCGCTTTATTTAAGAGGTTCAACATGCTGTGAGTGATATTAAAAAACAAATGATTATCTAGTTATGTCATCAAATGAAAGTGAAAGTAATGAATCAGTATTTCCAGTTACTGGTGAAAAACACTGTGCGCCAAAATTTCGTTTCCCTTGACCTCATTTGAGTCATTTTAATCTTTGAATTAAACTGTTATGAATTTCCTGCAAAGTTAACAGAAAACACCAGGCAGAAAAGTTGCCGATAAAGTGCTGGAAAAGTATTAAAAACAGTAACTTCTTTTTTATTGTTTTTTGTTTTAAATGCATTTTGCTGTACAACATTTTCTTTAATTTAAAGTAGATTCAGTGTACTTTACTAGCAAATCTTATGCCTTGTATTTTCTCTAAATATTGCACAAAATTCATTACAGTGAAGACTAATGCATGTTGCTAACGTTAGCATAACTTGACCGCTAGCATTGCTAACATTAGCAAAGAAGTGCGTTACATAACATGTAGATTCTACATGTGTACAAAATTGCGCAGTTTTGCAGTTATACTTAATATTTTGAGTATACAAGTACATTCACACTAAGCAGTGTGCAAAAATGAAGTGCGGTATGCGCACTCTATTGGCGCACTCAAACGGTCAGAAAATTAAGTGTGGATCGATGGATGCTTTCCACCCTTAACGGCCGCCATCTTAGTGACGTAGACGACGCTACGTCTATAGCTACGTCGCTAAATGGAAGATACGTCACTTGCGACGCGTCTTCGGCGTAAATGTCTGGTGAAAACACGAATTTTAACACAAAACAACAATAATAACACAATAAAACACAACTTGGCGTTAAAAAGTAGTAGAAGAAGAAGCTGTTGAGTCATTTCCTGTAAGTGTGTAGCGGCAGTGTTTTATTTGAGACAGTACTATCTGTCGAAATTTGTGTACTGTGTACTGTAATGCAGTGCACTTAGAGAAGTACGTGATTTGAGACCACAGGCAACAGTTAAAATAAGTAAAACAATGCGACATACAGTCAAACACACAAGTAAAAGCACGTTACTTTAACATAAAAAGATGTTTTTTTTTGTCTGCGCTCCAAGTTGTCGTTTCTTAACAGGATTGTGTTGAGAAGAAGAGCAACAGCTGACGGCAGTGTTAGGAAGTCCTCTGTTGTTACAACACAACTTAAGTCACCCGCATAAAAAGTCTGACATTTAATTTACAAAAGCATTTGTTCTTCTTGAGAGATTTATCCCGTGAAATTGTGGACGTGGATTTTCTTTGTGTTTATTCGAGAATGTAAGAGGATTATGGTCTATTCACAGTCTGGACTCCTTTTCTCTGCTTTTCTTTTTTTTTTTTTTTTTCCATCCAATTGGCTGATGAGGTCTTAGCTTCGCCGGTCAGATGTGCGGCGCGTCAAACCTTCCAGTCGCTCCCCTCCTTCGAGCCCGGCGTGGAAACAGGTCTCGACCTTATCTTCCGCCGCTCGTTCCCGCTGATAAACTCCTTCAACTCCCTATCTTGTGTTCACTTGCACTTCCCTTTGAAGCCCGGCTGCCGGTGTCGTCCAGAACACGGCCGCGACCCTAATGGTCGTGCAGAGATAAGGCTTCACATGTGTTCGGATACGCAGACAAAGATTCTTTAGAGCGTATGGAACAAACCCAGAGTCACATGTCGGAGCCTGGAGCTCCTCGGGTCGACTAATAAATCCAGATTCACTTTATCTGACGTTTTCTCTTTTTTTTTCCACATCGGTCACATGATGAAAGGATCCACGACATTTATGAGACCAATGTTCTGAGCTCAGTTGTTTAATGGGTGGTTATGGGATGGATTAATGATCGTCTTTGCAACACACGACTAGATGATGCTCCTGTAGTTAAGACACGATCATTTGGGTGAAAAATCAACAAGAACAAATGACATCAATTTAATGTGTTTGTTGTTTATGAATACCTCCATTAACATTTACATTTTTTTGAGACATTATTTGTTTTTAGATTGATGGGTTTTTTCTTCTCTTCAATGCGATGTTTTGATTTGTCTAAATAAAAATGTAACGTCTGCGTTTGTATAAAATATTTTATGTGACCATTATCTGTGTTAGCTTCACTTTATCATCTTTTTTAATTTGGCTCTTGACACGATAAAGGTTGCAGACCCCTGAGCTGGATGGATGGATGGATGGATGGATGGATGGATGGATGGATGGATGGATGGATGGATGGATGGATGGATGGATGGATGGATGGATGGATGGATGGATGGATTAGTGGAGGGATAGAAGATTTGATGGATGGATGGATGGATGGATGGATGGATGGATGGATGGATGGATGGATGGATGGATTAGTGGAGGGATAGAAGATTTGATGGATGGATAGATGATAAATCGATTGAACTGACGGATGGATCATTTGATGGATGAAGGGATGATAGAAGGATTGTAGGGAGGGATGGATGGATGATAGATAGATTGAATGGATGGAGGGTTTGATGGATGGGTGATATATGGATGGGATGGATGGATGGATGGATGGATGGATGGATGGATGGATGGATGGATGGATGGATGGATGGATGGATGGATGGATGGATGGATGGATGATTTGATGGTTGGAGAGATGGATGGATGGATGGATGATTTGATGGTTGGAGAGATGGATGGATGATTTGATGGATGGATGGATAGATGATAAATAGATTGAACTGACGGATGGATCATTTGATGGATGAAGGGATGGATAGAAGGATTTTAGGGAGGGATGCATGATAGATGGATTGAATGGATGGATGGAGGGATGGAGGTGCTGCTTTGAAGATCAGTTGATGTGTTGATTAATGTAAGTATAATTAAATTCTTAAAGGGAATGTTGGATTGATGGGTAATTGAATTGTTAAAGGGAATGTTGGATTCATGGGTAGTTCAATTGTTAAAGGGAATGTTGGATTCATGGGTAGTTCAATTGTTAAAGGGAATGTTGGATTCATGGGTAATTGAATTGTTAAAGGGAATGTTGGATTCATGGGTAGTTCAATTGTTAAAGGGAATGTTGGATTCATGGGTAGTTCAATTGTTAAAGGGAATGTTGGATTCATGGGTAGTTCAATTGTTAAAGGGAATGTTGGATTCATGGGTAATTGAATTGTTAAAGGGAATGTTGGATTCATGGGTAATTGAATTGTTAAAGGGAATGTTGGATTCATGGGTAGTTGAATGCTTAAAGGGAATGTTGGATGAGAGTCAAACTCCAAATAACGTTGTGATCACTTGCCTCGGTTTGAGGGAAGATTGTCAGGTCACATGATCCCAAAAGTGCGATTAGATCTAGTGTCTAGTCTGTGGTGACCTACTTCACATCTCCTTTCTTTTTTTATCAGCCGAGCGTTTTATTGTTCCGATCACAAGTGTCAAACCAGGCCCGGGGGCCAACGACAGCCCACCAGATGCTTCAAAGGAAATCAATTCATGATCAAAGTACACGACGGCGCCAGTTGTCAGATCAGCAGTTGGACGCATATTACCGATGTCGGCCATTATGAAGAGAATTCACGTCACATCTAAGAAATCTATGTTCGTATGACAGTCACGACCGATGCTAACTTTACTTCGTCGAAAAAGACAAACTTTAAAAAATCAGAATAAGTGTTTATAGCAGAAGCTCCTCGTATCTCAGTTCACGGCTATGCTAGTGTTGAATATAATAAAATTCCATTTTTTTTTAATCGTCATTGAGCCTTTTATGTTCCTGTATTATTGTCTTTATGTTATGAAAGCACGGTTGTTAAATTGACTCGACAACAACCCTGTTTTTTTTTGTTGTTGTTTTTATACGTGACAATACTGATTTGTATCAATCGGAAATTTACGATATCGGTACTAATACTTTCACTTTGATACTTTTTTTGAATTTCCAATTTTATAAAATCAATTGGAAAGGAAATGACATTAAACAAAGTGCAAATCTTGAGTTACATACAGTTTTCATTGCAAAAACAACAACATAACAAGTAACAAATTAATTTGATTTTGACTTTCTTGGTCAAGTTTTAATTTCAGGAGTTGCTAATAACAACAACCATAATGATGATTAGAAAATAAAAACAATAGTAATAATAAAAATACAATAACACAACAATAACATTGATAATAACAACAACAATACTCTAATAATAACACAAGATCAAAAATGTAACTAATAACAACAATGATTTTAATGTGAAAAATAACAACAATAGTAATAATGAAAATAAAATAACACCACATCAAGATAATAACGACTATATTGATGATAAAAACAATAACACAACCTCAAAACGACAACAATAATTGTAATGTGAAAAAAAAAAACATTAGTAATATTGACAATATAATAACAAAACAAAATGACAACAATATTAATGATAACAACAACATTAATAATAATAACAAAATAATAAGACAACATAAAATATAACGTTGATAATAACAACAGCCATAATTATAATTAGAAAAACATTAGTAATAACAACACAATAACACTACAATAAAATTGATGATACTAACAACAATAATATTCTGACAATAATAACAACAAAAATTTTTACAACAACAACATTTTTAATAATAACAACAATAACTGTAAAGTAAAAAATAAAAACAATACTAATAATGAAAATACAATAACACAACAATAACATTGAATAAAGTTTTACCTTACCTTACCTTAATAACAACAATAACATTCTGATCATAGTAACACAACATCAAAAATGTTAACAACAACAAGAACAACATTTATAATACCATTGACAATAAGTAGTAATAGTAATGAAAATATAATTTAAAAAAACAACAAAATGACAAGAATATTAATAATAATAACAACAACAATTAGACAACAACACGATAATAACAACAATAATATTCTGACAATAATAACAATAATAACACAAGATCAAACATGTTAACAACAACAATTCAAATGGAACCAACAACCCCTGGTTCAGCCCCAGATATCATTATCTTAGTAGTACTCGTTGGGTTCTAGTTAACAGGTCGACTTTGGGAATTGAACCTTCCTTAGTTTATATAGTCGACATGTTTATTTTACTGCTGCTCTCTTTAAGAACGCTTTAGAACAATTTCTTACTGTATTTCAAAGCAAAACTCTGGACCTGGTCGTCCTTAGAACTTTCTCCTGGTCCCTGGTCCGAGTCCTCTCCTTCATTAGTGTCCCACAGACTCGTCCTTCTCCTCGTTGGCCACGTTCCACGCTTGTTATTGTCCACTTGTCACTTGTCACAAAAGCCGTGACTAAATGAGCATATTGGTTTACCAGGCGACGTCGTCCTGAGAGGAAGAGATTATCAACAATGGAGTCGCGGGGGGGTGTTGTGAGGAGGGCGTGTGAGGTTAAGACTTGTTGAATTGCTTGTAGGCGTCACACAATGATGTGGATTAAGCGACACCACAGAAGGAAAGAAAAAAAAGGGCCTCTGGGGGCCCGAGCGGGTCGTTCAGCCTCTGAAGGTGACGATATGGGCCGAGGTGCTGCTGATCCAGCGGCTAAAAGGCTAACGGTGATCCTGGAGGACAAGATAGTGAAGGAGGGATCGTGAAAGTGAAAGTTTAGATGGAAGCAAACGTCTCTTAACAGAACTCCGTGTTTGACTGTATTTTTAAATTCTGTTTTTGATTCAGGAAACTGAAGTCTTTGCTAGTTTTTTGTTCATCCTGATTTGTATTATTGCTATTATTTTCTTTTAAACTTTTCCCTCTTAACTAGAGCAAACTTCTACTCAGAACATTCGTGACCTTTTTCTTCACCGTGTTAGCATTAGCCTAGCTTATAGCATACTTTAAATTATTTACTTTACTTTAAGTTTATTTGTCCGTAGTCATGATTAATATCATCTGATCCATCTCTTTATGAAGTTTAAATATATATATAAAAGAAAATGTATTTTATTTTACTAAAATCTTAATAAAAACAAAATAATTATAACAACAATAATACAAATAATTATATTTATGACACAAAAAATATATATAACATGCAGATATAAACCACAATAATAATAAACCAAAAACAATACTAGTAATAACAACAACATTGATAGTATCACAACAAACAATATGGAAAAAAACAATAATAATAATAACAAATAACATGAACCATCATGGTATCTACAAGGATAATAGTATTTTAAAAAGAAAGATGAAAAATAATTGTAAAAAACAAAAACGACATCTTTATTATATTAAAAACAACAATAATTATAACGTGAAAAAAAACATGGTAACATTGAAAACACAACAAACAAACAACAAAATGGCAACACTATTAATAATAACAGCAAAAATGATCATGACAATAACAATAATAGGACAACATAAGAAATAACATCAACATTATTGATAATAACTACAGCCATAATTATAATATGAACAATAAAAAAATGAATAATAATAAAAATACAATTAAACGACAATAAAACAACAATATTTTGATAATTATAGCAATAATAACACAAGATCAAAACGATCAAAAAAACAATATTAATAATCACAATAATCGTTATATAAATATTAGAGTTTTGAATATTAATAATAAAAAAATACAATAAGACAAAAGTCAAACAACAACATTATTGATGATAACAACAATAATATTCTGATAATAATAACACAGGATCAAAAATGATAACATCAACAATATTAATAAGAACAACAACATCAATAATTGTAATATACAAAATAAAAACAATTGTAATAATGAAAATATAATAACACAATCTTCCTAATCATCACAAATAATAACAACCATATTAATGATAATAACAAAAACCATAACACAACCTAAAAAACGACAACAACATTGTTAATAACAACACCAATAACACAACATAGAAACGACAACAACAACGTTGATAATAACAAAAACAATAACCCAGCATACAAACGACACATTGATAATAACAAACACAATAACCCAAGATAGAAACGACACATTGATAATAACAAACACAATAACACAAAATGAAACCACAACAACAACATTGATAATAACAAAACAATAACCCAACATAGAAACGACAACAACAACATTGATAATAACAAAAACAATAACCCTGCATACAAACGACACATTGATAATAACAAAAACAATAACCCAGCATACAAACGACACATTGATAATAACAAAAACAATAACCCAGCATACAAACGACACATTGATAATAACAAAAACAATAACCCAGCATACAAACGACACATTGATAATAACAAACACAATAACCCAGCATACAAACAACACATTGATAATAACAAAAACAATAACCCAGCATACAAACGACACATTGATAATAACAAAAACAATAACCCAGCATACAAACGACACATTGATAATAACAAAAACAATAACCCAGCATACAAACGACACATTGATAATAACAAACACAATAACCCAGCATACAAACGACACATTGATAATAACAAAAACAATAACCCAGCATACAAACGACACATTGATAATAACAAACACAATAACCCAGCATACAAACGAGACATTGATAATAACAAACACAATAACCCAGCATACAAACGACACATTGATAATAACAAAAACAATAACCCAGCATACAAACGACACATTGATAATAACAAAAACAATAATCCAGCATACAAACGACACATTGATAATAACAAAAACAATAACCCAGCAAACAAACGACACATTGATAATAACAAAAACAATAACCCAGCATACAAACGACACATTGATAATAAAAAAAACAATAACCCAGCATACAAACGACACATTGATAATAAAAAAAACAATAACCCAGCATACAAACGACACATTGATAATAAAAAAAACAATAACCCAGCATACAAACGACACATTGATAATAACAAACACAATAATCATCAAGTGTTTACTAAACTCTCGGTGCAGTTGTTCTTCCACTCGGGGCTGAATCAGCATCAACTCCAGTGGAAACAGAAGAAAGTCTGTGTGGATGTCAGCTGATGTCACTGATTCCTGTCAGGCTCAACATTCTGACATCGACTCTGATAACACGAGACTTCACTGGAAGTTTCTCCAGACGTTTCTCGACCAACACTAATAATGTTTGCAGGTCAAAGATATTTACTCGTCCGTCAAGTCTTCTCTTTATTCTCTGGTTCTATTTTTCTCTGCTGCTCACTTTTAACGTCATCAGATTGAAACTCGAGCCGACAGTCAATATATAAGAGTTTTTAAAACATATTAAAAATAATAGAAGGATTTAATTCAACATTTCAAATGTTGCAACTTTTTTCTTTTCTTTTTTTACTGAACCGTTTCTTTAAGGATTTAATTGTTATTTTGTTAATAATTGATTTCAATAACTTGAATATTTAAGATTCATTTTTTAATGATTAAATTCAATAATTTGTATATTAAAGGTAAAATTCATTGTTTTTATCATTGAATTTTAAATAACAACAATAGTAATAATGACAATATAATAACACAACATCAAAAATAACAACAACTATATTGATGGTAACAAAAACTAAAACACAACATAGAAACGACAACAACAGCATTGATAACAAAAGCAAAAACACAACATAGAAACGATGACAACAACATTAATAATAACAATAACACGACATAGAAACGACAACAACAACATTGATAATAACAACAACAATAACTCAACATATAAATGAAACAACAACATTGATGACAAAAACAATAACACAACATAGAAATGACAACAACAACATTGATAATAACAAAAACAATAACTCAACATATAAATGACAACAACAACATTGATAACAAAAACAATAACACAACATAGAAACGACAACAACTACATTGATAATAACAAAAACAATATAAAAAAATATAGAAACGACAACAACAGCATTGATAATAACAAAAATAATAACACAACATAGAAACGACGACAACAACAACAACAACAATGATAATAACAAAAACAATAACACAACATATTATCATTGAATTTAAAAAAATGTATTGGTGTTTTTAAAAGGATTCTTTTTTTTTACACATAGAGTTTGATATTCTTATTCCAATAATTAAAAAATAGAATTTCTAAATTCCATACTTTTTTACTTTTAATTCAATATGAAAATGCTTCCATACTTATCGAAACATTAAAGAAAATGTTTTAAAAGAGAAATAAAAAACATTCACAATGACGCACAAAAATTCAAGTGAACTTCTATCAGAGCCGACGTTCACTAAAGTCCCATCATTCCCAGTCACCCCGTCTTCTTGGGAAGTGGATCAGGCTGAGGCCGAACACAACAAAGTGGCACAAGCGTGTGGTTTGTATTATTTTTTTCCCATCAACCCTTGCTGCGGTTTCACGTGGAGTAGGAAGACACTTAAGCTAATCAGCCTCGTATTAGCAGCAGCGAGTCACGGTCTCCAGCGCTGCAGGACAGGAAGCCTCAGGAAAATAAGAGTCTCTCTTGGAAAAGCAGGTAACGGTTCGAAAACATGCTGCGCGTGTTGATGAGTCTGTGATATATATATGATATGCAGCAGCTTGAAAACAGTGATATGCAGCAGCTTGAAAACAGTGATATGCAGCAGCTTGAAAACAGTGATATACAGCAGCTTGAAAACAGTTGATACCCATCAAGTAGTTTCACTGTGTGATTGTTGACGTCCATGTTTCTTAACTTATATTAAACACTGACGTCTGGAGGCTCTGGTGACGACACGCGTGTTGAGTTCTGGACCAGTTGAGGTTTATGTGAGGAAAATCAAAAGCAGAGGATGAACTGTTTTTCTTCTTCTTTTTCTTCCTACTATTCTTTGTGTGCTTCTTTTTATTCGTCTTCTTTTTTTCTTCGTATTTTTCTTTGTCTTCTTATGTTTATTTGACTTCATTCTCTTCCTTCTTTTCTTCTTTTACTTATTTTTCTTCATCTTTTTTATATACGTCTTTTTTCACTTTTACGGCTTCTTCTACTGCTTCATGGTCTTCCTCTTACTTTTTTCGTCTTCCTCTTCTTCTTCCTTTTTTTTCTTCTTTTTCTTCTTCTTTTTCCTCTTGTTTTCCTTTTCTTATTCTTTGACTTCTTCGTCTTCATCTTTCTTTTCCTCTTCTCCTTTTTTGTCTTTCTCTTGTTTTTCTTTTTTTCTGTTTTTTTCTTTCTTCTCTTATTTCTTTTTTTCTTTTACTGCATTTTCTTATCACTTCCTTTACTTCTTCCACATTTTTCTTTTCCCTTTCTTTTTCTGCTTTAGTTTTTTCTTTTTCCTATCTTTCTTTTTCTTCTTCCTTTTCTTCTTCATCTTCCTCTTCCTTGTTCTTCCCCTTGTTTTTCATGCTCTTGCTTTCTTTTTCTACTTCTTCTACTTCATCTTCCTCATCCTTGTTCTTCCCTTTTTTCTTCCTCTTGTTTTCTTTTTCTTCTTTAGTTTTTCTTTCTCTTCTTTTCTTTGAACTTTTATTTTTCCTATCTTTATTTGTCTTCTTCCTTTTTCTTCTTCCTTTTTCTTCTTCCTCTTCATCGTCCTCTTCTTCGTTCTTCCCCTTTTTTTCTTCCTCTTGTTTTCTTTTTCTTTAGTTTTTCTTTTTCTTCTTTTCTTTGAACTTTTCCTTTTCCTATCTTTATTTTTCTTCCTTCTCTTCATCTTCTTTGTTCTTCTTCTTCTTGTTTTCTTTTTCTTATCTAGTTTTTCTTTCTCTTCTTTTCTTTGAACTTTTCTTTTTCCTATCTTTATTTTTCTTCTTCCTTTTTCTTCTTCCTTTTTCTTCTTCCTTTTTCTTCTTCCTCTTCATCGTCCTCTTCTTCGTTCTTCCCCTTTTTTCTTCCTCTTGTTTTCTTTTTCTTTAGTTTTTCTTTTTCTTCTTTTCTTTGAACTTTTCCTTTTCCTATCTTTATTTTTCTTCTTCCTCTTCATCTTCTTTGTTCTTCTTCTTGTTTTCTTTTTCTTATCTAGTTTTTCTTTCTCTTCTTTTCTTTGAACTTTTCTTTTTCCTATCTTTATTTTTCTTCTTCCTTTTTCTTCTTCCTTTTTCTTCTTCCTTTTTCTTCTTCCTCTTCTTCGTTCTTCCCCTTTTTTTCTTCCTCTTGTTTTCTTTTTCTTTAGTTTTTCTTTTTCTTCTTTTCTTTGAACTTTTCCTTTTCCTATCTTTATTTTTCTTCTTCCTTTTTCTCCTTCCTCTTCGTCTTCTTTGTTCTTCTTCTTGTTTTCTTTTTCTTCTCTAGTTTTTCTTTCTCTTCTTTTCTTTGAACTTTTCTTTTTGCTATCTTTTTTTATTCTAACTTTTTCTTCATCTTCCTCTTTTTTTAACTGAATTTTCTTCGCTTCCTTTACTCCTTCCATTTATTTTCTTCTTCTTCTTTTCCTTTTTTTCTTTTCCTTTTCTATTTTCCTAACTCTGTTTTTCTTCTTCCTCGTCTTCATGTCTTCTTTCTTGTTCCTCCTTCATAATAAAGTAGGAGCAAAGACACGAGTCTTGAGACGAGGCTTCAGGTGCCTCTGCCTCCAACCGACCACACGTCTGACCAGACGACTCAACTGATCTCTCTGACAGAAGAACATTTTCTCTCTGCTGTCTCTCGCTCCGGGTTTGTGGGTTTGATCATGTAAATTCACTCGCAGTCGAGCTATAATCAAATCGTAGGATGTGAGCACATCCATCGTGTTCATGTCGTGTTCCACGAGCAGGGGGTGAAGACAAAAACTAGAAACCACACTCACACACTCACACACACACACACACACACACACACACACACACACACACCGGGCAGGGCGGGGTCCTCTGGCTCCCGGAGACCTGACGGACGTCTCACTCCACTCTCTCTGCATCACATTGTTCAAACTCAGCTACTCCCGACACACACGCCATGCTGTCCACAAGTGGCTGCATCTGGTTTGCAGCATGTAATAATGTTAATATGTTCCCGATGCGAGAGGCGGGGACGACCCTGACGCCGACATCCCGGAGGAGTAACGTGTGTTCGGACTTCCTCTCGCTTGACCTAAAGTGGTCTGTGCAGCCGTCTGTGGTCGGAGGACTTGTAAATGTGTCTTTTATTTAATGTTTTTTTTCTTTTTACGCATAGTAGGAGAAATGCTGGACCGAGGAACTTATTTTTTAAGTTTTTTTTTTTTTTTAAGTCTCATGTGCTTTCTATAGCAACCCAAAATCAATATGGAGTGAAAAAGAGCTGTTGATTTTTATTTAGGATTTTTTTGTTCATTTTAATTCAATTACTTAATTTGGATATGCAAACTTGCTAGTAACATGCAAGTAACTTGTTTTATTTTATTTTTATTTTTACTTTTATTTTTACTTTTACTTTTACTTTTACTTTTACTTTTACTTTTACTTTTTATTTTATTTTATTTTTATTTATTTATTTCATTTTTTTTATTTATTATTCTTTTTTTTATTATTTTATTTTATTTTATTTTATTTTTTATTTTACACCACAAAGAAATCCTGTGTTTTTTGGACAATACTGACTAAAAACTGCGTTTTTTTAATAGTTTTTTTTCTTCTTCTTTACCATTTGTTGAAGCAGGAACGTGAGCGGCAGCAGTTAACAGCCATACATTTGAAAGATAAAGGCTTAAAAATCCACATGTTCAGAAAAATCCCAGAAAGTTTACATTTCCTGTCACTATTGTCAACACTTTCTATTGAAATACAGTCACGGCAGACAAAAGCAGTCGATCACAGAGTAGTTCATCTCAACCTCGATCAGATGATGTTTCATGTACGATGTTTTGTCATGTTTTCTTAGGAAATGTTTCCACTCAAACGTCATTTAACCACAAGAGAATTGTATGTTTTGTGTTTGTGTTTGTTGTGTCGCTGATGTTTTTCACCTGCTCTCCCGTGCAGAGCTGCAGAGGGAGGGCAGCATCGAGACCCTCAGCAACAGCTCCGGCTCCACCAGCGGCAGCATCCCGAGGAACTTCGAGGGGTACCGCTCGCCTCTGCCCACCAACGACAGCCAGCCGCTCAGCCTGTTCCCCACAAACTTCTCCTGAAGACCCCCCTCTCACGCCGGGGCCCACCTTTACAGAAGCAGTGTTACATCCTTAATTAAAACTCTTATTTTTTAGTGACCAAATCGAATAATTCAATTAAAAAAAAATCTAGTCAAAGACTGAATATAAAGATAGAAGTGTGTGTGAAGAAACTACTTTTAATTCCTGTCAGTTCAATGTAGCAATCTTTGATCTGTGTGTGTGTGTGTGTGTGTGTGTGTGTGTGTGTGTGTGTGTGTGTGTGTGTGTGTGTGTGTGTGTGTGTGTGTGTGTGTGTGTGTGTGTGTGTGTGTGTGTGTGTGTGTGTGTGTGTGTGTGTGTGTTTCATACCCAAGTAAAATATCAAATAATTAGCTAATCTTTTATCGGAATAAACTCTCGGATTAATTGATAATATCCCGGTAATTTTGTGCACTTGATCCATAGCATCGAGGATTTTCTCCCCGAGCACCTGTGGCCTTTTGTGGATTTTATTGTCATTAATAAATACATTTTAGTGAATTTATCAAAAAATATTTTTGGGAAATTCAATGATTTAAATGAAATTAAAAGCTACATTTTTCTTGAAACAATTATAAGAATTTTAAACTCAATTATAGATGTTTATAGAGTTTCTAACAAGACAAAAATAACTATTTCTGATACATTTATTTGCATCGATATGAAGCAAGAAAGTAGATTCTTAAAAAAATAATCATCCCCCAAAATGTTATTTTTTCACGAGGAGTCGTAAAAAAACAATTTACTATGAATTTTCTCGAGTACAAATGCTATGACGTCAAGAAAATGAGCCAAAGTTCTGTTGCGTGTGAAAGAGTTTATGTTTAATTCTGTTACCAACATTCATGGAAGAAAAATTAAACTTTCATTTGAAGAGTCTCTTGATTTTCCACCTCCTGTCAGGATTGAACGATGGAACCGTCGTGGAAAGAAGAAGAAGCAACTGTGAAGGAATAATGGACGTGTTTTTAGATCATGTGACCCCTGACCTTCAATAAAGCCTGTATGTGTCATCGACTTTTGAGTGACATCAATTCCTACAGATTGCTGAGTAAAAAAACATGTTAAATAAACTTTAAGAATTCATATTTATTCTATTTAAACATGTTTTAACACAAACCACAATTAAGATTAGTAAATATTCTTCATTTTAACAATAATAATTTCTTAATTTTTCCTTTTTGATTCGTTTTTAACGATTTGTATCGATTATTTTGCAATACTTACATGTTTTTACTCTATAAAAACGTGTCAACTTGTGTTTTTATTTCATTATCTTTGGCTTGGACGTGTCTGATGATTCCATAGATGGACTTGTTGTTGCTCGTTTTTTGGTTTTAAAAGGTTAAGACATGTCGCTGGTTCACGAATCTTTTAACCTGCGCGTTCGTCACGTGACTCTGACAAACACGTTCACACACCGACGGTCGAAACACAACAGGTGAGTTTACACGTTTTTGTTTGTGTTATTGCTTCATTTTGCGTCACTATTTATATCATATTCATTTGTTTTCAGAAGGTTTTATTTATTTTATTCTTTTTATTTTGTGCTTTTACTTCGTAGTTTTATTTCAGAGATACACGAACGATGTTAATTTTGTAATTATTAATACATTATTTAATTTAATTTGGCGTGATATTCATGTTCTGTACAGAGATAATGACTTTTATTTATGTGAGGAATATTTTAAGCAACACTTTTTCTCGTTATTATATAATTTTTTCAATAGTATTTATAGTTTATAACAAACGTTTAATGGCTGAACTCAATTTGTACAACTTACTATATTATTAATTATTAAATAATAATACAAAAAATAAGAAGATTAACTAGAAATAAAAATAAATTGGGTCATTTGGAATCAACGATTAAATGATCTGAATAATCTGCCCCACTGAGGATTGGAGCGTCGACGGGTTCCTCGGTGTGGGAGAGCGCCCCCGCCTGGTGGTTCTGGGTCCTGCATGCGTGACTGTGGAGAGACAGACGAGTAGACAAGGGGGGGGGAGAAAAGAAAGGGAGATAAAGAGGAAACATTTGGCTTCTCTAAAAAGTGAGAAGTGATATTTTTCATTAGAGTGAGCTGAGAAGAAGTGATGAGAGGGAGGAGGAGGAGGAGGAGAAAAAGAGGAGGAGGAGGAGAAAAAGAGGAGGAGGAGGAGGAGGAGGAGGAGAAGGGCCACTGGTCGCCGGGTCTCCATGTGACAGGGGGAAATATGAGGGACTTTGACAGGTCTTAAACGGTCTGGCGCCATGGCCTCCGTCTAGCCGCTAAATATAGCCGAGATGATGCAGGAGATGGGAGGAGAAGATGTGGAGATGAAAGGAGGAGAGGAACAATGTGGAGGAGAGTGAGATCCGCGATCCGGTGCAATGTGGCGCTAAAAACTCTCCCGTAATGAGAGCTGATTATGAAGCTGAAGGTCGAGACAAGGTCGTGGAGATTATTCACGCAGATGCTCGACACTCGCATTATATACATTATTATATTCCTGATAAAACCTGTTTTATTACGAATATGTTCGTAAAGTTGATGGTTTTTAACTTAAATAAACCCACGTTGTTCATAATTATTATTATTATTATTATTATTGCGTTATTAACACATGGAACGTTATAACAAGCCTGATGATGCGTTTGGATGTTTCAAGTGTATCCTTGAGAAGCATTTCCTCATAATACACGTCATTTATTGACAAACATCGATTTTTAAAATGATCAATAATGTTGTTTAAAAAAATGTGTCTCGTGCGATACAAACGGTCAGTGCGGCGCTCACGAGAAAAAAAAACAAACATTATGAACACATCAAAGTGAGTCTTTGTTTACTTTTTAATAATATAATTTAATAAATACACTGATATGTGTTTATCCTTCCGTATTAATCTAATATTTAAAGTCAAAAATGCACTTTTTTTGTATTGTAGGTGAGTTTAATTATAGCTTTTTATATATATTTACTTGTTTATTTTGGTTTGACGCAACTGAAATGATGTTTTTAATTTAGACTATATAAGTAAATACTATCCTAATTTCGACACGTCAGGTAAAAGTTCCAGGTGAGAAAAAAAACAAAACAACTGTCACTTTATAACCGCCTTGTATTGATCATTTCTCTACCTCCACAGGAACAATAGATCATCAGTTTTTTACCTGAACATCTGTTTATCACCTCTGCACATCTGACACAAGTGGAGGAAGAGATAGAGCAGGGGAGGAGAGGAGGGTGAGGAGGAGGGTGAGGAGGAGGGGAGGGTCGCTCACATATGTACGACCTCGGGCTAAACGTGGCGAGACAAGAGGATTGTTCAGGACCGCGGCGCCCGGAGCTTCGTTAACTAAACCCGGTCCAGGTTGACGAGTATTAAGTCGGTTGTGAAAACGATCAGGACCGGTGGGCCTGGAGGTGGAGGGGGGTGGAGGGAGGTAGTTAGGGGGGTCCGTTGGCTCCAGGATGCACATACTGTCTGGACACAAACACGACCTGTGAACCCGCCCCTCTCCCTCCCTCCCTCCCTCCCTTCATGACGGTTCTGGAGGGACTTGAACGCAACATATTCAGAATGAATATCGAATCAAAAAATGAAGGTTGATTGAAAAAAAAAAAGAAAAAAAAAAAGTCTTTGTTCAAGTTCACCCCCTCCTCCACCTCCTCACCCCCTTTTCCTCTCCTCCTTCCTCCTCCCTTCAAACGAGAAAACGCTTCACCGGGTTTTTCCTCCGAGACTCCGCGCTAGACTTTGCGCCTCCGCGCGCCGAAACCGGCGGCGACTCTCCTCCTCCCTCCCTCCTCCCTCCTCCCTCCTCCTCCCCCCAACACACACACACCCGCTGTCAAAAGACAACACCCAGACGCGGAAGAATCTCTCTTAACAGGCATCTTGCAAATAAATCTGTGGAGCCTCCGCCGGTGCGGAGATGATTTGCTCGACCCGGGGAAGGTGACGTCTCCACCGGCCAAGAGCTCGAGCGCTGACCCTGGCTTTGGAGGAAAAAAAAAAAAAAAAAAAAAAAATGGGGGTGGGATTTACCGATCTTTCCTGTCATTGGTTAATATTTTATTCTGTTGACATGTTTTCTTACTGCTAATGCTTCCGACACCTTCTCGTCGTCCCCCCTCCTCCTCCCTCCCTCCTCCCTCATCCCTCCCTCCCTCCTCGCCTCTCGCTGGGTCTGGCCAGAGCTGTCAGAACCACGCCTATAGGGGGCCACAATTGGTCCAGAAAGCGTAAAATCAGCAATCAAAGGGGCTTGGTTCGTTAGTGTCGGGGATGGAGGCAGGAAGGACATGTGAGATAGTCACAGTTGTGCAGTCAGAGTGGGATGACTGAGGCGGAGGCGCGTTTTTTTCTCACACTCGACACGGAGCAAGTCCGGCTCTAGAAGCCTCCACTGACCCGGGAGTAGTAGCACCACCAGAGATCCAAACAACTTTGGCTTCTTTTTTTTGTTGTTGTTGTTGTTTGTGGAACCCGCGCGCAGGGTGTTTGAAAAGCGGACCGAAACAGGGAATATCACTTAAAAACCTTTTTTTTTTTTTTTTTTTTTTTTTCTCCTCGCATTCTGTGGATGCACCGATGAGAGATCCAGTTTTCACAGGGACTGCAATGGCTTATCACCCTTTCCACGCGCACCGGCCGACCGACTTCCCCATGTCCGCCTTCCTGGCGGCCGCTCAGCCCTCCTTCTTCCCGGCGCTCAGCCTCCCGCCCGGCGCGCTCACCAAGCCTCTCGCCGAGCACGGCCTGGCCGGGGCGTCGGAGGCTGGACTCCACCCGGCCCTCAGCCACCACCAGGCGGCTCACATGCGGAGTATGAAGAGCCTGGAGCCCGAGGAGGAGGTGGACGACGACCCTAAAGTTACACTGGAAGCCAAGGATCTGTGGGACCAGTTTCACAAACTCGGCACGGAGATGGTTATAACCAAGTCTGGAAGGTAAACAACCGCACGAAATATGTATTTATTAGATTCAATGGATGGATCTTTTATTTTTTTTTAGTGAATATAGAGGATAAATAAGTGGCAGGTGACACATTTCACTGAATGACCCTCATTTCAGCAAGTCTTTTTTTCATTTGAGTCAAATATATTGTGTTAAATTCCCAATATTTAACATGTTATTTAAGACATGTTCCCCTTTTTATTTGTCCCACAGTTTTGGGACGGGATCCGAGCATTAATTCGGAATGTTAGTGCTAAATATTTGGAATATTTCCGGGTGAGATATGACCTGATTTGTATCTCTCCAACGAGTGGCGTCAGACAGACTCCTGGGTTTCATAAACACACTTCAAGGAGAGACAGTGAAATATAGAACGCGCTCGAACACACACGCGTGTATAACTCGGTGTAAATAAAGTGTAACTATCCCATGATATTTTTGCAGATTGTTATTTAAAAAAAAAATAAACTCACCAGTGTGTGTGTGTGTTTGTTGTCCTCGCAGGAGAATGTTTCCTCCCTTCAAAGTTCGGATAAACGGCCTGGATAAAAAAGCCAAATACATCCTGCTGATGGACATCGTGGCGGCGGACGACTGCCGGTACAAGTTCCACAACTCCCGGTGGATGGTGGCGGGCAAGGCCGACCCGGAGATGCCAAAGAGGATGTACATTCACCCGGACAGTCCCGCCACCGGCGAGCAGTGGATGGCCAAGCCTGTTGCTTTCCATAAACTCAAGCTGACCAACAACATCTCGGACAAGCACGGATTTGTGAGTAACTACAATGTTTCTACGCGTGTGTGTGAGTGTGTTTGAACGTCGACTCTGAGGTGGTGGTGACACACACCTGCACTTCGTAGAGAAGCAGTTATGTTGACACTTTGTCGCTGCTCGACTCCCCGCTGATCCTCGCTCATGCTCGGCTTGGATTCTCCTGCTCCGTGTAACCTTCTGTCGATAGATTTGTGCAGTAAAAAAAAAAAAAAAGCCATGTTTGCTGCTGTGGATGGAGAATAATAATGTAATATAACCTTTAAGATACAACGTGTGGCAACAGAGATGATGAATAAACGGGGGGGAAAAAATAATTTATTATGATTTTATTAACGGTATCGTTTATCTACGCTGTTTTAAACTGTTTAACTGTCAATTTTAATGGTGTAAACGTCGAAATAAACGCATTAATAAAGCATAAAAACAACGACCTAAAAGCCATAATAACTAAACTCGTTAAATAATTAATTTAGTTGTATTTATTTGACGTTTATAATTCTAAAAGATGTACAAAAGAAAATACATTTTGGTTAGTTTTAGTCACGATCTAAAAATAAAAAAAGACTACATACGAAATGTTACCAAAATACGAAGTCGAACCACGTGAAATAACATTCCCACAAAAATGTTTCCTTTTTAAACATCGAGGAAACTATTTATTCGTTTTCTGAAAGTCAGTCACAACATGGAAAAGATCGTGTAACGTTTGTGTGTGATTTATTTTATATTTCTTATCCACTTGTGAAGATCGTACAGGATTTGAAAAAAATATATAATTATTATTAAAGTTATATTGCATCTGGTAGTATTATAGCCTTTTAAATATACATTTGAATTTAATTTCTTAAAAATAGTTTATGCTCAAATAACGAGTTAATATGAGATTTAATTTAAACGAGATATCGTTTATTATATCAGGGGAAATATAACTTATCTTTACACTAACGTCTCTTCAAAATGTAGCTATATATATATATAAATGTAATTTCACTTGTTTAAAAATATATATACGTGTATTTAACACGTGTGTGTGTGCGTGTGTGCAGGTGTGTGTGTGTCTGTGGTGTGTGTGTGTGTGTGCCATGATTTGTTTTAACATTCAGATAAATGTAAATATAGAAGGAGTGATTAGTGACGTAATCGTGTTTAAGGATTAAAAAAAAGAGTAAAACAAGAGATAATAAGTCAATGATTGAGCCAAAATGGCGGTGTGTGTGTGTGTGTGTGTGTGTTTGAGAACCTAAATGACTAATCGTCCTTCAGTCTTGAATAAACCCTTCACACGTCAGTGTGTGTAAGTGTGTGTTCGCCTATTTAAATCTTTATATGTTTAAAAAAAAAAAGAAGCGATTTTTATTCTCCTTCAAATTCCTTCTTCTCGTGGGAGAATCTCTCCCACTGAGTGGAAAATCCAGCTTTACACTAGAAAATGGGATTAAATTTTAAATTCTCACGGCGTGTGTGTACATTTTTTGTGTGTGTGTGTGTGTGTGTGTTTTATATCTCTTTGTGTGTGTCATGTCTTGCTCACTGTACACCCAGATATTTACGTCCAAGTCGTGTTGTTTTGTGCTTATTGGTGCAGACTATCTTGAACTCCATGCACAAGTACCAGCCCAGGTTCCACATCGTCCGGGCCAACGACATCCTCAAGCTGCCCTACAGCACCTTCCGAACCTACGTGTTCCCGGAGACCGAGTTCGTGGCCGTGACGGCGTATCAGAACGACAAGGTGTGTTATCACGTTTCTTATTTAAAAAACCCCCGCCATAATGCGCATTTTTAAAAGATATATTTATACTATATAGAAGTTGGGGTCCCCCCTCCTCCTCCCTCCTACCTCCTCTCGTTCTCCCTTGAGTAAGTGCGTGTCCAGGGGGGTCAAGAGGTTAAGAGGCGTCTTGTAAAAGTTTATGACAAAGAGTCAGCGTGGATTAGAGCTCAATTTAAGGACTGGTCACCGTGAACAGATGCTGTGCGTGGAAACACACACATCAGGGGCCACCGAGGGCCTTCCAGGAGTCCACAACCGAGAACCCCCCGATTTTTTTTTATACAAACACACACACATTCACACACACATACATTTTTAGCTCCACATCATTTGAACTGCAGGTCCGTGGGGGCCCCCCGTGGAAGGATATTTCGTGGCCAGAAAAAAATCTCTCTGGGGGCCAATGAGAGTGACGCCCCGTTGTTATGCTTTTTATTAATAATTCAAAAAGTCGGCGGAACACGATCGTTTGTGTCCACGATAATGAAAGAATGTGAATATTTATTATATATTTTATTTTCCACAGATCACACAGTTGAAGATCGATAATAATCCGTTTGCCAAAGGCTTCAGAGACACGGGGAACGGAAGGAGAGAAAAAAGGTAATAATCTCGTAATTCACGTTTAAAAGATACGAGTTTATATTTAATTGTTATTAAGTGAAATAAGTAAACCTTAAGTTTCTTTTCGTCGCTGGTCAGGAAACAGTTGACGATGCCGTCGCTGCGGATGTACGAGGACCAGTGCAAGGCGGACCGGGACGGCGCGGACTCTGACGCCTCCTCCAGCGACCCTCCGGCGGGCAGGGACTCGGTCCACTCGCCGCTCGGTGCCGGTGCCAGTCCGCTGAGGTTCAGCAGACCCAGTCGAGGTAAAACAAAAAAAATGATTGTGTAGTAGTTGTGTTGTGGCGCACCTGTTACAGTAACACAACTTTCATAATGATGTTAAAATGTATATATATATAGTGGCGAGTAGACATTTTAAATCAGTATATTGTTGTTTTTATTGAGGAATATTTAACATTTATAACCACGTAAATACTTAAGTACAAGTTACAATTTAGCTCGAAGTTTCTTTCGTTATATTAACACATTTAATGAATAATAAATAATAATAAATTATTATTAGATTAGTAATTGATGCTTGTTATTATTATTTTTTAACGTAAACGTTGGTTTTACTGACCTTACCCAAAAATTCGGTTCATTGATGTAATTTGTAATTAATTGTTAATATTTATTGTTGTTTATTTTTTAAGTATGTGTTGTAATTCTCCTATAAATCCTTTATGTATTTTCCTCTTTCACAATGATCAGAAAATAAGAAAACGATTTGTCTACTTTTATTTGCTGCATTTATGTCAATTCAATATCTATATATATTATATTTATTTATATCAATGTAAAGGTAGTTTTGTTTCTGTTGATTACATCGTGTTAATCTTAACGAAACTACATTAATTATATTTAAATATTAAATTGATGATGTCATGTTAATCTAGATGAATTATATATTATTCATACATTTATTAATGATGTCATGTACATCTTAGATATTAATACAGATATATTTTTGAATGATTGAGTTAACATGTCGAAGGAAACATTTTGATGCTTCAGTTTTCCACGAAAAAACCATCAGTTCTGTGAAGGTCAAAGGATCACGAGGTCACATGTTGACCCCTGGTGTTGTTTTTGGTCCCGGCAGACGACAAGACGTGCACGGACAGCGAGCAGGAGCTGGACCACCACGAGGAACGCTGCACCAGCTCCAACAGCCCCGGACCGGAACCCGCGTCCCCCTACAACTCCAGGTGCGAGGAGCGGGCCCGGGACCGGCTGGAAAAGAAAGACGACGCCATCTTCAGCATCAGGAACCTGGAGAAGGACAAGGCGGAGATCCGGCACCGGAAGGCGGACTCGGCGGACGCGTTGACGAAGGACTCGGAGTCCTCCGGGGGCATCAGCGCCAGCAAGGACGTCTTCTCCCCCCTCATGGTTCAGACTGAGAGCCCCTCGCACTTCAGCCCGGGCCACTTACAAAGCCTGGCTCTGTCCGGCTTGCACAGTCAGCAGTTTTTTAACCCCCTGAACGCCGGATCGCCGCTGTTGTTCCACCCGGGGCAGTTCGCCATGGGCCCCGGAGCCTTCTCCGCCATGGGCATGGGCCACTTGTTGGCGTCCGTGTCCGGGGGCTTGGAAAACGGGAGCCTCACCGCTCAGGGCTCGGGAGGGACCCCCAACCCGTTCCCCTTTCATCTGTCCCAGCACATGCTCGCCTCACAGGTCAGACCCTCAACCTGTTGTTTTCATTTAACATCTCAGTGTCTTTTTTCAGTCGCTCACCTGCACTTTTTATCCTTTTTCCAGGGAATCCCGATGCCTCCTTTCGGCGGTCTCTTCCCGTACCCCTACACCTACATGGCGGCGGCCGCGGCGGCAGCTTCGGCGTCGGCCCTCCCGGCCACCAGCACCTCGAGTCCCCTCTCCCGGAACCCCTTCCTGGCCTCGTCGAGGCCCCGGCTGCGTTTCAACCCCTACCAGCTCCCCGTGTCCCTGCAGCCCCAGAGCTCCAGCCTCCTCGCCGCCGCCACCGCCGCCGGGCTCAACCCGGGCTCCGAGTCGTCCAAGCCCGGCAGCAGGGAGACCAGCCCCGCCCCGGAGCACCTGGGCAACCACAAGACCGCCTCGGTTCCGAGGGACGGGTCGCCCAAGGGCTCCGTGAAAGACTCCGTCAACGAACTGCAGAGCATTCAGAGACTGGTGAGCGGCCTGGAGGGTCAAAGGTCACCCTCCGCGGACTCGCCCAAGTGACACTCATACGAGGGAGACTTGGCTTTCATGGTGCACACACTAGAGACCGGGATGAAGGTCTGGCTCGGACGCTTTAGGGGGGGGGGGGACAAGTCAAGTTGCTACTTAAGGAAGACAAAAAATTAGAATGAACTTCAATATGCAAAGAAAAAAGTATACTTAATAAACATTTAGGTATTTGTTAAAAAATAGTATTCGTGTCGACCACTACAGCAGGGGGGTCCCCAACCTTTCTTTGCACGGGAGACCGGTTTAATGTGGGCATTATATTCACCGGCCGACCTTCAGATCAAAAGAGGACAAATACTTCATATAGAGTTTGTGTTTTTTTCACTAGTTTACAGGTTTATTTTTGACTGAAACGAGCGTCTTGACGTGTCGAGGGTCACATTCATGTCAAAAAACATTTTTTTCAAAAACAAAACACTTCAAAATCCATAAAACAGAAGTTATATCAACTTTTTATTTTTTATTTTTGCTTCACGGACTGATACCGGTCCCCGGACCGGGGGGGTTGGGGACCACTAAAAAAAAAAGGACTGAGGCAGAGCCACTATTTACTGAACTTGATCCTCGCGAGGCCGGCTCTGGTCCAGGTTCCAGACGGATCCGTCGAACAGTCCAGGCCTCGAAAGCTGCGTCCAAAAAAAAACTTTTAAAAATCTCCAGACTTGATTTTTTTTTTTTCTTTTTTTTTTCGAGGTCTGCGACAGAGAAGGAAGTTTATCATTTCACCACTTTTGTGTTTCTCGACTATTTATGTGATTGAAGATAAATAAAAAAAACAAATCTGTAAATAAAGCTAAAATCCAAGAATATGCAATTGGTATTAATTTATTCCATGCTGTATATTTGCGTGTATATATATATATAAATATATTTTAGATTTTTTTTTTTTCTTTTCCTCAACCACCATTTTACATAAAGTGTACATGATGAGAAGCTATTTAGCGCTTGTTGGTTTGTGTATGAAGTATTGCTGACTTTAATTTTATTGGAGAAGACGTGTGTGTGCCATGTTTTCGTCTGCGTTCACCGACAAATCGAGAGGAAACAGAATCACCTCAGGTTTTTATTTTTTTTCTGTTTTTGTTTTTTTTTCTCACTCCAGCCAGGAGACGCTCACACGATCCTCCTTCATTTCTGTTCATAAATATATTTAAAATGGAAGTATCTCGTTTATGCTGGTTGTCCGGGTATCTTTTATTTTTTTTCTTTTCTTTATTTTTTTTTTTTGATTGTCTCACAATTTCAATAAAAAAAATCGTTGTGCTGAAAGCTTGCTATAATAACTATGACGTCATCACTTTCGTTATTAACATTGACTGTCAAAATGCTTACGCCATTTTTTATTATTTCATTATTCGTATAATGACTTAAATTAGTAGTTTTTTAGGTGAAATATTAAAGTTGAATTAAAGGTTCATTCGTCGGTTTAAATGTTTACGTTGCAATTACATTAAGAAGCAATAACTTTAAATATAAAAGTATCTTTTCCACTTTCAGTTTAGCGTATTTATTATCGGAGAATTAGTGACGGCGGCAGAAAATACAGATGTGCGGACACGAGTAATGACATGTAATAACAGATTAAACATGAAAAAAATAAAAACAAACCGTGTTTAAAAATTGTAGAGATCACAATTAACCTTCATTATTTATAGCGATTATAGTTGAGTTAGCGTTTGAAAGAAATATAAGAAATGGGTGTTATTTGTTACAAATATATCATAATAGTTAGTCAAAGTTTTGTAGGTATAGCGATGTCACTTAAAATCATTTAAAACTAAGCTGTAGAAATGTTACTGTTGGAAGGCGACAGTGGTTCTGAGGAATCGAAAAACAATCCATTCAGATACAAATAAAACGAGTTTTTTTACTCCTGATAAATTAAACTTATATTCCCCAAACCTTCGCTTTAGTATAGCAGGTTAGTACTAACATTTAAACTTAAAATAATACATTAAAAGTATAAAGAATGACATTATTGTTGAATTAAAACAGCAGCTTTTAAAACATAAACGTGACAAACAACTATAAGTTATCACTGAACGTTTATTATAAATTAAGAAGGACGATTATTCAAAGTTTTATTTTTCTATATGTGGTCATGGAGTGTCAAACTGTCGTGCGCACACACACGCACTGAAAGTGGACACATACAGCGCGAGCGCCCTCTGTCGGTCACATGTCATCGCGGCCTTCTTTTGTAAAAACGTTTTTTTTTTTTTTTAATTTCACACATTTACTCTGAAATATTCGTAGACGGGGCGAGTCTGGGGAAGAGGTCAAAGGTCATACGGTTCGGCCAGTGTTCTCGGAGGAGTGTTTTCATCAGTGATGAATATTTGAGGCGCATCATGACCCGCGAGAGCGTCATGTGCGCGCGAGATGTAAACACAGAGGCTCAGTTTAAAGGGTTAAATCGGGGGAGAAGGGTCTGTAGACAGGCTTTTGTCCGGGACCCGGCGCCTGTCGCCTGCCTGCCGGCCACAGCCTCTCCACCGCCCCGCTTCCTAATTAGAGACCCCCCCTTCCACCCCTCTTTCCTCCCCCATTCCTCCCCTCGTTTCCATCCTTCTTTCCTCTCTTCTTCATGTTCTCTCTACGGCGATAATAACTGGAAGAAAAAAAAAGAAAAAGAGTCTCTTTTCTGTTCCTCTGTTACCTTCAATTAGCAGCAAGTATTAGTCGGAACCAATCATTCGATGAGTGATCAATAGGGCCCCCCCTGAGGGCCCCGCGGGGACCCCGTGGATCAGCACTAACCACGGCTGACGTGGAGCCAGAGAGGACGAGATTATTCACAAGTTTGCTCCGTGAATGTCTGAGCAAGTGTCTTTGCTATGTGCTGACGTCATCACCCGTTTATTTTTTAATCATAAGCATTTATAGGAATTATTTGATATATAATAGTAATTGTACATAGTACAAAAACTACGGATCGACTGAATTACTATTATTTTATAATCTTAAAATGTATGATAAATATTAATCACATCACCAGCCAACACGACATATACAACATTATTATTGATTTAACGTAAATTTAACGTATTTTAAATTACATTCGTGTTAACACCAATTCTGATTAAACCTTATATTTACTATTTCAATCTTGGGAAATTAGATTTTTACCTCGCAATTCTAAATAAATGAGTCCAGAACTAAATTAATCTCAACGTCATAAGTATTACATATATTGAAGATTTTTTTGACATTTACATTTTTTGACACAATGAACATCAACAGCATTAAAAGAAACGATTATATCTGATTTATGACGTTCATAAAAGAGTCACCATCAGTAAGATTTATGTTCATTTATTTCGTTTATTTCATTTATTGTTTTATTCAACAAAGAGTTCACAACAGATTCATGCCATTAAAAGAAAAAATATGAATAATATAATATAACCAATAGTGGAAATATAACCGATATAATATACGTTTATTTTCACTAAAACACACATGTTTTAATTGTATTTAATTGTCAGCATCACAACCTCAAAAGTCAACATCTTCACCACCTGTGTCGTGTAAATACATCACAACAAACTCAGCTGAGTTCGTCTGCTGCTGAACCAGTAATTACACCAACCACTAGGTGGCAGTCTAAGTCGCTCTAAGTTCAACCCAGACACGAAGTTTCAATAAATGTGAAAATACAAAGTGAATTAACTCCATTCGACACAAAATATTTTTGTTTAAATGCTATCAAAGAGTAATACGTTTCTTGTGACATAAAAAAAAATGTCAAATGTACTGTTATATCTATAAATACTTGCTGTTGGATGTCTCTTAAACAACTGAAACAGGTTATTTAAATTCGTTTTGTCTTCCAACATGTCACAACAAGTTGAGTTTTCACTGCACATGAAGAGATTGCACGTGTAGATTTGTGGCCCCTGTGATGAAACCAAGTGAGGCAGTGGCTGAAGAAATAAATGGAATATATTGCTAGTAATGACGCAGGTTAAAATCTTTTTTTTTTTGAATGGCAACATTTTATTTGCATAACAAAACTGTCTAATTTAACCACATTTTCATCACATTTTGCCTCCTTTTGTCGGTAGAAAAAGTGTCCTGACAAAGCAGCAGCGGAGCCATCGTCACCTGAACACAGAACTATATCCAAACAGGGACTTGTAATCTACTACCTGACGATACTGCATTTATTACTTTCTGAAAGGAGTTTTGTTTTGACAAAAGATGGCATTTTAAGTAACATTTGTCTGTGACTCAAAGACGCTTGTTTCAGTCAAGTTTACTCAAAAAATACTACTTGGTAGTATTACCCCCCTAAGACTTCGTAGTATTACTCTGCCAGTCTATTATTTCACAATACTCTGAAGTATTACTTGAGAGACCCATAGTTCGACACTGCGAGACTAAATAGTATTGCACTGTGAGATTCTGCAGTATTACTCTGCAAGACTCTGTAGTATTACTCCGCAAACAACTTTTGTATTACTCCGAGAAACTCCATAGCATTACTCAGCGGGACCCCTTAGTATTGCCCTGTGAGACTCTGTGGTACTAGCCAGCGCGACTTCTATTACCCAGCGATACTCAGCAATATTACACCGAAAGAGAGAAGTCCTTAGTGCCTTAGTGTTACTCTGCAACATTCTGCAGTATTACCCAGCAATACTCAATAGCATTACTTTGCCAGACTCCATAGTATTATCTGAAAGACTCGCTTATATTACCAAGCAATATTTTGTAGTATTAATCGGCGAGACTCTGTAGTATGATTCCACAAAATGTCGTAGTATTAACTACCTATTGCAGTATTACCTAGCGATACTCTGTAGTATTAATTAGCCAGACTCCATACTAATACACCGAAAGACGTAGTTTTATTCGTGAGACTCCTTAGTATTACTTCAGAAGATAATGCACTATTACCTAGCAATACTCTGTAGTATTCATTTGTCGGACTTCACTGTATTATCTGAAAGATTCAATAGCAAGATTCAGTAGCAGTAGCATTCACCTAGCAAGATTTCGTAGTATTACTCGGCAAGACTCTCAAGTATTACTCTGCAGGATTCTGCAGTATTACTTAGCGATACTCTGGAGTATTACTTTGCCAGATTCTGTAGTATTACTCTTAAATACTCAATAGTATAACCAGCTCAGATTTTGTAGTATTGCTCTGCGAGACTTAGTATTATGCTGCAAAATTCCATAGAATTACGCAGAAAGACTTCATAGTATTCGTTGCCATACTCTCTAGTATTACTCTGAAAGACTCGTTAGTATTACCCAGCAATACACAGTAGTATTGAGTTGCCATTCTCCGTAGGATTACTCTGAAAAATTCAGTAGCATTTCCTAGCGAGATTCTGTAGTCTTTCTTCTCCCTGAGACTCCTAGGTACTACTCCACAAGATACTTCATTATTACAATCAAAGATTTGGTAGTATTACTATCAAGATTTTGTAGTATTTCTTTGCGATACTCCTTAGTATTTGTTCTGCAAAATTCCATAGAATTACGCAGAGACTTCATAGTATTACTTTGCCGTACTATGTAGTATAACTCTGAAAGACTCGGTAGTATTACCTAGCAATATGTTGTAGTATTTTTCTGCAAGACTCCTTAGTATTACCACACAAGAGATTACGTAGTATTACTCTGAGAGACTTCATAATATTACCCCACGAGACTCCCTATTATTACATCGTATTGCTTTGCCGGACTATGTAGTATTAAGCCGAAAGAATCGGTAGTATTACCCAGCAATATGTTGTAGTATTTTTCTGCAAGACTCATAAGTATTACCACACAGGAGATAACGCAGTATTACTGTGAGAAACTTCATAATATTACCCCACGAGACTCCTTATTATTACATAGTATTGCGTTGCCAGACTGTAGTATTACGCCGAAAGAATCTGTAGTATTACCCAGCAATATGTTGTAGTATTTTTTTTGCAAGAATCCTTAGTATTACCCCATGGGAGATCACGTAGTATTACTCTGAGAGACTTCATAATATTACCCCGGGAGACTCCCTATTATTACATAGTATTGCTTTTCCAGACTTTGTAGTATTACGCCGAAAGAATCGGTTGTATTACCCAGCAATTTATTTTAGTATTTTTCTGCAAGACTCCTTAATATTACCCCACAGGAGATTACATAGTATTACTCTGAGAGACTTCATCATATTACCCCGCGAGACTCCCTATTATTACATAGTATTGTGTTGCCAGACTGTAGTATTACGCCGAAATAATCGGTAGTATTACCCAGCAATATGTTGTAGTATTTTTTTTGCAAGAATCCTTAGTATTACCCCATGGGAGATCACGTAGTATTACTCTGTGAGACTTCATAATATTACCCCGCGAGACTGCCTATTATTACATAGTATTGCTTTTCCAGACTCTGTAGTATTACGCCGAAAGAATCGGTTGTATTACCCAGCAATTTATTTTAGTATTTTTCTGCAAGACTCCTTAATATTACCCCACAGGAGATTACATAGTATTACTCTGAGAGACTTCATAATATTACCCCACGAGACTCCCTTTTATTACATAGTATTGCTTTTCCAGACTCTGTAGTATTACGCCGAAAGAATCGGTAGTATTACCCAGCGAGATTCCGTAGTAGTTCTCTGTGAGACTCCTAAGTATTACTCAGCGAGATTCTGCTGTAGTACCCTGCGTAACGCTGCAGTATTACTTTGCCGGACTCTGTAGTATTATTCTGAAAGACTAAATAGTATAACCCAGCGAGACTCCAGAATATTAGCCTTCAAGGCTCCGGAGTCTCTCGGAGTAATTTATACTTCAAACTTAAATGGAACCAGCAAAGAAGAAAACGTAAAGTAGCAGCAACTGGTCTTCATCTTAAACAACACGAGACAGAGAGTGAAGAGGCTTCACGTTCACGTCCATCTTGTCCTTTAGTCCAGAGAAACATCTGCCATATACAGTAAGAAGCAGCCGTTGGTCCTGAAGATACAAACACCAGCGAGTCTGCGAGCGTTTGATCACCGGCTCGGCGTCTGACGCCGTGTTTAAAAGAGAACCGATGTTCCTGTCCGACCCGAGAGCAGATGACCATCGGTACCAGATTACCAAAGACTAACAGAATCCGTCACGATGACCGAGCGCCGGGACACGGGAGTCGGGAGGCGAAGACTAAACCCCCGCCGGCTCTTCTGAAAACACAGAATCCCCCGAACACTCGGCGCCCAGACACATGTTGGATCCCCCCACGCTCCGTTGAGTAAACTCTGCGACGTGCAGTGTACTCAGACGGGCGCCTGACGGATGCGCTCACTTCTGCAGCATGTAGCGTTTACAAGTGTTGCTCATGGGCGGACGACGTGGACGCCTCAGGTGAAGTGATTCGTCAGGGACCGTGGACGAGGCTGTGGAGAGTGTGGGAAGTTCTTCTCTGTAAGAATGAAGGTAAAGAAAGACACCAGTGAAAACTGAAAGCACAGATTGAAAGATGCATCTTAAGAAGGGTTTTGATAGACTTAAGTATCACAGTTCTTTAGAGAAGAACTTTATCAATTATTTAGTGTTTTCATTGTGTGTTCATTTTTGTGTTGCAACTTGACTTCTGGCCGCTAGATGGCAGCAGGCAAGTGTATTTAGTCAAGATATTACTTTTGTAGTTTGTCACGATATTATTTTTGTATTTAATCAAGATGGTGTTTTTGTATTTTGTCAATATATTATTTTTTTATTTTGTTAAGATATTATTTTTGTATTTTATCAAGATGGTGTTTTTGTATTTTGTCAATATATTATTTTTGTATTTTGTTAAGATATTATTTTTGTATTTTGTCAAGATTGTATTTTTATATTTTGTAAATATATTATTTTTGTATTTTATCAAGATGGTGTTTTTGTATTTTGTAAATATATTATTTTTGTATTTTATCAAGATGGTGTTTTTGTATTTTGTCAATATATTATTTTTGTATTTTATCAAGATGGTGTTTTTATATTTTGTTCAATATATTATTGTAGTATTTCTTCAAGATTTTTATTTTTTTTATTTTGTCAAGATTTTATTTTTGTATTTTGTCAATATATTATTTTTGTATTTTGTTAACATATTATTTTAGTATTTCTTCAAGATGTTATATTTTTATTTTAATTAAGATTTTATATTTGTATTTTAATTAAGATTTTACTTTTGTATTTTTGTCAAGATATTATTTAAGTATTTTTTTAAGATTGTGTTTTTGTATTTTATCAAGATTGTATTTTTTTATTTTGCCAAGATTGTATTTTTTAATTTCATGTTTTGTCAAGATTGTATTTTGAGTTTGTCTAAATTTTGTTATTGTATGACTGAGGATGAGAGGATACAGTCGACTCCAGCAGCCTTGGAATTATTTTGCTTTCTAAACAAGTGGTCTGTAAATTCTGCAACACCAGAGTCAAGTACTCGATAATTCTACAAATATATCCTTGTTACTACAGTATCACAATATATTGCAATACATCGTTGCTCCTGTATCGTGATATGCATCTTATCACCAGATTCTTGCCAATACACTCAGATACTAAATACGTAGAAACATGTAATTTCTTGTATTAACCATGACATATGTTGGTTCAATCCTCAGACTAAAGACTAAAACCAAGTATGTTTTACATGATTTGACTTTATTAATTGTCTCTGTTTTAGGGATAGAGTTATTAAAGTACTATATATCATGTTAGGTCTGTTGAGCTTGATTTTACCATCATGTATGCATGACCTGAGTGGTAAATTGTTAGAGAAACTGGAAAACATGTGTTTATGGCTCCGACCACGACTAGAGTGGGGAACCTTTGAACAGTCGTGAAAACTGAAGCGCCTTCAACCAAATCCACTGTGAATTTCATTATATTGTGTCTTGGTTGAGCTTTTTCTCTCTTGATGGAAGATGCATCCATCCATCCATCCATCTATATCCATCCATCCATCCAACTATATCCATTCATCCATCCATCTATATCCATCCATCCATTTATATCCATCCATCCATCCATCTATATCCATCCATCCATCATCCATCCATCATCCATCCATCCATCCATCCATCCATCTATCCATCCATCCATCTATATTCATCCATCTATCCATCTATATCCATCCATCCATCCACCCATCCATCCATCCATTCATCCATTCATCCATCCATCCATCTATATCCATCCATCCATCCATCCATCTATTCTATATCCCTCTATCCATCCATCTATATCACTCCATCTATATCCATCCATACAGCCATCTATATCCATCCATCCATCATCCATCCATCATCCATATCATCCACCCATCCATCTATATCCATCCATCCATCATCCATCCATCATCCATCCATCATCCATATCCATCCATCCATCCATCCATCTATATCCATCCATCCATCCATCCATCCATCCATCCATCCATCCATCCATCCATCCATCCATCCATCCATCCATCCATCTATATCCATCCATCCACCATTTCATCCATCTATATCAATCCATCCACCATTTCATCCATCTATATCAATCCATCCACCATTTCATCCATCTATATCAATCCATCCACCATTTCATCCATCTATATCAATCCATCCACCCATCTATATCCATCCATCTATATCCATCCACCCATCCACCAATCTATATCCATCCATCCATCTATCTATATCCATCCATCCATCAATCCATCTATATCCATTCAACTATCCATCTATATCCATCCATTCATCCAACCATCTTTATACATCCATCCATCCATCCATCTATATACATCCATCTATATCCATCCATCCATCCATCCATTCATCTGTCAATATCCATCAATCCACCCATCCATCCATCCATCCATCCATCCATCCATCCATCCATCCATCCATCCATCCATCCATCCATCCATCCATCCATCCAACAAACAAATTTAGCTAGAAATGTGAATTTCTCTTCATTTGATTAATAAACAATATATCTAAGTGAAAGGGGGCAGAAGACCCTCATGAAATGTACAATTTAAATTAAATTAAAACTATATTTAATACTTATTATAAAGTGACAATTTACAAAATTTCTGCTTCGACAACTGTAAAACCCATAATCTACTCACTTCTTGTTTGTAGGTTATTTTGTCTAGTATTATATAAACATCTATAAAATAACAATTGAAAGTCACAATCAAATTAAAATGTGACTTGATCGCTTTATAAACCATGAACACTCATGAACACACGTGAACAAGTTCATCAAAATGCAGGTAAAATATCTAAACTAAGAGACTTAAAGAGATGAAGATTCTCATGAGTGGAGAACATTCGTAGCTCCAGGAGCTCAGACTTGTGGAGATCTTTGTTCAGAGGGATCATCCAGGGAGGTCCGAGGAGCTGCTTCCACTAGTCTCTGTGAAGTCAGCAGGAAAAGCCAGTCCCATGTCTGCCGAGTCACATGTGGAGGGATCAGAGCCTCTGGAGGGGCTGCCGTGTCTACGCCGCTGTAATTAAGACGATGGGTTTGACCAGATCGTGAACCTGCAGCACATGATTCTCACATACCGGCTCTTAGAGTCCAGCTCAAACCAGCAATTGACCCTGACACTAATATCATCAAGCCGCACTCGGAATTAAACGGTCACAGTGCAAACATGGCGCCCACTTCAAAGACGCCGAGGCTTCCCTGCAAAACGTAAGAAGTCGCGAGACGCCGGCTTAAGACGAGACGGAGAGAAGAACAAACAGGAGCTCGTGGAGAGAAGATGCTGCTCAGGAGCAGAACCTTTAGAAGTCGACATTAGCATCGAAAGGATAGGCTTTCTATGGTGGCTGGGAAGTCCAAAACATATCTACAACAAATGTACAAACTCATGACTTTATTTTGCTTTTCCCAGATAAAACATCATCAAACACAAAATGTTATTTTAATATTTTGACTTTAAATTCATTCTTAGTCTCATTTCATCTATTGTGAAGAATATATTAGCCTCGTGTGATACCATGCTCTAAAACACACACAAACACGCAAAACACATACACAAAAACTCACACATATACATAAACACATAGGTAAACATAATTATACACAAAACACACACATATAAACACGTGCAAAACTATACAAAGATACACACACACAAAAACATATACTCACACACAGGAAAAAATAACGAAATAAAAACACACACACAAAGAAACACATATACACACACAGACAGAAACACATACAAACATATACAAACCTGCAAAACAACACAATGTACTTGTACACTCGTAAAACACACAAAGATAAGCAAAAAGATACACATACGCAAACACACAGAACAACACAATCATACACAAAACACACACATATATACACATACGCAAAACAACACAAATATTCACAAAAACACAAACATTTACACACATGCAAAACAACACAAATATTCACAAAAACACACATATGCAGTACAAAACAACACAAAGATATACAAAAAAAAATCACATTTATTCACACACATGCAAAAAACACAAAGATATGCAAAAACACACAGAAAACCTAATCATACACAAAACAAACACATATATGGTGCAAAACAACACAAAGATTCACAAAAACACACATATACACACACACAAAACAACACAGAGATACGCAAAAACACAAACATATAGTCGCACATGTGCAAAAAACACAAAGATACACAAAAACACAAACATTTACACACATGCAAAACAACACAAAGATAAAAAAAAACACATATACACATACAAAACAACACAGAGATACGCAAAAACACACACATATACACACATGCAAATTACACTAAGATACGCAAAAACACACATATACACCCAAACACACAGAAAACTCAATCTTACAAAAAACACACACATATATATAGTGGAAAACAAGACAAAGATTCACAAAACACATATACACACATACAAAACAACATAAAGATGTGCAAAAACATACACATATACACACGTGCAAAAAACACTAAGATACACAAAAGCACACACATATACACACATTCAAAAAACACTAAGATACACAAAAACACATATATACACGCATACAAAACAACACAAAGAAATGGAAAAACATATATACACACATTCAATACAACACAAAGATACACAAAAAACCAACATATACTCACACACATGCAAAAATACAAAGATACACAAATACACACACAGGCAAAAGTAAAGACATAAAAACATACACAAAGAAACACAAAAATGCAAACCACAAAAGACAACGACACAATCAGATGCGAAAACTATCACACAAAAACACTCACAAACATGTGCACAGTCACACACACACGTCAAATTGATTACACACACAAATGCAGACACCAACAAACCAAACACACATACACAAAATGTCCCTGATGTGTAGAGAGTGATTGTGTTGGACTTGTTTTTCTTTGTCGATGGTTGAAAAGTGTCATCACACAAACACCGGTGAAGGTTCCAGACACGCATCAAATTGAATACACACACACAAACGCAGACACAAACACACAACAACAAACCAACACCACACAAACACCAGTGAAGGTCCAGACGAGTCAACACCCAAGTCGACCCTCACAACGTCAAAGCCGTGTTTGTGTCTAAATTTAAGTTCCTCGGCAGGAACTGGAACCAGCAGCGCTGCATTAATTGGCCACAGAGGATTATGGGCTGGATGTGATGTGAGCTCCGGCTTAAATCCTCCACATAATGAAGATGAAGTCTCAACAACACCACGATGTGTCGCGTCGACTTCAGAGCCGCCATCGCGCGTCTGTCTGCTGCCGTGAGCTAATCGTTTCCTGGACGTCGACTTCATCTGCCCTCGAGGTGACGTCACTTCCAGGTTTTCTTCATCAACTCGTTTTCATCCACACGTAGAACAGAAGCATCCACGAGGTCCTCGTGAGGTCAGAATAATACTACTGTAGAAAAGTTGCACATGACAGTTTTATTAGTAGTACATATCTACATGTGTTGAAATATTTGTGTTTGTTTTGTTTCTTATCCTAATATTTAGATTAAATAGACTTTATTAATCCTTCGGGAAATTGTGTTTTCAGTTCGCAGCAGACGATAGTTTCATTAAAACAAGAACAAGAACAAAGTGCAAATAAAAGAACAAAGTGCAAGGGACGACAAAGCGCAACAAACATCAAAGGAAGTAACAACAAAAAAGTCCCTGTATAAAATATTTTCCTATAATGGTTATTTTTAATGGGTAAATGTTTTGTCGTGCTTTTATATCATGTTATTAAATGTATGTCACCTTTGACATATATGTATTTTATTCATATTGTTAAAAATATGAAATATGTTCTTTATTTTTAAATCTTTAAATACAATTTATTTTAAAAATTAAGTTACACAAATAAAAGTTTTTCAAATCATATTCAACTTTTATTCTTTCAATTCCTACTTTTTCCTGTTTTTGTCAAATTAATACTTTGTATTAAGGTAAGGCTGAATATATATATATATCTTCTAAATTTATGTGTTATTTAATTTATAAAACTGTGCCATTTCAACTATTTAACTTATTAATTCACTCATTTATTTTCATTCCCTTAGTGGAGGGAGTTGGTTTGGATAAAAATTACATTGAATTAAGAAATAAAATAAAATAAAAATACAATACAATAAATAAAAAACAATAATAAAAACCTACAAAAATAATTTCAATTTCATTGGATCTATAAATAATTCAGTGTTGAAGAAAAGATAAGGAACAGAGATAATAAGATGAATTGAACCTTTAATAATAATAAAAAAAAAAATCAAACTCCAACTTCCTGTTACTGACAGTTAAGTACTAGTGAATGTAAACATTTGTTCGTCACACAACTTGTACTACTAATAGATTTGTGTCACTTGTGTGATAGAGTTGCACATCCCTGCATTCCTCGTGAAAACATAGTCAAGTTTAATACTGTTAAGACACGATCACGATACATGGGCAACGATATATTGTGATACTAACAAAGATATATTTGTAGTATTGTCGAGTACTTGACTCTGGTGTTGCAGAATTTACAGAATTTACTCTTGACGAAGTCGTAACTGCTTTCATTTGTTTTCAAACCAAACTTTGTCGAAACAGCAGCTTTAAAAGAAGCCGGAGTCCACTGTATCCTCTCGTCCCCAGTCATCTGGCTGGATTTCTTTGTACGTTTAGCTGCTGAGGACGTGATGACTGCTGCCATCTAGCGGCCGGAAGTTTAATTGCAACATAAAAATGAAGAAACACTGTGAATAGTTGTATGTTAACTGTAAATAACAAATTGAATTATTTTATTTTATAGACACTTTATTGAAATTTCAACCATAAAAGAACGATTAAAATCCATGTGTTATTGTAAAAAAACAACAACTTAAAAGTCTATTAATAATTACACCCCTGATTTAACTGCTACTAGTGAAGAGACTTATACCCTCACTTAGTGTTCTCAAAACGACAAAAATATTAAGATGTTTTAGGTTCATTTTCACTTGAATATTAGCAACATAAAATTCCATGATCCATGGTCGTGAAAGACTAAATTTCCTTCTGTTTAAAAGTAGTGTAATAGTGTAATAACGACAAGTATTAAGAGTAAATAATGTTAATATAAAGTGCTTCCTTTAAACTTGTAATAATCCATTAACTTTGTTCATTAAAAG